>NC_137928.1:12285930-12299283 GCF_963457725.1 Sprattus sprattus | reverse complement strand
TCTTTCTCTCCACTCCACCCCCCCTCCCCTCTCTCTCTGCTGTGGTCTGTCACGTGTATCTGTGTGTGTGTGGGTGTGTGTTTGTGTCATCATCAGTCTCCCACTGTGCCCCAGACGGAGCTGGAGATCATGGAGACCACACAGGGCATGTCCGCCGAGACGGCCAACACCTTTCTGAGCCGCCTCATGGCCATGGTGGACGTGCTGGTGTTCGCCAGCTCTCTCAACTTCAGCGAGATCGAGGCCGAGAAGAACATGTCCTCGGGAGGCCTCATGCGCCAGTGTCTCAGGCTGGGTGAGTGTGTGTGTGTGTGTGTGTGTGTGTGTGTGTGTGTGTGTGTGTGTGTGTGTGTGTGTGTGTGTGTGTGTGTGTGTGTGCGTGAGCCTGTGCCTGTGCCTGTGCCTGTGCCTGTGCCTGTGCCTGTGCCTGTGCCTGTGCCTGTGCCTGTGCCTGTGCCTGTGCCTGTGCCTGTGCCTGTGCCTGTGCCTGTGCCTGTGCGTGTGTGTGTGTGTGTGGGGGTGCTCACAGGCCAGGTGAGTTTGAGTGATGACCAGGTGTGGTGGGTGAGCGTGAACGTTTTTGAATGAAACTGAATATGTGTGGGAAGAGTATTCATGTTTATGTGATCCTGAACTAATGTTGTTTTTGTATTGGTATTGTATAATTATAACTGAACTTATAACACAGAATTCAGAAAGAATCTGAATACTGATGACAATGACTAAGGAAGTGTAAACATAACAAAACAAAACAAACAAAAAACCCTGGCAAATAATATTGAAAGTATTGACTTAATAAATTGAAATAACACTTTGAAAGCTTGAGCTACGTTGTAGTGTATGCTTGAGTGAATTCAGTCTTATTTGTTTTGTTAATCCTGGCAGGGCAATAATGAAATATCCAAAATCTTTTCAAATTTGAATTGCTTTGGCAAAGCTTTATTTTCAACGCTGTGAAGCTTGCTCTCAAAAGCCTTTTCTGCAAGGTTGATTCTTCATCAAACAATAGAAAGCAAGAATCTAATCTAAAACTGAATGTCACAAGATCAAATAATACATAGAGCGTTGCTTGTGGCAGGATAATTGCCACCGGGTATTTAACATAATAGGATTCATGTAATCCTGTCAATAAAAGTCCATATAGAGGTCAGTAACATGTTTGTGTGAAGTTTCACCAAAAGATCAATACTTGCAACATATCAGCTTACAAGACCGAATAAACCTGTCTGCCACTAGTCGATAACCATCACACTCAGTTAAAAAAAAAAGCTCTTCACAGCACTATATCAAACTCTTTAAAGTTCATTTTCTACGTGCTTCAGAGCCTTGATACTTTACCTTACCCACATTCTGTCAATCTTAGACACGGCTTGTCAATCACAGCCCTGTGGCCTTTTGATTTGTCAGCATGCATGATTGACAGTTGTGTAGGCCTTGCTCCGTCCCTCCCCTCCCTCCCTTCGGTATGTCTGTTGACATCCACTAAATAGCTGAGCTTTTTAAGCGTCCCTGGCGTGTCAGATGATGTGGCCATTTGCAAAGGTGTCAGGTAGTCAGTCTCTGCTGGAGTCCCGCTTTGTGTCTGGCACAGTCGTGAGTCATAAAGGGCGGTCTGATGTACGTGACTGCTCTGTGTGTGTGTGTGTGTGTGTGTCTGTGGTTGTGTGTGTGGGTGTGCATAAAGAGGTCCGGATACTGCAGAGTGTCTTAGAATGTGTGTGTGTGTGTGTGTGTGTGTGTGTGTGTGTGTGTGTGTGTGTGTGTGTGTGTGTGTGTGTGTATGTGTCTGTGTGGTTGTGAAGATGAGTGTGCGTGCATGCTTCTGTTTTTTTGCGAGTATATGTGGGGAAAGGTGAGGATGCTGCAAAGGGTAAAGAGATTTGAGAGTGTGTGTGCGTGTGTGCATGTGTATGTTCATATGTGTACGTGTGTGTGTGTGTGTTCATATGTGTGTGTGTGTGTGTGTGTGCGTGTGCGTGTGCGTGTGCGTGTGCGTGTGCGTGTGCGTGTGCGTGTGCGTGTGTGTGTGTGTGTGCATATCGGTTGGCCTGGAAGAGGACAGTGGCAGCAGTGGGCACAGATGAGAGGTCACTGAAAGCCCCATGTGCCCTTGGGCCGCTCTGAGGGCATGGAGCTCAGCCAGGGCTGGACACAGCGGACGTGACCCAGCTGTCTGCCAGCAGGGGGCCGCCGCACATCAAAACAAACCCCTCCTAACCTGACCGGGGGCCCACATCCCCAACTACACCCATTGTTTGTGGTGTCTTACCCTGGCTTTCTGCCTTCTGGCACGTCCATGTCTGCCTCCCCGTACTCCTTTTTGTCTGTTTTTTTTTTCTCTTCCTCTATTCCTCTGATCCTCCTCCTCTCTTCCCCTTGTACCCTGTTTCTCTGTCTCTCTATTCCTCTTTGCCTTTCTGTGTCCTTTGTTCGCCCCACCAATATTTAGCCTTCTATGTGTGTCTTCTGTATCCGTCTGTATCTAACACACACAATCTCTCTCTCTCTCTCTCTCTCTCTCTCTCCCTCTCTCTCTCTGTCTCACTCTCAGTGTGTTGTGTGGCGGTGAGGAACTGTTTGGAATGCAGACAGAGACAGAGGGAGAGGGGCAGCAAGGCTTTCATACCACACAACAAGTCTCAAGAGAGCCTGCAGAGTGTAGCCTGTGCCAACAAGGTGCCTGCAACACACACACACACACACACAAAACACACAACCACACACACACACACACACACACACACACACTGAGATGCATGCTTGCTTCAACACACAGGCACACAGTTAACCATACATAACCATACACAAAGGCATATAATGTTGGCTCACTCATACATTCACATAGCTGACACTCACTTCATACAACCTGGGACAAAAGAGAATATGCAAAACTGCACTATGTACTTGAACTGAGAACTGAGAACTGAGAACGATGTGTGGTATGTTTGTATATATAAAACATAGAAGGAATGCCGACAGTACAAGTACAAGCACATAGTGCAGTTTTGTATGTTCTCTTAGCAGTTAAATTAGTCCCTTGTACACACACACACACACACACACCCAAACACACACACACACACACACACACCACGCACACACACACTTCTAGCAGTCAACCCTGACCCTGGATGTTAATTGATATTGAGAGTATCACACACTACAGTTCATGCTTTTTAAAACTCTCTCAAATTGGATACATCAGTTTATCCCACAGAACTGATTTACAGTGCCCTGTAGAAATATTGGCACCCTTCCTAAAACATATTATAAAAAATTAACAGTTATTTAATAAGTTTCTTTTTAAAGGCGAGAGCTTTTTAAAATTGTAACTATCTAAGAGGCATGCAAAAAACTCGCAAACATCACCAACAGCTTAGAACACACAACTGCATTGTTCATATCCTGGATGACTAGTTGGAACGACATGTGTGGTAATCTGTCCTTTACATGGCCATGTACCATCAGAATTAATCTGAAGATGATACCAAAACAAACTGCCTATATAGTTAAAACATATCTAAAAGAGTAGCAAATTGTTGCAAAGTGTTGCTTTGATCTTAATATTATATTGAAAATATAACACATTTCTTACCTTTAGTTGAGGTAACTAATCTGTAATAAAGAAATCATTAATGAAAAGTACAATACATTTTTAAGAAAGATTTGAAATCAGTCACAATTACTGACATCCCAAGAGATTTGAATGAAGTGAATTAACATCAAGTATGATCCCACGCATATTTAACCAATTTTAAGTTGGCCTAAGTATTAGGTGCATGTCAAGCAGTGATCAATGGTTTCCTGTTTCATTGGAGTGCTTGGAGTGCTTCAATCCTAAACCTGATGGTTGAGAAGAGTGCACAAGAGAACACACAGGACTCTGGTCCTGGAGATTTGGAGAGATTGAGAAATGTTTGGAAATCCCTTTTCTGTGTCCTCGACATGACAAGAGAAGACTTGTTGCACAACATTATTATTATCATTTATTTTCATCAGCCTCTTCCCCTCATATTAAACAGTGGAGGGGGGGCAGTCATTCCTGGGGGGGCACTGTAATTGTGTACTATAGTGAACTGAGAGTTTTTTCTTTCGTCTTTTTAGGATTCTGTGTCTTCCCCCCCTCCCCCCCTTTTTACCACAGCCTCTCCGTCATTGTGTCACTTTAAATCTGAGGTGTAAACTGAGAGGTGTCTAGAAATGTCTGCTCTGAATAGCATGGTGCCCTGAACGAGCAGCAGGCTTTGAAAGATGTCTGTACGGTGGTGCTGTCTCTCTGCTTTAGACTGCCGTAGAGAATATCCCCAGTAACCTTTTCTCCCATTAAGGATCCGGAGCGCCTCCTGCAGGACGTGGACATCAACCGCCTGCGTGCCGTCGTCTTCCGTGATGTGGTGAGTGGGTAGACATCATCATCTATGATCTATATACACGTAGACATCCCTGTACGTGTATATAGATGTGTGTGTGTGTGGGGGGGGGGGGTTGTGTGTGTGTGTGTGTGTGTGTGTGTGTGTGTGTGTGTGTGTGTGTGTGTGTGTGTGTGTGTGTGTGTGTGTGATCTATGCTTTATAGGGTGAGGCGAGCTGGAGAGGCTTAGCAATATCAGAATTCTAACCCTTAACATTAGTCATTCAATCAAATGCTAATGTCTATCTGCACATGTAGTGTGGTCCCAGAGGCACTCACACAGATATAGCTGATTAGGTTTTAGGTGTTTGTGGGAAATATATTTGGTTTGGAAGGGGTGTGTGTGTGTATATACAAGCTGGTTTGTGTGCATGAGGTGTTCATACTGAGGTGTATTTTGGGGCATGTTGTGAGTTGTGTGCTAACTGCTTGGCTCTCTCTCTCTCATCCCTCTTTGCTCTTGTGCAGGATGACAGTAAGCAGGCCCAGTTCCTGGCCCTGGCTGTGGTCTACTTCATCTCTGTCCTCATGGTCTCCAAGTACCGGGACATCCTGGAGCCTCAGAGGGAGACTGCCAGGGCTATGAGCCAATCAGGGAGGAGCATACGACAGGAGATCAACTCTCCCACCAGTACAGGTGCGGCCTCTGCTCTGTGTCTGTTTCTCGGCAGCGTGTTAGCCCACTTACATGCTATATTAGCATGTCTGCGGAGCGTTAGCTTAATCCCTCCGCACATATGGTAGCCTCATGTTAGCGGTTAACATCCTCAGGCTAACTCAGGCTTCTCTAGAATCTCGGTTGTGTTTTTCAGGTTCTTCTGTTTACATGTTAAAGTAGACTCAATTTGAAAAGTACACAATCCTGCTAAGGTACTGAACTATACTTCTCAGACAGCAATCCTGCACTTAACAGTTTACCCAGTTATTTTAGCCTGTTTCATTTCTTCCCAACTGCCATTTCTCTTCCACTTTAACTCTTAGTTTATGCTTATATCCGTTGTTGTTAGCAGAGTGTAACGCACTGTCCAAACTTAAGTGTTGTTTTCACCACTGTCTACAACACTGTTTCCAGTCTGTGTCAACCATGTTACTTTTTGGACTCAGTGGTACGCTCCACCTCCTATTGCTAAGTTAGCTCCTGCCATGCTAGGGTGTTTGGAGGCCTGGCAAAGCTGCTACACTTGCCCTTGTGTCACACTGAAGGACTGCACTTAGCCAGGGGGATCTGCTATGTGTTCATTATTTAATCATAGAC
Source organism: Sprattus sprattus (assembly GCF_963457725.1). NCBI lineage: Eukaryota > Metazoa > Chordata > Actinopteri > Clupeiformes > Clupeidae > Sprattus > Sprattus sprattus. The sequence continues at coordinate 12,293,618 of NC_137928.1, read as the reverse complement.
GCCGCTAATTGTGCTGCGCAGGATTAAATAGGAAAGCTAGGGGGTGAGCAGAGTCCAGGAAGTAGGCCATGGAATAATTTATTTTAATGACGAACAGCAATATTGTAGCATGGAGGCTTTAATCATTCACTGTGTGAAGAATCAAAAAACGAGAGTAAAGATGATTACCTGGGGAGAAACTCAACTTTAAAATCGCAGGGAGGAGATTTGACGTTTCGGGGGGAGATTGCAGAAAAAAAAAGATGTAAAGGGGTATAGTACCGGAAATCAAAGAAAAGACTATCATGGAGAGTGACGGAGGGAGGGGAGCGAGATGGAGGTGGAGACATTGAGAGAGGGAGTGAGAGAGAGTTTGGGTGGAGAGAGGAAAGAGAGTGCAGTTGGTTGCTATGCTATTTCCAGCCTCGTGTGTCAGCACCCATTAGGAAGGCAATCCACCAGGGTACAATGGGATCATACAGAGAACAGAGAAGAAAGGATGGAGAGAAAGACAGAAAGAGAAAAAGACAAAGGTGATACACAGCCCTCATAAACTTCAGGGGGAGAACAGGGTGGAGTCAGGTAGTTGGGTTTTTTATTTCTGTACGTTTTAAGTGTTGCCCAGACATCATGTGACCAACGACTATCCGTCTGCACCTCCAGCCGGAACCCGGACGTCTTGTGGAGCTAAATCGGGCCGCACTGACCTCGTTAAGGCCACATGATGAATATTAATGTGACCGGGACCACAGCATCTGGGAAACAAGTGGGTCAGGCAGGGAGGCAGAGAGATAGAGGGAGAGAGAGAGGGAGGGAGGGAGAGAGGGAGAGAGAGAGGGAGGGAGAGAGGGATTGAGGCAGAGAGAGAGGGAGAGAGGGAGGGAGGGAGAGATGGAGAGAGAGGGCTTTACAGCTGGAGCACAATGGGTAATAGGCTGAGGATGACTAATCAATCGCCTACACCCCCCTCTGTCTCCAGTCCCTGACTACAGAGAGGGCCCCAGCTGTGTTGCTGTTGGGTCGATTGCCTGTATTGTTTATACCTCATGTATTTTAGGTGCTATATGCAGAATGACTACCACCCCCACCCACCCTTCCGCCACCACCACCATCATTTCCCTATTGAGATTGGACCCCATACCATGGTGTGGCTCTTTGTACGATTTTTGCAGCACCTGCATACAAGATATGTTTATATTTGGATGCAGTTTGTATTTCCATATACTGGTGCTATATTCATGATGCAAATCAATCCCTCCACCCCCTTCCCCTAGTGTTAAACCATCTTGTGAAGCCCGAGCTTTCAAATGGACCCCGACAGTGCCACCCAGCTGTGTCAACGCGAGTTGTTCTGTCTGTGTGTCCAGTACTTGGAATATTCACAGACGCATTTCATTTTGATGCCATTTGTTGGCCTTGGTATGCAAAGGCTACATAAATCTGCTATCCATCCACCGACCACCATGTTCTTAGACTGACAAAGCTTGGCAAATGATCGTACATTACACAGAGTACATATTTCACGGTGCTGGACATACCGTTTTTTGTGCAGGGGGCACATTCAGGGGTATTCCAGAAAGGAAGTTAAGGATAGTAACTTTTAAACCAATTGTAGTCAGACACGCTGTTCATAAAGGTAATATCTAAAAAAGAAATAACACCTCTTCTTTGTACTCTTGTACACGTCCTTATCTCAAAATAAATCGTCTTACCTTTCACAGTATTATGTTTCCCAAATGTCTGGATGTGCAGTCATTGCGTGTGACTGAAAAATAAGCAAACAAACAAGCATAAAGACAAACAAACAAACAGACCAAGCGATGAATGCATTAGTGGGGTATAAACCGCTGGGACTAATCCATCCCCCTTCAGACTTTGTATAGTAGTGTGTCACACTCAAAAGAGTACATAATGAGAATATAGAATTCCATGCCTCCATATTGGCTGTGAAGACCCATCGATGCGTAATCCCATATCTCGATCTCGTCTTTGACACGGAGTATCATAGTGTAGAGAATACGAAAGTTTATTGTGTGGGAAAATGATTAGTAGAGAACCTTTTAACATGTTTTAAGAAGAACCCCTTTTTTGCTTAGTGTGCAGTGAACTCCTGTGTTTCCCATCACATTTCTGTAATGCTTCAAGCCCACAACCCCCCCCCCCCCCCCCCCCCCTCTCAGGCCTGCCAGGAATATGAAGTGTGCGCACCTCGGCGGCGGCGGCAGCGGCTCTCCCCTCTCTGAAGTGAGCTTCAGTGAGCTGGACTGCGGCAGGCGCCCCATGTTTTTAGTAGCATTAGCGGGGAGGCGGCGTGTATCGCGGGGCTTAATCTGGCTGATAAATCAACATGTCGCCATGGGACAACCCAGGCTGCTTTTAATCTCCAAAGTGCTGAGTTTTTTTCTTTTTTTTTTTTGGTCGAATTGAGTTGAAATGAAGACAGCTCAGTTTGCTGGAGTGATTTATATTGTTTGTTTATGTGTATATATTTACTGATTTGAAATATTGATGTGTTTGGGACATGCCAGAGGCTAGATTCATTTAGTTTTATAAGGGAGTTATTAAAAATAAGTTGCTGTTTGTTTGTGCCTGTGGAGTGAGTATTTGCATGTGTGTGTGTGTGTGGGTGTGTATTTGCACAATTGCGTGTGTGGAATGAAGGTGTGACCTGTTTAGGATGCATAGCCTCTGATATGCTGTTGTACCTGTGTGTGTGTGTGTGTGTGTGTGTGTGTGTGTGTGTGTGTGTGTGTGTATGTATGTGTGTTACAGACAACCCTGTGGCCTTCCAAGACTCTGGCAGTGTACTGAAGGAGACGCCCACCCCCATGGAGGAGCTCCACCTGGAGGCCTCCCTCCCGCACACCGACTCCGGCATCGGGGAGGAGCAGGTCTCCGGCGTCCTGAACGGGGCTGAGATGGACGGGCTGTCCTTGGGCCCCGGCCGCATCCCGACTCCCCCGGGCGCCATGAGCGAGCTCCTGTGCACATTCTCCTCTGAGGTCAAGAGGTCACAGGAGAGCCTGCTGTCGGAGCCCTCTAGCGGGGTGGAGGGGCTCAAGACGGCCTCGTCCATCTCCAGCATCAGCCAGACCAACAAGGGCATCAACGTCAGGGAGATCCTCAAGAGCCTGGTGGCTTCACCCATGGAGGGAGCGGAGGCTGGCCCTGAGACTGTGCCCTACCCGGACCCCAGGGAGGTTAACAGGGAGGCCCACGCCATGCTGCCCATGCAGTTCCACTCTTTCGACAGGTATGGGGGTCTCAGGAAACATGGCTGTCTTTTTTATAAACCAACCAACCCAGCGAAAGTGTACTTTGTGTCAGTAAAAGTCTTCATCATTTGGTGTCTGTCTTTTGTGATCTTTTTGTGTATGTCATTCTATCCATTACCATTTCAAAGAGTTACAGAAACAACCTTATATGGTACCTTTCTGTTTAGTCGGTTTGAAACTCTCCAAACACCACACTCCCCATACCATGCAGTTCAACCAGCTCTTTATATTGCTACCTTTATACCTTCACTGTACACATTTATAGTGTGGTGCATTAGTATTTGTATGTGTACGCTATGAACTAATATGCACTGATGGCTGAAAACTCACACCATTAAACAGCCTCAATTTGATTTCACCCATTCGTGATTTACCCATTTTCATAAAGCGTATGTGCGTCTGATGAAAGTCTTCATCCCTCATGTCCTGGCTGTTGTGGTTTCATCAGCATGTGCCGTGGCTCTTGTGAACGCTCCCCTCTGGTACGGGCTCCGAGAGGTGAACTCCTGTGACCCCGCGTGTTCTGCTACACCCTCCAGGCCCCTCGTCTGCCACGTGGGTTATCGGCGAATGCTTTTCAGGCCCCCGTCAGCATATCCATAACTCACGCGGGACTCGTCCCCTATCCCCCGTCGCCAAGAATCCCGATGTTTGGAAGGCCTTGCGTGTCGGATGGCGGGGGCTTGTTGTGCTTTTATTTACGTTCTGTTAGCAGATCGGATCTCGTTGTCATCCATCTCGGAGGTTCAGAGCGGTCCAGGAGAGCCATCCCAGTCCTCCTAAGATTCCCCCATGATCTGTGTGCTGTGTGTGTGTGTGTGTGAGGATGCTCTGAATGAGCACTGTGTCAGTGCATAAGAGCGGTTCGAAAAGACAAGAAAAGAAAGGACTCTCTCCCTCAAGTCTACAATAAACTTGTTCGGATTGTGAAATTTGTTCCAATCATTGTCTCTTCAACAAAACGGCCTTTGTGAGAGCTGCAGTGTTGACTGAACTTCAAGTTTTAAAGGTCTATTTATACCCCAAGGAAATGCTGTGTATAAAATCCCCTACTTCTCAGTCCACAGTCTCCCGCCGTTCTGTTTCTGCTTGTGGTTGTCCTTGGACAACAGGATGGAACAGAATGCTGGCTCACTATGCTCACACACACTAGAAGTATGTGTGTGAGAGGTGCGTGTGAGTGTTTGCGTGTGTGTGTCTGTTTGTGTATTTGTGTCTGTGTGTTAGGTTGTGCATCTGTGTGTATTGTCCTGGCTTCTCCCAGATGTTCTGATATGAGGTGACTATATAGGGTCTTACTGTGTCTAAAGGAGTGTGCGTTTGTGTGTGTGATTTCTGTTTATATATGTGACAGAGGATCTCCTCCTGCTTAGTACTGGGAGGTGATGGTGTTTGTGTGTGTGTGTGTGTGTGTGTGTGTGTGTGTGTGTGTGTGTGATTGTGTGTGTGTTAGTGTTTGTGTGTGTGTGTGTGTCTGTTTGTGTGTGTGTGTGTGTTTTGGGTTGAGGTCTCCTGGGCGTTGATGACAGATTAAACAGACGCGGCCCCCGAAATCACACTGTGCCCCCCTACACACACACAGCTCTCCCCCTCACACACACACACATACACACACACAGACACACACACACACACCTCCCCCTCACACACACACACACCTCTACCCCCCTCCCCTCACCTGTCACCCTCAGCCCTCAGTGGCCTAATGGGAGGTGGCAGGCCCAAAATGAGTTGCCCTGGCCCGCTGTATTATTTTTGAAATGCTTTCACACAAAGCGTCCGGGGCCCTTGCCCACGGCTCCATCCCCGGCCCTTTCATGTCATCTGCGGGGCCCGTGCAAATTGCCGTGTCTAATTGTTTGCCACCTGACAGCGAAATGAGCTGCCAGCCTCAGATGGGGCCCTTCGATTGTCTGTCACGCGTGCGATAGATTGGAGGTGACAACATCAAAAAAGAAAACGCAAAAAAGGGAGGGAGGGAGGGAAAAAAAAAGAGATCTCTTCAAACATTGAGGTGAATATGGCGACTCCCCAGACTGTTTCTCCCTCTTTCTAATTCTCCCCCCTCCCTTTCGATCTGCCTCCCTCTGGAACTTTCCGAGAGGAGAATTTTCAATTACAGTGCAATGCCAAGGGCCCCTTATGTACAGATGGGGCTTGTTTTTGTATGAAAAACTCATATTAGAGTCTCTCTTTCCCTCGTGTTTACAGCTGCTGAACACCCCTCCACTGTGGGTTCCCCCCCCACCCTAAAACTGGGAACACATATATCAGCATTGCAACTTTGTTCCTTGACTAATTGAATTAACGTCCCATAATTCTGTTTTGAGTTTATATCCCCTAATACCGTGTAATTGAATCTACTGCCACGGAATGGCTCTCAGTGAAAACACTGTGGTTGCTTTCTCACAGATAGAGAGAGAGAGAAACACAGAGAGAGAGAAACAGAGAGAGAGAGAGAGAGTGAGAGAGAGAGAAACAGAGAGATAGAGAGAGAGCTCATTTCCCCAAAGCACACTCACAGTTATTAATATTCATTTCCTGATTAATCCTTGCTTTATTCAAGGCAACTCAATTAAGAAAATCCTATTAATAAAATATGCGCTGGATAATCTATACATCATTCATGAACGCCCGCACAGATGATTTATTCATGAAGAGGGCTCATATTTTATTCTTCTGTCTGTACATCATTTCGCTGTTATCAGTTCTTCCTGTCAGATGCCCACCAGAATGGAAGTGAAGAGGCAGGAGAGATGATTTAAGAGACTTTCTAAGTCATCGTCCCCTCTCTTCTCTCTCTTCTCTCTCTTCTCTCTCTTCTCTCTCTTCCCCTCATCTAACATGAGGCTATCAGTGTGGAAAATGTCAGATGCAGGAGGCGGAGGACTTGATAAATTAATAATATTTCCCTCATGACTTCAAAAATAAAATGACATCTCAAAAGTGTTTGTGTGTGTGTGTGTGTGTGTGTGTGTGTATAGGTGTATTTGTGTGTATTTGTTTATCTGTGTATTTGTGTGTCTGTGTGGCTGGCTGTCTTTGAGTGAGATGTGATTGCAACCTCTCAGGAGATTTCTGGAGAAGTAGAGTATGTGTACGTTTGGCTTTGAGCATGACTTACTTGAAATATTCATACCACTGGACTGATGAAATGCATTAAAGACTCTCCTTAAAGATTGTTCTGTGCATACACACTCATGGGATCTTCCACTTATTTTACCTCTCCAGATAACTTAACTTAATTCACTTTTTTTATTTAGTGTTTTATGTGGAAGCTTGACTGTTCTCTCCCTTGTACGTCGTTCTGGATAAAAGCGTCTGCTAAATGACTAAATGTAAATTTAAATATGTTTTACTACCCAAACTGTATTCCCTGAGCGCAAAATTGTTGGACGCAGTAGAAGGCTAGGTTGTTGCTGTTATTGCTGTTTTCCTGGAAGATGAATGGCAGTGGTGTTGGAACAGCAGGGTAATGTTTATGTGTTGATCTCCAGCAAGCGTCTGGCTCCTTATCCTCTGATGCGGGGGCAGAAAGGCCTGGGCTCCTTCACCTTAGACAGACCCTGGTGTCTCGCAGCCCCGGAAAGCCCTGTAGTTCGAGATAGGTGTGATAAAGTAACCCCCAACCCGCCTCTAGACCCACACACACACACACACACACACACACACACACACACACACACACATACCCACTCACACACACACACACACACACACATACCCACTCACACACACACACACCCACTCACCCACTATTACATACACACACACACACACACACACACTCACCCACTATTACATACACACACACACACACACACACACATGTCTTTCAGGCCTTCATACTCATGATTCTTTGAAAGCCCCCTCTCAGAAAGAGTTCAAATAAAAAAAGGCCTGTTTAATTAATGTGGCAACCGGAGATTCATGCCCAGTTCAGAAGTTGAGTCCTCCCTCGTGATCCCCCACACACACACACCCCACCTCCCACAGTGCCTCCATCTCCCCCCATCCAGACCCATCTTTAGCTCTCAACCTCACTGTCCTCCATTATGCCAATTCCCCTTGCCACCATGTGATGCTCTACTGTAACTATTAATAACTACAGACAAGCTCGGCCAGTGTGTATTTTTACTTTTTTTTAGTGGGCTTCTTCCCCCTTAATGAGTTAATGTGAATGTGTGTGTGTGTGAGAGTATGTGTGTGTGTCCATATTTAGAACTGTCGCTTCGGATTAGCGGGGACTCTAGCGCTCCGGCCCGGGACCAGTCAGCGTGTCCGCATGTGTCCCGGCAAGCCTGGCGAAGCCCGTCAGGTCGCATGAGCGTTCCCGGACTCGGGGGGCTTTGATGGCGCACACGCCACGTCAATTCCAATCCGCTCACGTGTGGAAAGAGAAAGGGAGAGAGGAAGAGAGACTGAAGGGGAAAG
>NC_137928.1:12270930-12278430 GCF_963457725.1 Sprattus sprattus | reverse complement strand
TTTAGCATGTTGGTGGCAGTATCTTTATTTTTATGTAACAAGACAACAGTTACGTAGTTACCAAGGTCAAGGCATTTTCCCATAGAGATTTATTCTTTGGAGGAAGGAAGTGTTAAAATGCTAACACTTAAAAGTAAACTTTAATTCAACTACCATACTCTATTGGTCCACCTACTGTAGCCTCCCAAATGCTCCACCATTAATTTCAGTAGGATGAAAAACGTCAACAAAAGAACAACAGGGAGCATTGCAACCGTTAAAACAAGATCAATACACGTGATCAGGACAGTCTTGTCAGAGTTGGAGCGGTGACGATTTCTCAAAAGTGCTAGGAAAAACTGGTGGATGCTGCCACAATCACACTAATGATGTCATTGTTATGAATGAAATGTACAAATCTACAGTTTGCTGTCGATTTAGTTATTGTAATTTTGCAATTTGTTTGAGTGTGCTGGGCCTTGAGTGGTATGGTCTTTAGACATTGACGGCCTGTCAATGCAAGAACTAATTAACACAAAAGGGTTATATTTTGAAATGTCATTTAAATGCCAAATGTATTAATACGTCTGCCCAAACTCTCTCTCCCTTCCCTTCCTTTCTTTTACTTCCTTTACTTCTCTGTGTTTCCTCCTCTATCTTTCCTATTTGTTGCTGTCCATCTCTCTTCCAACCTCTTCTACTTTTTCTCCCTCATCCCTATTTCAATCTCTCTCTCTATCTCATTCTCTCTCTTTCTATCCCTCTCTCTCTCTCTCTATCCCTCTCCCTCTCCCCTCTCTCCCTCCCAGCATCACCACTAAGCTGGAGCGTGCTCTGGAGAAGGTGGCTCCCCTGCTGAGGGAGATCTTTGTGGACTTCGCCCCCTTCCTCTCGCGCACCCTGCTCGGCAGCCACGGCCAGGAGCTGCTCATAGAAGGTACCGGTGCTGTCCACCTCCGTCTCTCTCCACCTCTCCGTCTCGCTGTCTGTCCCTCAGCCCCTCTGTTCTTGTGGAGTCAGGACAGGTCAGGTCAAGCCGCGGCACTTTACGGCACAGCACAGCACAGCACAGCACAGCACAGCACAGCACAGCACAGAACAGCGCAGCACAGCACAGTTAAATCGCTCCATTTCACACTGTTGTTATTCTTCCAGCTTTCACAGAGCTAATACGACTTTTAACCTAGTGTGCACTTTGAACTTACATTTCCTTATTTGTTTTATCATAGGTGATTGGTTTTGCTCCCCTGTTTGTTTTTTTTGTATGTTATATTGTGTTTGTGTTTGTATATATATTTGAGTGTGTGTGTGTTTACATCTGTGTGTGTGGCGCCCCATGTGGTGTTTTAGAGCGGTCCTACTGGATTGTGGAGGCTATTACTTTAGTGAATTCTGTTCTCTCAGACTAACCATCACACAGCTACTGCACATTGCAGGCCCTGTGTCTGCAAGTCTGAAAATTCAATGTCAGTCTGTTCAAGACGGGTGTGTGTATTTGTGTGTTAGTTTGTGTATGTGTGTGTGTGTGTGTGTGTGTGGGGGGGGGTTAATATGTGCTCATGAGTTTGTGTTCCGCATATTTCTGTGTCCAGACCACTACATAACAGCACTGCAAACACGCACGGCCATATGGCTGGACCGGCCTGTTAATATAAGAAACACTCAGACGTGTTGATGCCCGGACCCCAGAACAGTGTTTTTATTCTGTTCCGAGGCAGCCAGCGAGCTGTCATTAGTACGAGCCGTATACTTGATGCTGTTAGGAAAGTAAGACTTTACTGCCTGCACTCCTCGCCGCCGTATTGGTTTAACAGCGTCAGTCCGACACCGAGGTGTCAATTTCATTGGCTAATTAGTGCGAGAGTGAATGAGCTGATGTGATCTGCAATCCAAATGTTCCCCCTTTTAATAGCAGGCGAAATGGACCATTTCATTTCTTGAAATTATGTTAAGCAGAGTTATTTTTTCACGGTGTGTCTCGTATCGTGGCGATTTTCTGTAGATGAAATCCAGAAAAGTGTTAAAAATCCAGAGGGAATTTTTTCGCTTGACACAAAAACCATTTCAACTTTTTTTTCTAATGTCCCCATTATTCTGCCTGGTCTGTTTCTTAGTATTTCAGACTTTCCCACGTATGATATGCTTGGCTGAGGTACTACTGAACATGTCAGCAGGCATACATCCAAACAGGGCGTTGTTTAGAATTACAATTCACAATGTTACAGAGAGAGATAGACAAAGAAAAAGAGAGACTGAGTGATAGTAAATAGCATTGGTTGGCCACACTGTGTTTGAAAACCAGCATTACATCTTCCCATCCTGCAATCTCACAACACATGAAGTTGCATGCAAACATCCACATAAACTCCTGAAGATAGAGTGTACTCAGATGTAATTTCGCCACATGAAAGAAGGGCGGAAAAGGTTGTTAAAAGCAGCTAAGAAAGCCGCACACTATAAAAAAATGCTGAACTTTATCATTTATTTTTTCGATGAAGCCGACACCACAAAAGCAATCCTAAAAAGGCGTTTTTTTAGTTTTTTCTCACACCACGAGATTTGGTTGCATTAAAGTGAGTCAGAAAGTTGTACAAAATAGCATGAAGCACGATTAGAAATGGGATTGAACGTGACAAACGTCTAGATAAAAATACACACAGTGATAAAGAACCAGACACCAGCATTACAAACCAAACATCTGTTGGGTTTATTGTCCAGCGCATACCCCATACTTTGGGAAGTCCCCGCGGGTCCTTGTCGAAGGACTCTGAGACCCCAATGAAAGTGCAGCTGCTTAGACTCTGTCATTGAGGGTGCCTGCCTAGGTGCCTGATCTAAATGGAGATCCTCCCTTCTGTGACCGAAACACACACAAAATCAGCAAACATGCCCTGCCTTTACTTTCAACTATCTACTTTTCGCTGCTACTCTCAAATCAAAACTGAATACTCATTTTAAGTCAGACAGTGTCCAAATCAGACTCATAATAGCATCACAGCAGGCACAACACTAATCAACAACAGAAATAGAAGTCTCAATTATCATCAGTATGATATCATGAAATGATGCTATTCCACTTTTGGAAATTACAAGTTAATATTACGCTCGTCAGCAAGATCTACAAATGAAACCAAAACAGAATGAATATCGAACTGTACAAAAGCCTTTGTTGGTTTTCTTTTGTCTTCTTTTGTGGTCACCTTTGAGTACCAGCGCAGACATTTAGACAAAGATGCCTAAACAAGGTTTTCAGTTCACAAGCGCCATTTCGCTCACACTCACGACTCACACACTCACACCCTCACACATTTAGTCATCTGAATCACACACACACACACACACACACACACACACACACACACACACACACACACACACACACACACACACACACACACACACACACACACACACACCCACACACACACACACAGAGACACACACACACACACGTTTATGATGATAAACAAAGCTCTGCACATACACACTCATACAATCACACACAAACACACACATTCACACTCAAAAGATGCCTCGTACCCTCAGGTGTCAAGGATTGGTGGGAGATGAGGTGTAGAGGAGAATGCCATGACTTTGACACGTGTGAATACAAGTGTGATCCCAGCACCTCTATCTGTGAGGAGCTGTCGTCTACCTGACAGAAGCAGAAAACTCTCCACTTAACACCAAAGATGTCCTCACACGCCAGAGACGACTCCACACAACCCTTGGAGCCTCGTCACAGCATGAGGGAGGACACACACACTTTACACAGTCTCACTCTTTCCTCTCTATTAGTTTACATCCTCAAACATTGACCGGGTTTGTGACATTGGTCTGCCAGGCGTATAGAGTCTGGACGAGTTCGAGCCATGAGTCAGTCATTAGAGTGGCCTCTAAGGCCAAAGCCATGTGAATGCTGAATGCCCAGTGTGTAGAGGTCTTAACACTGGCCATGCTGTCTGTCTCCAGGGTTCACTGGGGGAGTTTGTTTGCCACTTGAACCCGCACATCCTGTCCTGGATAAGAAGAGGACATCAACTCTGTCTCTCTGTCTATTTTGCCTTATTTCCCCTCATCTGTCTATCCCTGTCAGTCTTCTTAATATCTCTCTTCCTTTTTCTCTGTCCCTCTTCCTCTCTCTCTCTCTCTCTCTCTCTCTCTCTCTCTCTCTCTCTCTCTCTCTCTCTATCTTTTCAGTCTCCCTCTAGCCCTGGTCTATGTGGGCCCCCTTCCTCAGCTAAAATACTGTGCATAGGCCCCTCCATTTACCCATAATTACCAGCCATCCATCACCCCCTAGATTACCCAGGGTCGAGCCCTGCCTGCCCTCTGCCAACTCCCCCACCACCACCACCCGTCCGCTCGTCCAGACATGTGGGCAGCAGTGACGATTATGTCCCACCATGAGCGCACTGAGTGTGGGGTTAGGCCTCCGCCCTGTCCAGGGGGTGAACACTGTGCCTGTTGTCACTGGGGGCTTCTGTTGAGACTCCAACACCCACCCCAACGCACCCCGCCCCCCACCCCCCACCCTTCCGAATCTCCGTCAACATCAGCGTCAGGCCAACCGACGAGCTCGGCCCCGCCTCAGTGGAGAGGGGAGTCTCCGGCCATCCCACAATGCCGCATTCACCCTTGCCTGCTCTTTACGGGAAGTGCCTCCTTTCCCACCCCACCCCACCACTTGCACGTGACACTTGACATTGCAGTTAACATTGTGCACTTATTAATGGGCCATTAAACGTAACATATTGGGTTATGCAGAGTGTTGCGTAACTGTTTATTAGTATGGTGAATAGGCATTCATGTACACACTGATGTACAATCAGTCAGCGGCCCCCAACGAAAAGCCTGTGTGCGTCGTTTTAAATAAAACACTCTCTGGTTTATCCAGCCGCACGCGGCCAGGACCCCTCTGGTCACGTGACGGCAGCATGTCAGACAGCCCGCTGACTTATGGGGGCGTCCAGTGCGAGCGTGCCCCCTAGGTCAGTGGTCGCGGGGTCACGCTATGGACGAGAGGGGAAGGCATCCTGCGGCCACCTCGGCACATAATGCGTCTCTCTCACACCCGTCTTTGTGAATGGGGAGGGAACCCGTGTCTTCGTGTCAAATACGTGTTATCTGTCCCATGCGGTATGCTTAGCCCCCCACCCCCCACAGCGCGCCACCCCGGGGGGAGATTTACGGCAACCCCAGACATTTTTACAAACTGTGGTGCTCCAGGGGTGACTTGCTCTGCTAATCCGGGCCTCTGGTATGCTGAATTGTACGTGCACCCTGTGTTTAAGGTTAGATGCCACCCTAAGAGCCTGAAGGGTGATGACAGTCAGGGAAGTTGAAGTTTGTTTCCCGCTCAAAGCTTTTTGTCACTGTTGTGTACATTCTGTAAAACACCACCCCTCGCTTAATCTTCGTCTATCTTCACCATAGGCAGAATTTATTTTATAGCGGGGAAATTATGCAGTGAGACATGGAAGTGGTAATTGGCCATGAAATGACATGAATAGACTTGAATGATAATTCCCCTGTATTGTTGGGAGAGTCTCCGCAGTAAACACTGTTATTGGTTTTTGCTATTCACCAGGGCTCCGCCAGGAATGCCTTCTCAGCACTTCCTTACCTTTCCTCTCTTCCTTCTTCTCCACTGTTTGCTCCTCATCTCCTCCTGATCTTTATTCCCCTTTTGTCTTGTGAACGTGCGCGCCCTTGCTAACGTGCTGACAGACATTTCATACACCACGTGCATTTGAGGTCGACATCAAAGCTGTGCATCCCATGCTGACCCTATTGCTGTAATGGAGCAGTCACGCTAACTAAGACTAAGACTCTTAATTGACTTTGACTTTTCTGAGGACTGTGTTTTCCCGACTCCAAACTGCACCATGTATAAACCATTACAGTATTTCAAGTACTTTTGTAAAACAAACCGCTGAATGGACCACACCCGTGAATTAACCGCATTTTAAGCCTGTGCAGCTTTTAACACAAATTCATATTCACACATGTAACATGAGTTCATAATAACACCCACTGGCAGCTGCCAACTAGGAAGATGGTTCCCGAAGCACGAGAAAGCTAGGATAGTTAAAAAGCTACGAAAGGTAGAAACCCTCTCGGTGCCTGTGCAGCTTCATATTAACGTCAGTTCATATTCAGCTCATATTAAAATTATTTGAAAGAAATGAATTACACACGCTACAAACTACCATATATTAAGATGGTTTCCTAAGCTAGAGGTGGCAGGTATAGTTCATAGCTAAGTTAACTGACTTGAGACTTTCCATGATTTACACACCTCTCTCAGAGGTTCGAGCTCTGTACCATCCTGTTAAATAGGCCACATGTAGGTGGGAATACACACACACACACACACACACACACACACACACACACACACACACACACACACACACACACACACACACACACATTTCTTTATGGTTATGGAAGACCTTCATGTGATCTTCATGATTTTAATGGAATTTCTATGTGAAAGAGGGAGAAAGACCCATTCTACCAGGCAGAGTTCCTGTGCACGTTACTAGCTTCCAAATAAAAATAAAAAAATCTATGTTTTAACCATGGTTAATAGTCAGGAAGTTACAGTACACTATACATACAATATTTATTAAGTTTTAATTATCTATTTTATATTTTTGTATCTATAGTCTGTAAGTGTTTATACTTTTTACAGTTTTATCCATAATTAGGCATCTACAGGTTTGCCCGAACAACATTTTATTGTACCATCTATCTATCTATCTATCTATCTATCTATCTATCTATCTATCTATCTATCTATCTATCTATCTATCTATCCAATAAAGCTTGCCAGGTCTATCACAGCATATTGCTCTACACATTCATGTAATAGCAATCATATACATTTTATTGTACCATCTATCTATCTATCTATCTATCTATCTATCTATCTATCTATCTATCTATCTATCCAATAAAGCTTGCCAGGTCTATCACAGCATATTGCTCTACACATTCATGTAATAGCAATCATATACGAAATATACCTCATAGCAGCTTTAAAAAGTAAAACGCAGTAATAGGCATCTTGGCTAGACTGTTGGGCTGAGCGGAGTGAGTCGCTTGTTCCATGGGATATTTATAGTGGAGCAGAGGAGAGGATGTCAGGTGCATCGAATGCAGACAGCCAAAGGCAGCGGTGAGGTGACCTTTATCCACTCCCAACACATTCAGAGACCCACAGAGGAGCGCAGGCAGGAGCCAGTTCACTGAGAAAAAGACCAGCATTCTCAAAAGCCACTTCCGCATTAAGGATGATACTATAGCAGTGTGAACCTCAGCAACTAACATCAGTGAAATATCTTTGGACACTGATGCAGTTAGGCTTGCAGTCATTTGTGTGGAATTGTTTTTGCACTTTACCTCTGTGATCATGAGTAAAAGTGTGGTAAGTTTACAGGGAGATGGAAAGGAAGTGTTGTCACTATTTGCCCCCGATGACAGATGACTCGGGGATGGATGCGGCCCTGATTT
>NC_137928.1:12244701-12270730 GCF_963457725.1 Sprattus sprattus | reverse complement strand
AACTAGTCACATAGGAACAATAACAACCACACACTACAGCTACTTTCTACAACATACATGCTCCCACTTAAGTTAAACCAGCCCCTTCTGAGCAGGGCAGGAGCATAAAACAGCACACTTCCCGCTACACCACCTATTACAAGCCACATAGGTGTAATAACCAACGGCTTCTACCGGAGACCCGCTTCAATGTAAGTGCACCCCCTTCCCACGCACAGTGTGATGTGAGTTACGTCCCCCTGCCTTACGTCCCCTGCCCGCTTCCTCTAATGGCAGTGCTCTCCGTCCTGTGGATCCCTGGGCCCAGGCAGCAACCCCCCGGCACCCCCCACCCCAACCCCTCGCTCCCAACCCCCCCGGCAGCTCCAGTGACAGATTACAGCCGCACTGACCTTCCCAATCTCCCGTTAAGCCTCCCTTTCAAAGGGGTCGGGCTCTCTGTGTAGCAGCTCCACGCGGGGGGATATTTAACATACCTTCTGTCAGCCATTCACTCTCATCCACTAGCATCGCCATGAG
Organism: Sprattus sprattus; assembly: GCF_963457725.1. NCBI lineage: Eukaryota > Metazoa > Chordata > Actinopteri > Clupeiformes > Clupeidae > Sprattus > Sprattus sprattus. Next base: position 12,270,211 of record NC_137928.1, on the reverse strand, counting down.
GAAGCCATTAGGGCAATGCACCCTTCTCTCTCTCTCTCTCTTTCGCTCCCATGCAGTTTGGATGTTGATGTCTGTCTCTTTTTCTTTCTTTCTTTCTTTGCGTTTTCTTTGCTTCTTTCTTTCTTTCTCTCTCTCATTCCCAGTCTCAGAAGGGGTTTGAAAATCACCCCAGATCATTGCTATAAGAACTGAGAACTCAAAGACCAGATTCTCACATTCCTACATCTCTTCTCTCTCTCTCTCTCTCTCTCTCTCTCTCTCTCTCTCTCTCTCCCTCCCCCCCTGTGAGCTGGGATCTCAGTAAGACGCCAGACACTGGCATGCCCACATTAGTTATCACGAGGGCCAGAGGCAGACTTACCGGCGGGAGGGCCTCGACACGGCCGTGAATCACGCTCTCCTCACCTCTCCTCCGTGTGTTTGAAGTCGAAGCCAAAACTTTTACCCCTGTCTTTTTTTTCCCGGTAAATTCTATATTATTTCCTCACCCCGTCACGTTCCTGCTCCTACTGTCCTGGACTTGCTGGGGTATCTGGGGGGATGGTGTCCGCCCGCCCGCCCGCCCGCCCGCCTGCCTGCCTGCCAGCCTGACCACTTGTTTCTGGATTTATTATGGAGAGGAGTTAGTCAGCAGGGCTGTTAGGAGCAGGCACACACACTCTGACACACACACACACACACACACACACACACACACAGACACACTTGCGTGCGCACCCAAGCACTCTGACACACACACACACTTGCGTGTGCGCACACACACACACACGAAGATAGCATTACGGCGGATGGTGAGGTTCCTGCCATTAGAGAGGGTGGAGGATGAAACCCAGGATTGTGTATCGATCATTCCTGGAGCCAGCGGAGCCAGAGACCCTGCAGCCTCTCTCCTGGACTCTCCTGCGTGCCCTCCATGCCCTCTCATCTGCAGGAGCCACAGACCAGCTACAGACAGTACAGACACACCATTCAGACCAGCTACAGACAGTACAGACACACCATTCAGATTAGCTTCAGATGCAATGGGAATAAATTACAGAGATGCTACAGACAAGCTAAACGCTAACACGCCATGGTGACACCACAGACTTCCCAGACATTCTCTACGGACAGAGATAACGACAAACTACAAATAGCCTGGACAAACTGCATATAGTTCAAACATGTTAGGGCAGTGGTTCCCCCCCCCTCCGAACCCCCCATTGTAATAAAATGGTCCACCAGTTGTTGAATAGCTTTTAACATTTTAAATTGAATTTCTTCAATCAGATGCCAGATAAGTATTTTATCAGTTCATTTTTGTTTTTATTTTATTTTAACAGATCTCTTGTTTAAAACGGATCAAATCTGCCTGGATCAAAAATGGTGTTATGACTGGCGATGTATCGGTGCATCGTTGGATTGGTTGGTGTAAGGCGCATGTCCATTGGATTAATATAAAGGCTAACTATCCCTATTAACATATAGGCTAAACAGAAGGCCCCAACCATATTACATAAGTAGGCAGCTCATCAACCGATAGATTATTTACAGGCTACTGTGCTGTAAGAGCACTGCCATACTTAATATGACCAGTAGTTGGTTGTTTAGGGCTCTCGTTCCAGTTCCACTCCTTGGTGGCCTGCCTCACACTTTGGGAACCAGTGGGCAAGTATGGTGGAACTATAGATGGCCTACTGACAGAGCCATCAGAAGCTCACTGTTGTTCTTGATGGGAGAGTAGGTCAGAAGCAAAAGGCAGTGTTGTTGCATGAGTTTGTAATGCCTATTGGCAACAATGTATCGATTGCCTAGAGAACAGAGCTGCTAATTTTCAGTTCTGAGTGCATATTTAATGAAAGTTTAGAACAAAAGTTAACTTAGGCCCCCACACCCCAAAAAAGAAAACTTAAAAAAAAACATCACTTTCATGAACGGCTGTAACGCTTTGAACACAGACAAGTCTTAAATATGAAAATCATTTTACACACACACACACACACCTCTCACCTGCCGCCCCTCCCCCCCACCCGTCATGTTTGATTCCGCAGCAACACATTCCCTTTGATTCGCGTGACCCTCGCGCGCGGCGGTGGAAAAACTCTCCCCCTGTCGAAGCGTAACGCTAATGTCACCCGACAGCCCGCGGCCTCGTTGCGCTCAACTTTGTTCCCGCTCCGCTCTGCAAACTGTCACTTTTATGAATAAATTAGTGATAATAATCCAACCGATATTGTTATTTATCCATCCCGACTGCAGCAAAGAGTGTGTGTGTGTGTGTGTGTGTGTGTGTGTGTGTGTGTGTGTGTGTGTGTGTGTGTGTGTGTGTGTGTGAGTGAGTGTGTCTGTGAGTGTGTGTGTGTGTGTGTGTGTGTGTGTGTGTGTGTGTGTGTGTGTGTGTATATTTGGGGGGATAGGGGTGTGTGAGCGGAGAAAGTGCCAGTGGGATGGAGAAGGTCAAACGGCTGTGTTTCATGTAACAGTTTGGACACGGGGGAAAGATCCAGCCTGGAGCCGCAGGGATTTACACACCGAGAACATCCAGATGTGGGCCCTGAGCGTGCTCAGTAGATACACACACACTCCCATACACACACACACACACACACACACACACACACACACACACACACACACACACACACACATTCACACACTCAGTAGATACAGAGAAAAAACACTCAAAAAGCTCACCATTCTGTCTGTCTCCACATACTCCCATACACGCACACACACACACACACACACACACACACACACACACACACACACACACACACACACACACACACACACACACACACACACACACACACACACACACACACACACACACACACACACACACTTCTGTTCTCTCTCTCACCCGTTCTCTGTTCCCCTCTCACTCACTGACACCCTGGCTCCCATACACACACACACACACACACACACACACACACTTCTTCTGACACCCTGGCTCCTCCTCTCTGCCTCTCACTCGCACCTCCCTGCTCTGACACATGCACGGCACAAACACACACTCTCTCTTCTTCTCTTTGTTCTTCCTCTATCTCTCTCTTTCTCTCACACATACACTTATACTTACATACACACACATTCACTGACAGGTTGGATTGAGACACTCTTGAGTCCTGTGGCGTCCGTGAAACTGTATGAATATCAAAGAGAGTGAGGAGAAGAGGTGGAGAGGTGGAGAGAGGAGGGGAGAAGAGGAGGAGGAGGAGGAGAGGAGACGAGAGAAGAGGAGAGGAGACGAGATGAGGGGAGGGGAGAGAAGAGGAGAGGAGGTGGAGGAGGATAGATGAGGAGAGGAGGAGAGAGATGAGGGGAGGGGAGAGAAGAGGAGAGGAGGTGGAGGAGGACTAGCAGCCAGGGGTTGATGGGCCTTTAACTGCCTTAGACATCCTCCTCTGAGCAGGATGTGCCATGTCAGCAGATAATGGACAGGTACTTAACAGCTCAACGGCTGGCCTGCAGTGGAGCCGCGTATAGCAATTAGCCATTATTACTATGTGTTTACAATGCATTTACTGTTGTAATCCCATAATCCAATAATGCCCAAAGTTAGCTTTGTGCTAATGGATGGAGTTACTACAGTAGTATGTAATTGTTCTTTTTATACCCCTCTGTGGTATAAAGTTCACGGAGCACATTAATAATATCAGTTTCAATACAAACATTTTTTTGTGTGTGTACAGCGTTTATTCAGGTTGCTTTTAGAATTCTAGCAGGTGTGAATCATAGGGCTTCGCTCCTTGCTTTAGAGCACCTGCAGGGGTTATTTGTTCAGGGTCATGAAGTAGCAGTCCGTGTAATCCCTCTGTTCTCTCCTGATGTTTAAGTGTAGGGGCCCTCACTCGTGTGTGTGTGTGTGTGTGTGTGTGTGTGTGTGTGTGTGTGTGTGTGTGTGTGTCTGTGTGTGTGTGTGTGTGTGTGTGTGTGTCTGTGTGTGTGTGTGTGTGTGTGTGTGTGTGGGAACCTCACATTAACACCATGAGATTAGCCAGCGTGTGGAGGTGCTCTCTCTTATCTGGACACACACTCTCTCTAGCTCCCTGAGGGCACCTCCCACGGCAGCGGCGCAGAGAGGCATGGGCCGGCTGTACATGAGGGGTCGGGTTACCGTCTGTCTGCCTGTACCTGTCAGCGTTAATTCACTCAGCATGGGCAAAGCGTTTGTCCTTCGCACAGATACCCCCCCCTTCCCCAAACACACACACACATACCCACACATACCCCTTCCCAAATCAAACACCCGCCCGCCCTTCTCCAAATCTTCCCTGTGATCCCCCTCTCCCGACATCCCCCAGACCCCCCCCCCCCCACACACACACACACACACACATCCCCCTCAGAGAGAGAAAGGAAAACATGAAACGACCTTAAAAGAAAAGTTTGTAATCTCTTCTTCCCATCTCTCAGGATTATATTGCAAAGGAGAATTCAGCTTTTTTTTTTTTTTAAATCCCCCACCCCTTCTTCCCTCTTCGATTCTGATGTCGTTCTTGTGGCCTCATCTGCTTTCATTTCCATATTTATTTTTGTCACGTGGCCGCTAGAGGAGAGCAAGCCAGGGAAGAGGTCCAAACAAGGCCGCCCGCTCACACAAATGAAGACCAGAGAGAGAGAGAGAGAAAGAGAGACAGATAGAGAGAGAGAGAGAGAGAGAGAGAGAGAGAGAGAGAAAGAGAGACAGATAGAGAGAGAGAGAGAGAGAGAGAGAGAGAGACAGAAAAAGAGAAATCCTGATGAGTTGTAGAAACATTTGGACTCCAGATGTGCTGCATTGTGTCAAGTGCCATTTCCCGGCCTGCAAGTACTTTTGTGTGTGTGTGTGTGTGTGTGTGTGTGTGTGTGTGTTTGTTTGTGTGTGTGTGTGTGTGTTTGTGTGTGTGTGTGTGTGTGTGTGTGTGTGTGAGTGTGTGTGTGAGCACTAAAGCCATAAACACCTCTTTATTTCAGTTTAGACTGAGGCTTTTGAGTAATAAAGTGTCATTGTTCTGCCGTCCTGCTCATCCAGCAGGGACTGCAGGCCTAGCTCAGCTGCATGAATCGAATATTACATGACCTTGTTGTGGATGCGGATCTCCAGGGTAACACCAAAAACAAGAGCTGGGAAATTTCATATGAAAGCACCAAGGCTATCGGTGAAGCCAGCAACCCCTAACCAATGCCACAGAGACTTTCCCCGGATTTGGTGCGGCACTCTGAGTTTAGGCGCACACAAACATACTCTGAATTGCATGCACGCACATCACATGCACACACGCTGATCCATACCCGCTATTATGCACACATACAGACACACACTTAGATACACTCTCTCTCCCCCTGTTTGGATAAATGCTGTATAGATCTGGGTAAATGTTTTACACATAGTATATTCACATACTCTTTATCTCTCTCTTGGTCTCTCTCTTTCTTTCTGTCTCCTTCCATCATATGTACACACACACATATACACACACACACACACACACACACACACACACACACACACACACATATATACACACACACAGTGTGCCTCCACTCCTCCTGAACGGCGGCCTCCTCCGTTTCCCCTCAGCTGAGGGAGTCAGCATGAGCTCGAGGTTCCCACAGTGTCTGTCTGGCCCTGGCGGCCCTCTCCAAATCCACACAAATCTTTAATCACTTCCAGAGGCTCGTTGGGAGAGGGCAAGAGAGAGAGAGAGAGAGAGAGAGAGAGAGAGAGAGAGAGAGAGAGAAGGAGAGAGAGAGAGAGAAAGAGTGCGGCCACCGCTCACCTCTCCAGAGCCGTGCCCCCTCGCCCCCACTGAGCCCCCCAGGCACACCGCCTCAGTCCCAGGCCTCTGAGCTGCTGCCGCTGGAGGACCGGGGCTGGAAGACTGGGGCTGGAAGACTGGGGCCAGGGCAGCAGAGCAGAGCAATCAGTCACTGTAGAACCAGGAGGAAATGGCTGTATTTAAGCCATGGGGTAGGAGAGGGAGGGATAGAGAAATAGAAAGCATGAAAGAAAGAAAAATGGAGAGACAAGCAGTGAGGGAGAGAGGGGTAGCGAGAGAGAGAAAGAGAGAGAAAGAGAGAGAGAGAGAGAATGAGAAGAGATAAGGTTTCATCCTGCAGCTCCATCTCTGCCATGTTTACAGATCCCACGACGCGGGATGAGAGAAGCCATTGCACGTGCAGGACAGGAGTTTCAGCTCCGTCTCGTGTCTCTAATATCCACACCATCATTCTTCCTCCTCTCCCTCTTCTCTTTCTTCTCTTGCTCTTAAAGGGGGATATGTGATCTTTAATGCACGATTCATTTTTTTTCTTCCCGACCACTGAGCTATCATGTTTACAGTGATCAGAGACTGGCCATGAGACTAGGAAGTGTCTTGCAGGGCACCGTTCAGCTGGGAATCATCATGGTGCAGAGGGAAATAAAATCTTACATCTTTATTACTGACTGGGAATGTTTCATTGAAGTGCGGCTGGTGCATTCACTCTATTAAAAACTGTTGCACTTGCAGTGACTTCACTATCTGTGTCTATTTACAAGTATTTGTAACCCCTGCTCCCCCTTTTCTTCCTTTCCTACTGTGAGGCGCATTGGGTAACCTTCGTGTATGAAATGCGCCGTACAAATATAGTTTGATTTGATTCAAGATCATTTTTTAATCAATTGAAATCGCGAGTTTGATGTCAAAAGAGTTTGATGTGAAAAAGTGGAGAAATAAAAAAAAAACTCAATATAAAAACTAATCCAAAATGAATGTTTTTTTTTTGTTTGCCACCTCTCACCTCTTCTCTGTGTTCTCTCTCTCTCTCCCTCTTTCTTTCTTTGTTGCAGGAATGGCAGAACTCCATCCAAAAGAATGCGGGGCTGGCCTTCATCGAGCTCATCAACGAGGGGAGGTAGTGTGTTTGTATACATACAGAGACAAAAATTCAGACACACACAAACGCTGTCACAAAGATAAACAGACAGATACAGATTCACACACACACACACACACACACACACACACACACACACACACACACACACACACACACACACACACACACACACACACAGCTATGATAGACTAGCCCCTGATACTGTCACATCACTCTGCATGTCCTTGTCTGTGTGCTGTGGCTCCTGTGGTGTGTGTGTGTGTGTGTGTGTGTGTGTGTGTGTGTGTGTGTGCGTGTGTGAGAGGGGGGGAGCTGGCTGGGAATGAGTCTCTGGGGCTGCTCCGAGTGCAGGCACCTGGATTAGCGCTAATCCTCTTGCCCCTGCGCGGTGCTCTCTTTAGGGGGTGGAGGTAAATACAGGCAGACAGGCATGAGAAGGGCTGTGGGAGAGCGCCGCCACGCCAGCCATCCCTCACACTCGCTCAGCCAGGGAGTGGGTGGTGTGTCTGCTCTCTCTCTCTCTCTGTGTGTGTGTGTGTGTGTGTGTGTGTGTGTGTGTGTGTGTGTGTGTGTGTGTGGGAGGTATGTGTGACTGCCTGAAAAGAAAGACTTAAGAGGAAGAGATTTTTACGATCTCTTCCTTTGAGACATTTAATTTGTTGTGTTTTTGCTTCTTTGCTCATTGTTCTTGTTCTCCTATCTCTATGTTTCTCAGTATTTCTCCATTTCTCTCTCCATGTCCACCATGTCTTTGTCTTTCTGTCCTCTCTCTCTCTCTCTCTCTCTTTCTCTGTATGGGTGTGGTTGTCTCAGGCCAGCTCAGCCTGCGTTTCCATCTGGTGACCAATCTGTCTAACCCCCCCCCCCCTCTCTCTCTCTTCCTCTCTCTCCTCCCCTATCTCTCCCACTGTTCTGGGACAAAGCCTGAGTCAGCAGAGGCTCCTGCCGCTGTCCAGGGTGCTGGCAGATCCATCATCTCTCCACCCCCCCCCCCCCCCCCCCCACACACACACACACACACACCTGCACCTGCTCCAGCTCTCTTGTTTCCCCAGCCCCAGCCCTCCTCGCAGGCTCAGCCCCATCAACCTGCTCCATCCATGGGCTAACATAGACTCAAAGATAGCCTCTTCCATATGGAAGCGTCTAATGAGTTTACAGCTGTCTGTGGAACAGTGCAGTCCTGGGTCAGTGGCCCCACCACATGGTTGTGTTTCTTTAGCTCCACTGGTAGTGAAGTGCTAACAGTCCTGGGTTCATAGAGCACAAAAAATTAAATCTGCTGCTATGTCTATTTTTTTTGGGAGATGTCTTTTTAGAAAAGTGCATTTAAATGCCAGCCCTGGTGAGTTGAAATGTCAAAGGAATTGTGTTCAAGGAAAAAGAGATGAAGTTCAAATAGAAAAAAAGGACTTTCTTTAAATGCCCTCATTTGCTAATTACTTTATACTCGTTGTTGCACTTTTATCATATACACCAGCTGTCCTTCTCCATGTGTCTGTGTGTTTCCAGCCGTTCTGCCGGAGCTAGCTAGCGATGTGCAGCTCGTCAGCTGCTCCCCTAATGAGCCGGATTGGCTCTGTCAGTCACGGGTGTCCCTGCTCCGCAGTAACACTGAGCTCCTGCTTGGGAGGAGAGAACGGGGAAGAGAGATCAGGGAGTTTTCTCATCTCATCTCATCTCATCTCAGGCAGTCGCAGCATAATTGAGAGTTTGTCAGTGGATAAAGAGGTGCTGGAGTAGAGAGTTTGGGTTAAAAGTGTGCAGTGGGTTTCAGTTGAAAATAACTCCCCTTTTATGGTGTACTGTGGACCAAATCGAGGACCTCCCACAATCTGCTCGTTAAATTAAAGTATAGAAGAATTAACGATGTGTGAAAAGGCTCATCATCTCCACGCATAATAGGCAGCATTCTGTCCCTCTCTCCAGCTCCTATAGCTATCACTGGCCTCTCATCCCAACCATGTCCTCCTGTCCCTCTCTCCAGCTCCTATAGCTATCACTGGCCTCTCATCCCAACCATGTCCTCCTGTCCCTCTCTCCAGCTCCTATAGCTATCACTGGCCTCTCATCCCAACCATGTCCTCCTGTCCCTCTCTCCAGCTCCTATAGCTATCACTGGCCTCTCATCCCAACCATGTCCTCCTGTCCCTCTCTCCAGCTCCTATAGCTATCACTGGCCTCTCATCCCAACCATGTCCTCCTTTCTCTCTCTTCCATGCTGTAAAGGTGTGTAGATGATAAGGAGTAGGGGTGTGTCATTTTTAAATATGCTTTAAAAAATATGCTATCTTTATTTGGAGTTGACCAGATTTCCAATGTGTGTGTGTGTGTGTGTGTGTGTGTGTGTGTGTGTGTGTGTGTGTGTGTGTGTGTGTGTGTGTGTGTGTGTGTGTGTGTGTGTGTGTGTGTGTGTGTGTGTGTGTGTGTGTGTGTGTGTGTGATGCTTCAGACTGCTTTGCCATGCCATGAAGGACCACATCGTACGCGTGGCCAATGAAGCAGAGTTCATCCTCAACAGACAGAGGGCCGAGGACGTCCACAAGCACGCTGACTTTGAGGTGAGAGAGCATGTGTGTTCATGAGCGTGTGTGTTCGTGAGTGTGTGCGTTCGTGAGTGTGTGTGTCCGTGAGTGTGTGCGTCCGTAAGTGTGTGCGTTCGTGAGTGTGTGTGTTCATGAGTGTGTGTGTCCGTGAGTGTGTTTGTGAGTGTGTGTGTGTGTGTTCGTGAGTGTGTGCGTTTGTGAGTGTGTGTGTTCATGAGTGTGTGTGTTCATGAGTGTGTGCGTTCGTGAGTGTGTGTGTTCGTGAGTGTGTGCGTTCGTGAGTGTGTGTGTTCGTGAGTGTGTCTCATCAAGTGCCACTCCGTGACTCTGAAGAGGGCAGCTTAAGTGTTCTCAGACGACTGTCAGAGGCACAGCGCACTATTTCATTCCACATTTTCTTTTCGTAAATGAAATGCTGAAGTCATACCATACTCTGAAGTCGTGCTCCCTCGCAACGTGACCTTGACCTATTCAACCAATGCATAGAAACTTCACCAGTAAATCACACAGGCATTAGTCTGCAATTATCCCATCCATCATGTAATGTTATCTGATATACAGTGAGAGAAGAGGGGAAATCCCTTCAGAAGCATGTGGTAAATTGGCTTTATAAATCAGCAGAAGCAACAGCTTTGGTCCTTGATGAGCTGTTCCAATCTGCACAGCACTCAGCCTAATAAAGCGATGATCCCAATGGAGATCGGGGATATGGGAATGTGGAAAATCACAGAGGGGGGGCAGGGGATATAGGGTGGTGGTGGTGGTGAAAATCTTGTGAAAATCCAGCGTCAGAAACACCCACTGGGGAGTCCCATCCCCCTCCGGTCCTAATCCCACTCCCTATGTGTCCCTGCAGGATTAGGGCGCCAGCATATGAGCCTGATAGGCCCAGATTTAATAACCGAGCTGGGGTTGATATACTTGGGATTAATCTTTTTTTTTTAGTTGCTCTCATTGGGCTATAAGCCTCTCCCCACCAATTAATGAGTTAACCTCCTGGGATGCTATTTACCAGCCAGTCCGAACCCATTAGGCTTTTTTTTTTTTTTACCCCTACCATACAAGGGATGGGGGTAAAACCACTCTCATTAGAGGGTATTAGGGGTCAGATGCTTGTAAAACCTTTTGTTGTGCAGCTACATAGTGTGTAATTACATTGAGCGTGAGATTGGAAGCCTTTTAGTGACTCAATTCTGCAGCGAGGGTGAGTGGTTGGAGAGCTTCAGGCTAAACTATACAGTTTAGCCGCAGCGTATGTGGGATTGTGGATGTTGTAGTCTGATGTGTGCTGACTATGTGTAGGACCTGGTCAGTTTGTGAAGAGGACGCCATTAACGTGAAGTATGTGTTCACAGCATATGCTCCTGTCGGACACTGAAGTATGTTTTTATGTGATGGAGTATACAGTCATATGCAAACACAAACACACACACACAGCCATACACTACACACACACACACACACACACACACACACACACACACACACACACACACACACACACACACACAAACACACAGACAAACACACACACACACACACACACACACACACACATACACACACACAAACCCACTGTGTTAGTAGGCCATGTATCTCGGCAGTGATGGGTTTCTTATCTGAAGGCAGCACCCTTCCAGTGACCGTTAGTTTGATGCAGCGCTCTCGAGCATCCTTGAACCTGCCCCGATAAGTCGGCTGCGATGTGTGGTGTCACCGACACACTCACCTGGCCCTCATTCATCTGTCTGCTTGTAGGGCCATAGACAGCCAGCAATCCTCATCCAGCTGAGCAGCCAAACCCCCACCCTTCCCCTCCACCCCCCCACCCCTCCCTTATCCCTGCACCCTCCAGGTTATTACCACACTGGCCCCTAAGATTGAAGATGTGGAGTGCAGATAAGACATTTTTACAATTAAGTTGGTGTCAGTGTGCCAAACCTCATATCCCAGCCTCTCTCTCTCCCCCCCCCCCCTCCACTGCAAGCCCCGCTCTCAGAAGTGATAAATAACGTTTGATATTTGTCAGACGGCGCGTCACATGGTAACGGGAGATGACACGTGGAGATTGAGTTATCCGGCTGGCTTGAGGAATACTCAGCCATACCGTATCTGACAGAATTCAAATATAAGGCAGGAAATTCAATTAGCGGCTAGCCTCTGTTAGCAAATTAGATTTTGAATATTAGCGCGAGCTCCCACCCCCGGGGGCCGCACAGTAAGACAATCTTATTTTAGCAGGCAAGATAAAGTCAGATGCAGCTCGCAGCGATGCCTTTTTAGTCAGGGAGGGGGAGGGGTGGGGTGTGTGGGGAAAGGGGGAAGGGGGGGTTAGTCTATGCAGTTCCGACATGCAGGGCTTGTCTTGGTTTTCTTGTTTCATGCTTTTAAGTGGGAGAATGTGGGCCGGTGCTATTTATAGAGCTCCTCACTGCAGTGCTTCCCTCAGTAACCTGTGTCCTTAATTATATATATCCCATAATATATCCCAGATTCATCAGCTGACAGATGAGCGACTCTCGCCATAGAGTTATTTTCACCGTTTTTAAAAGAAAATAGCATCAGATCAGATAGATGTCACTTTATGTGACTTAAAAAGGCTTTATTTGTGTTGTCATTACTCTCCAAAGATATGACAATTGCGTTGACGTATTTGCCAGAGATTTAAATGTGATCATCAGAGGTGGAATTTGCAGTGTCTCATACAGATACACATCTGTGGTAAACTGTCTAAATGTAATCTAACAACTCAAAACACCTTGCATCACATTCAATCTATTCAAAATGTTTATTATCACTCACTATTTAGTAGTAAATGGAGGGAGCGGGTTAAGCTTCTCTTTCCTGTATAGTGTCTTCGTGACAACACTCACTGTAAACATCGTTACACAAAGTAAGTCAAATTGGATCGACTTGCATTAATCCCAAGCTCAGGCCTTAAGCAGACAGCCTGGTGTTTCCCCTCACTCTGGTTGGCTCCACCGTATGTCTGGTGGCCTACCCAGCTCCCAAACGACTGACCAACACACCAGCCCTCCTCTCTGTTGTTCATGTGACCTGTATGATGTCCCACTCACTCACAAGAGCGCTGGGCATCAGGCCCCTGTGACTGGTCCCGATGTATGGTTCACACGGTAGCACCACCATAATGGTCTTTCCAGAGAGGCTGGGGCTCGCTCTCAAAGCAAAGGTTTCCTCACTTTCACCCAATGAATATGTCCAACCGTATTAGAGGCAAACCTAATAAGCTAGTTTGGAATATATGTTACAAAAACATGTCATTAGTGTGTCTCTAATAATGCTTAATGTCATCAAACTTTTTTATTTTGTAACTAGAGCAATGCCCTTGGCTCTCACTAAAGCACAAGGCAGACTTGAAGGTCTTGGCAGTCACATCTGTGGCTTTTTTCTGAAAATGAACAGGCACCGTTTTAAGAGTTGTCACTGACTGAGTCAGTCTCAGTTACATCAGTCAGAGGAAAGACCATAATATTGTCCACATCATTTATATTGTCCAATTCTTTAAATTCTTACATCCATATATTGCTCATTTGCACGTTCATTCATTAATCTATTCTTTCATTCTGTCTATCCCTTCTTTTTTCAGTCAAACTGCGCCCAGTATGCTGCTGACCGGAAGGATGAAGAGAAGATGTGTGACCACCTGATTGGTGCCGCCAAGCACCGTGACCACGTCACGGCCAATCAGCTCAAGCAGAAGATCCTCAACATCCTGACCAACAAGCACGGGGCCTGGGGTGCCCTGGCTCAGAGGTAAGAGGCGGTTGTGGTGGTAGGGCATTAGTCGTGAGCAAGAGCCAGTTGCGGTGTGTCTCGTCTGGGCAGTCCTCATACGGCATTTAGCACCAGAGAAGGGTCGAGACCACCTTGTCTGGCTTCTGGGTGAGTCTTGACTCCTGTCAGGCCTGTCTTTCCCCGGAGCCACACTTCACCCAACTCCAAGGCCCACAGACAATATCACTAAATTGGGCTGTTGCCGCATTGTCCCCGTCATGTCCATGGAGACCCTTTCAGCTATTTTTCCCAGCCCAAGACCTCACCCCAAATGGCTGGAAATACAATTACCACACTGGGGCAGTGGGACCCCCTCACACACCACTGTCTGATGCATTGATCCTGCTGACGGCTCGTGTGAGAAGGGGGTGTGTGTGAGCGAGCGTCTGTACGTGAGTGTGAGTGAGAGTTTGTGTGGTTTTGTTTGTGTGTGCCTCGTGTGTATAATGTGTGGTTTTGCATTTAAGTCGCCCTCGAAGCAGACGCAGGCATTTGTCCTCTCACTCACACGTTAGAGCACCTGGTGGCTGTTAGGGGGCTCCCGACGGGCCTAGTTAGAGCAGCTCGGTCTGCCTTTCTCCACTTCCCACTGAGCCCCTCTAAAACACACACCCTCTCCCTCTCCCCTCTCCCTTCTCCCTCTTCCCTCTCCCCTCTCCCCACTCCCCACTCCCCACTCCCAGGGCCGGCTCCAGCAGTACCCTTCCACCCCTTCCGCCCAAAAGCACACACATCAGACAGGCCTTATCAGCCATCTGAGTGGCAGGGATTAAGCTAACAACGCTTAGCGACTGGACAGAGTAAACTCCGAGACACATATTGTAAATAAATGAAACGTGACCACAAAAAAAAAAAAGAAGGGAATAGAGGAGAGAAAAGACAGTACATTTTTTTTGGGGGGGGGGGGGGGGGTTGGGGGGTGAATGTCCAGCCATGCAAGTGGCAGTTAGCGGCGGGCCGTCCTGACTGCTGTTTGGAAATGTTTCTAAACACAACCGCTAAAGAGTGGCTTCTGGACATAAATCAGGCTGCCATGACATCTTAACACAGCTGTCAGTTTCCCCGGGCTTGAGAAAGTCCAGGAGTCGGCGTGGTGAAGGACTCACCACCCCCAAAGAAAATGCTGCTTTTTACCCCCCTGTTTTACCCCCCTGTTTTACCCCATTTCCCTTCCCATCCCATATCCTTTTCCCCTCTCTTGCGCGGCACAGACAGACAACCACAATCACTGATTTGCCTTAACAAATTTGGTTTGAGTCACTGCAACCCCTGGCTCTTATTTTAATCTGTGATTTTTGGACGATGTAAACACAATGCAGATGGGCAGTCGTTGGTTCCATTAGAGGTTTGTTTACCCACATCGATGGAAAACACACTCCCTCTCTCGCTGCCACTGGGCAGACGTCTGTACCCCCCCACCCCCCCTGTATCATTCGGTTTCATGTCTGAAAAGACAGCCCTCTGATTGGTGCTTCTTTATTGAGTCTAACTTCAAATCAATTTGTGCCAGCACATATTGAGTTTTGTTTGCGATGTTTTCCAGTCTTGCAGATCCACTGCGGAACCTGTTTGTATTTTGTTCTGATTTATCTCCTGATTGGATTTACTATGGCAACAAATGGGATTACTACTTCAACCACAGCGTTGCAAACCACTTTAGAGTTTTTTGTGTCCTTTTGCATGCAGTTCTACATTAATATAGAAAGGAATTGTCATACTGAGAAGAAAACAAACTTTCCTAACATGGTAACGGTTAGAGTAAGGGAACTCTATTTTTGTCCCTCTGGCTGTTCTTCCCTAATTGCACGTTGCTCTGTATACCCTCATAATACAGGAGGTGACTAATGTTAAAGACCACAGCGCTTATTCTCATGTGCAGCATAATGTCTGAAGGCTTAAGCCAACCTCTCCCTTTTGATTGTGACCTGAAATATAAATAATGGAGAATATGTATATATGTGAATAATATATTCTGTTTGGCATTATAACACTGCTCTGCGGAGCATGTGCCACCCTTGGGAGAGTGTTTCAGCGCCGAACAGTCCCGTGTCCCTGCACCCTCGTTTGATCTCGCGGCGTTTTAGATATGTATCAGGTGTGGGGTATTTTTAATCTCTTCTGTAGTCAGCGACCAGTCAAGTTGCGCCCTCCTCCTCACCCGCGACTTTCAAAGAAGTCGACGTCAAGCGTCACTCTCCTCTTGCCTCCGCTGCTTAGAAAACACCCTTTTATCCCCTTACCCTGCGGAGCGTGTCACATACCTACAGACACTCACACACACACACACACCCATGCACACAGCCACGCATGCACACACACACACACACGTACACACACACATACACACACATTGACTTGCACACCAGCACGTGTGAGTGTGTGTGCATCCTCTTGCCTTTGCTGCTTAAAAAATGCTTCGCTGCTTTCATCCCCTTAGCCTTCTGAGCGTGTCACGTACCTACAGACACACACACACAGGCATGTCTGCATACACACACACACATACACACACACACACACACACACATACATACACACACACACACACACACACACACACACACACACACACACACACACACACACACACACACACAGGCATGTCTGCATACATACACACACACACACACACACACACACATACACACTTGCACATGACTGTGTGTGTGTGTGTGTATCATAAAAGAGGAATGGAATCGCAGCCTCTACAAAAATATATCGGATTGAGTTCTTGCTACCACATTTTACTTATTCAAATATTTATAGAAACCACCTCAGAGGCATAAACATTTGCATTGAAACAAAAGGTTATTGAGTTGGGGGTCCCTCATTGTAAATTATACGGCAAAACTTCCAACAAATTCAAATTTAATGGCAACCTGCTGGAGAAGAAAAATGATGCAATATGTTCATGAGCTCTAGGCGCTGTTGCAGCCGAGCAGCTTAGTCTTATTCAATGCTACATTAACTTTTCCATTTATGCTCGCCTGTGTAAAATATAAAGCCCTCAAGCATTTTGAAATGGCTGTCTATTTTTCAGTGCGTGTCTCTTTGTCTGTGTGTGTGTGTGTGAGTGAGTGTGTGTGTGATTGCATGTGTGTGTGCTTCTCTGTGTACGTGCTGATCGAGTGTCTTTGTGTCGGGCTGAATATGCGTGTGTATTTTTCCCCCCTGCCTATGTGTATGCACGTCAGTCGTTCTCTTCGTCTGTGTTTTTCAGACCATGAATGCACACAAATTGCATTTCCTTTTTCCCCCCTCGCTTCACTGCAGTCTACGGACGCATGTGAACAGATATTGATACGTTGTGTGGTTAAAAAAAAAGAAATAAAGAGAGAGAGCACACTTTCGTCAGCTCAAATACAATGCAATCGAAGCGTAAACGCGGCCTGCCCCTTCCTTCCTCTCCTGTTTGAAATCAGACTCAGGAATGCTTTTGCGTAAGAAACCCTCTCTGCTGATTGATCGTGTTTGACCTCACACTGGACCCACCAACGTAACTGGGTCCTGGCCACCGTGTCACGTCGAGCTATGGGAGCGCGGTGCGTTCGGAGACATCTGTGGGTTGTTATAGAGGAGCGGCGGCCCCCTCTTCTCCCTGCTGCGCCGCGGCCCTTTCCCGAGCAGACGCGGAGCAGGAGGGGATTGTGTTTCAGCAACATTCCCGGAGTGCTGTGCCTCTTTCTGTCTCTTTCTCTCTCTCTTCTCTCTCTCTTCTCCTCTCTCTCGCGCTCTCTTCTCTCTGTTGCTTTCTTCTCTCTCAAGCGTTAGAAGAATAAGAATAAAAAAGCTTAACCAGGCTTGCGTCTTCTCATTTTGCTCGTCACTATCAGGTGGAGAGATGCCTCTTTCTGTCTCTTTCTCTTTCTCTTTCTCTTTCTCTTTCTCTTTCTCTTTCTCTTTCTCTTTCTCTCTCTCTTCTCCTCTCTCTCTTCTATCTTCTCTCTGTTGCTTTCTTCTCTCTCAAGCGTTAGAAGAAGAAGAATCAAAAAAGCTTAACCAGGCTTGCGTCTTCTCATTTTGCTCGTTGCTATCAGGTGGAGAGATACAGCAAACTAAAACCCACACCTCCAAATAGAACAGGCCGAACGGATGGATGCTCACCGACCGACCGACCGGATCATACTTCACGCTCGCCCGATGATGAATGTCCCAGTTATCAAGTCGACGTCCGAAAAATCAATACATCTCAAATTGAAACAGTATAGGGTTGTATTGATCCACGCGTCTAAATCAAAACGAGGGGCCCTTTGATGTGTCTCCCCTGGACAGCTCCCTGCCCGGTAATGACACACTATCAATTTTAGCTTGACGCTGATAAATCAAGTCGAAAATTAGATGTCAGAATTTCTCCCGTGTCCAGGGAGTGATTTTCCTTGCCCTCTCTTCCCCTTTCCTGTTGACCTTTGACCCCGGTCGGCGGATTATAAAGTTCAGCCTCGTCAAAAGAAGGGAGAAGGAGATGTCAGAGTGGAATTGATTTAAGAATAATGCATGGGAACTGAGAAAAAATGTCAGAGAGGGCTTTTCATAAACGTTCTTGAGCCTATTATCTAGACATCAGAAACGTCCTTTATGTCACCTATGAGGAATGCATTGCGCAGAGAGGGATTTAAATGTTTCTGTTCTGTTTTGACATTTTATTATTTTCTTTATTTTCCCTGTACATATGTTCTTATTCATGAGAACTGCGGAAGAGAGGTGTCCTATTCGTGTGCGTAGTTTTATTAATGCACATTGTGATTTGAAGCACAGAGGAATAGCTATGATGACAGAAAACCTGAAAGATTGCCAAAGCAGTATAGTCATACTAAAGGAAATAAAGGAAAAATGTAACATTTCATTGGTTGTCATAAATGGTCTGTTAACCACTGGATGCTACTGTATATATTATATAGCATATATCTATCTTGAATCTACATTAAGCCTAGGCCTGTAGATCCCAACTTTGAAGTCGTGATGAAATTCAGTGATGATACCTTAAGTCATAAGACACCATTTGAGTGGCGTATGTGTGTGACAAGACAACCATTCCAAGCCATTCCAAGCCAGTGTCCATTCAGCCCCCCAACGCCTCCCCTACAGGTAGTAATTGCTGCTGTGTGGGCCTTCCTAACTACGAAATAAAGAGTGTAAAACAGGACGGGAGCGAACAGGGACCAAGTGAACAGGGCGTCCTTTCCTTACCGGCTGTCCCCTTTCGACGGACGTCAGTGGCATCACTCGCCCCGACAGCTGACAAAGTCCCCCCCCCCCAACCCCTCTACTCCACCCCTGCAGCGGGGACCTTAACTTAACCTGACGGGGGGTATCGATTGTCAACATTTCTCCCATATAATTACTTTTTTTTTTGCTCCAGCGAAAGGATGAGAGGAAAAAAAGAGCATCAGCGTGCAAGAGACAGAGCGAGAGAGAGAGAAGAGAGAGAAGAGAGAGAGAGCGGTGGCATGTATTGATCTTTTGCAGGGGCAGCACTGGAACAGCCGTTTCTCTTGACTAACAGCGAGTTCCATCTCGCAACACGTGATGAATGGCAAGAGTCGGCACGTCGGATAATAACTCGGTGATGGGATGAAGCTTTTTTGGTCAGATGCAACCTAGCTAAGCAGTCCTCTGCCGGTCGCACTTGAAAGGGTTATCAATTCTAATACCGGTACACATCAGAGCGAGAACAAGAGAGAGAGAGAATGAGAGAGAGAGAATGAGAGAGAGAAAGAGAATGAGAGAGAGAGAATGAGAGAGAGAGAGAGATAGAGAGAGAGAGAATGAGAGAGAGAGAGAGAATGAGAGAGAGAGAGAGAATGAGAGAGGGCTGAATGGGTCTCCTTGAGCTGTTTGCCTCAGCCCATTAGAGCTCAAAGAGACTCCAGCCCCCACAGGAGCGCAGGGGGCTCACGGTCCCTGGGAGGAGGATGGAGGATGGAGGATGGAGGAGGAGGAGTGTTTGATGAACCTGTCCCTGGGCACGCTACAACAAAGGAGCATGATGCAAATGGATATGATGTATGGGGATGCTGGCGAATGGCTTTGTGTGGGAGGAGGATTTGAGGAGACTGACTTGCCTGCTGCATCTGTTGGGGTGTGTATGTCACCACCATGCCACATCCCTGTGCGAGGCCTCTGGCATCCTCCGATGATGACTACCCCCCCCCCAATAGGTGTGAGCTGGTCTGGAGAGATGCCTTGCAGAGTACCATACCAAGTAAACTGGTACATTTGGCCTGGTTTCATTCTGTGTGTAAAAATTGAATTCTCCTTATCCAAACCATCATTTAATGAATTAATGAAGCGGACCAAATCGCTTGATCTGTTCTACGCACCAGCAAATTGCTGCATACGTGGTTAGTGTTTAGTGAAGGCCCTATGTGCTGAAAAGCAAATATCCTCAGATGCATTTTGGCTTGGTGAAGGTTTGGCTGATGAGGATGGTTCACAGGATGCTAAACTTCTCCTGCAGATCTCGGGAGGCGCAAAAACCCCTAAAGAGCCCCGATCCCTTTGTTCTCACGTCCGTTCCTCTCACTCTGTCACCCACCTCTCATTTGTTCTTGACCTCCACCAGGCTCTCTCCCCGGGGGCGTTGTTAACCTTGCAGCCTCACGCTAATTATCTTTGGAAAGAGCCCCCGTTTGCGCAGTCATCAATTTCACAGGGAGAGAGAGAGAGAGCTGGGTATCCCCACTCCGCAGAGCCCCAATCCTGGTGAAAGATGGAGGGTCTTGATGGGGGCCCCGGTGGCGGTACGTTTAGGTGACGTGCAGGCTGTGTGTCACAGATAGCTGGCCTGGCTGTGGCCCTGTCTCTGTCCTTCACCCCTTGCAGACATGGCTGTCCCCCTCTGAGGGGTCTGTGTAGCTTGCCCAGTGCTGTCTGGAGGTGGTGGTCTGTGGTGGTCTGTGGTGGGTGCTCACAAAGCCTCTCTTTGTTCCGCTCCTATGTGCCCTTCCTCTCTAATGAAGGGTGTGGGACTGAGGACGGGGGGGGGGGGGGGGGGGGGGGAGTAATCCAGAGTACAGCTCTGTAGCGGACTGCACTATTCGCACTGACCCATGCTCCGTGTTAAATCACGCTATTATAACATTTAGCCCGCTGAAGGCTTTTAGGTCATTTTTGCAAAGGATGTAATGCTGAAGTAGTCGAGTGTTGGATTTACTTTTTCTTCCCCCCTTTGCTTGCCAAGTAATCATGAAAAGGTCTACACATGGGGGCCCAAGCCTAGAGAAAGTCTTCACATTACTCTCATTGTGAGTCTGCGACATGGAGAATTAGAACCAGGAAACTAACGCCTTTGATCGCTGAGGACCAGGTTTTGTACAGTAAATCAGTAAAAAAATACAGGTTTTTTTTCTGCACCCTCTGAAATGAGCTGTGTGGAAATGACCGCATTTGGTCTTCAAGTCAACAATTGTATTGGGCTTTGCAGACTCATCAATGGGCTTGTAAAGGCTCACTGCGTTGTCACATGTTGGCAAGTTAAATAGCCCGTGATGCATAGAGTAAAGAAGACACAGATCAAAGTCATTTTGACCACTTCCTGCACTTGCTGTTAATGGGAGCAGGCTGTGGATGGGCTGCTTTTAAAATTGCCATGCGTTAAAAAAGAGAAAATGATAATATGATATTTGGGTGAATATGTGGATTTGATTTGATTTTTTTCAATTTATACTTTGAAAAATAAGATCTAACTCACATTTTCAAACATGTGTTTCCCAGTTACACGGATCGAGAGAGGGTTTGATATGGGAGTTGATTGGCTGTTTCCTTTTGTCCGTTCGTGCTGAATCATGCACCATGTGTGTGTGTAAAAGACTTTAGTCATCGCCCCCAAAGCCGGCGTGTTAATAGAAAACGAATCATGTCATTGAGTGAGAGATGAGACCTTACACTCGAAACATAGATGAAACAGATGTGTACTAGTGACCCTTGTTGACTGTCGTGGGTTGCACCTCCCTTAATGGCAGATATTAACTTTAGCCCTTTAGCCATGTGTCAGTCGACTTACTCCATCCTGGGACGATTGCAAAAAAAAAGATGGCCGTGACCATCTACCAAATTGCATGTATGATGGATTGCATTCGAGTCTGAAAAGGAAATTCTCCCAAACAACAGCAGGCACATAAATCTGTCCGTCGCTTGAGGCCACCATAGATTCACTCCGGCTAAACGTCTGTCTGCATTGGCAGCTTCGGCGGGGAGAGAGGGGGCATTTGTTCTCAGATTGACTTCGTTTAAGAGGGGACGGCAGGGTGTGTGTTTAGTGTCAGAGCCGGCGCAGGACACAAGGCAGGGCGCCCGCCACATCACAGACGACTGTGTGGCCCTGATGGAAACCAGTTCCCCGCTGTCCCTCTTTAAGCCGTGCGCCCTCCCCGCTCCCCTGATTACGGGCATTTATTCTAATTGAGCCCCCATTTGTGTCTGAAGGGGAGGCATTTAAGGGGAATATAATGGTGTCTTATTGGATTCTGTCTTCCTTTTTCCTGTCCCTCCCCCCCCCCCCCCCCCCCCCCCCCACCAACCACCACCACCACCCGTCTTTCAATAGAAGTCTCTGTGAGGATAAATTGGAAGTTTCTCAAAACATCAATGATGTGCTGAAAATACACAATGACCTCAGACGACTAAGTTCTCCTCTGGGTCTCTTGGACCTCTGTCAACTCTCAAATGCACCGCAGAGATGCAGCATTGCCGAGCCGTTACAATAACAGGCTAATAACGATTTTGAAATGTTTGTTGGCTTCTGCTCTTTATTGACTTATAGATCCATATTAGTAGACCTAAAGTCTGGGCCATATCCAGGATGGGTATTTCCTCTAAAGCCACTGATGCTGTTTGCATGCAAGTAGGCTATTTTACTTGAGATTTCGATCATTTGGGTGTACAAGCTAGGCCTAATGTCATGCAGTTTCTTTAGTCCTTGGCTTGCCTAAGAAACAGATCTATAGTATTCTGTCTAAACATTTATGGTCTCTTTCTCTGTTCTTTTTGTTCTCTGTGGGTTCTTACCATCAATACTGTTGCTAGTTTACTGTAAGGTAGGATATCGAGAATACAGGTATTTTTTATTATAAAGTAAAAGTACTAAATAGTTTTCATTTTCAGAAGCTTTGCTGCATGATTAAGTAAACACTTTATCTAGCATCAAAATATAATCTCAGAGTATGAAGCTCGATAATTAATAAAGGTTAGCCTACATAGTTGTTAGCTATCTAGAACAACACACTTGCTTGAGCCAAACATTATTGCAGGCTAACGTTACTAAATAAAACAGGGCCTACTGTACGGTTTTTAAACATAATACAGTGTGAACTATGAATGTCATATAGCCTCCCCTGAATCATGACCATTGTGTGGATATTAAACATGTTTGGTACTGTAGCCTATACTCTGGATACAGAAAAAGGGTGCTAGTATGGAACCTGTTAAACAAATAATGTTATTTTGATCATGGCTTTCGTATCACGGAATATGATATGCTGCCAGTTTACGAACAATCCACCTACTGCCTACGTGCACCCGCATTCTTTCAACTCTCACATGCAGACACGAAATAACAAGTGGTAACACTTTATTTCACTAAGTATCCAAAAAGCATTATAAACACATTTATAAATATCATATTTTGAATATTCTGTAACCTTTCATGCATGTGTTTACAACACTATGGATACTAGGGTTAGGAACACTCGGATGAGAAATTCTCAACCACTGGATTTTTCATTCAGTTGTATTTAGCTTCAAATTTTATTTTCAAATATGAATATGAGCAATGTACATGATCACGTAGACCAATGGGGCAATCTTTTGGAGACTGAGAGACAGACCAGCCTACTACTAAGTCCCCAGTCTCCTTCATCTCTGTACACCTGTGTCGAGTGTAGGGACGGATTTGTGTCTCTCACAGGCTGGAGTTCATACAGGCCCTGTCAGTGCGACGGCAGAGATGCAGATACATCGCCCTCTGGCCAATACAAAGCCAGTATATCACTCAGGAGCCCCACACCCTCACCCCCACCCCCACCCCAAACTAGCCACTCTCTCTATTTTTAAAAGCTTTATATTTTCATATGAAATTGTTATCCGGCCTTTTATCTTTCACTTTACTAGTTTATCTTAAATCATAGCCTCTAGGATTTTTTTAACTGCCTTTTATAAACCAACCACATTCCCCACGGACTGGAGGTGCTAAATCTTACACACACGCATTGATATATGTACACGCATACACACACCACTCACCATATACTGGAGTAGCATTTAAAGAGGAAGGACAACAGAGACACTTTTTTCCACCTCTTCTTTTCTTTAACACATTTATCGTGGCACACTTAGAGAAGCTGAGAGCAAGGCGGCCTGTAAATAATGCTCTGGCATGTCTCCCAGCTGATAGTTTGGGTTATCTGCCCCTGGAAAATTAGCTTTTAAAATGCAGTTTGAAATCCATTTGGGTGATTGATGGCTGTTGTGACTAATAAATTTGAGCCGCTTTCCAGAGCCCCCATGACCCTCCTCCTTCCATCCTTTATGGCTGTCACGGAAACCCGCAGTCGCCGGGGGAGACGGAGACAGAGGCTGGGGAGGCTAATTCCGTCTCGGTGATTGCCATGGAGATGAACACGCTGTCGGCGGCCTTGCTCCGGAGGATATTGATGTATTGGGATTTGAAAGCATGTTTTGTCCATCGACGTGGCTCATATTTAGAAACAAGGCTTTTTGCTGGTTTACACAAAGCACACATAACACCCTCTAACGTAATAACTTCCCACAAATGTTATAACGAATTTCCCACAAATGTAATAATTATTTTGTTTGGATCAGGAAGTTATTAGATGGTGAAATTACTTGATTACATCAAATGTAATGAATCACTGATATAGTGAAATTCTATCTGTTATGTCAGTTGAAAAAACATGTTTTTTCACAAGTCATCACAGTCTTATTACATTTCCTGACCCCTTTCTTAAGATACTTTTTAAGACTGATTGAATGTAAGTTACTTTCCACACATTATACTGCATTGTCTTTAGATTCTTGAATTTTCTACATGAGCATGAAAATCAATATTTACCGATTACATTCAACCCTCCTATTATAACAGCTATTACAGGTTTCAGTGTTTATAATTACTCGTGTAGAATTCAACCAAATAGGTGTTTGCGAGTCATCAAATGTAATCTCTCTCTAGCACCCCCAGTAGGCCATATGCATTACAAATGAGTGTAAAATGTTAGAATGAAAACAGGTCAAACTATGATTCAGTCCCCCAAAATAGCACCAGTGTTGTTTTTAGACAGTTAAGATTATAATATTTATGAAAAAAAAGAAAATCTTATTATAAATCCAATTGCCACCTTTTTGAATGAATCAATTATTTGAATGTTGTAGTTCTATGAATACACCTTTTCACCAGATAAAGTAGAATATGTAAGGAATAATCCACTATGGGGTGTGCATTTATGAAAAAGTAACGCACATCTTTTTGTAGACAAATGGCTCCTAATTTGAACCTTGGGAAGTGTCAGCCGTTGTGATGCTTGAATACAGCAGCTCCATCAGAGTTGTTTTTGCCAGCCTGTCTCTGCTTTACCAAGGTTGTTTTTTTCCCCCAGCAAAGTGTTTTCCACTTGTGGTCGATCTATATAATACATTATCTGAGCTAGAGCGTTCTCTTAATCTTCAAATGTTATTTAGAAATGCCATGGTATAAACTTCACATGCTAATATAATAAAGGTGGACACAAGAGATGCAGTGGTATTACCAACGTGCTAATGCTAATCCTATTGCCTTTTGTCTATTTTTGAGCTAATAGTTGTCACCAGAGGCTAGGCTAGGTCACATTTTGACGTGCTAAGGTCTAAATATATTTTAAAAAACAAAAGATGAGTCAAAAAATTGTGTTTGGGCTGACTAATTTATAGCACACTGAGTGAGACAGAGCAGCTCAAATAGATTTTTCTTCATAATTATGGGTTATATTGAGGCATTATTTTTTATAGCAGGTACACTGAATGTGATAAAAAAAAAATGTTTTAGGTGATTTTAAGATAGATGAACAGCTCTGGAGTTTCATCTCCAATGTCTATCATATTACAGTGTTTGAATAGTTTCGGGTCACTATGACCCAAGGAGAATCAGAGGGTTAAGTTCAAGTTTTATTTAGAAAACCAACAATTTCCTCTGGGTGTGTTGACATTGTGTCGTCACCAGCTAAACTGGTATTGTGGAATTCAGCACTATTGGGACTGGGTTGTGCGGCTTTTGGGGTGTGCGGCTCCTTAATGGCTTACCACATTGATTAAAGAAAATTGAAAGAAAT
>NC_137928.1:12217201-12239701 GCF_963457725.1 Sprattus sprattus | reverse complement strand
GCCAGCCCACAGGTTTTTATGGTCCTGGGCCTCAACCGCGGTACGACTCTACCCCCATCCACAGCCCACATCATTAAACCGCACGCTGTCTGCATCGAGGGTCCTACCTTTTGATTTACAGGACTTGTTAAAAAACACCGTAAAAAAGGGAGGCAAGCTGTGCCATTTATGCTTGTAATTTGATCCCGCATTTGTTAATGGGACCTGGTGTAATTTATGTGTGCAGAGGAGGCCAGAGGGGGCATTGCTGCCTCTGCTCAGGGGGTCCAGGGGCCTGAGGGTGGGGGGTGCTGGGGGTAGTATTGGGGGCTCGCTGTGAAAACTGCTTGGGAAAAGACTACCAGTTCCTTCCCTCTCCAGCTGGAGATGTGTATCTTCCCCATTTCTCTCTCTCTCTCTCTTTTTTTCTGTAAGTGTGTGTGTGTGTGTGTGTGTTTATGAGTGTGAGTGTGTGTGTGTGTGTGTGTGTGTGTCTGCATGTGGGTGTGTGTTTGTGTGTGTCTGCGTGTGTGAGTTTGTGTGTGTTGTGGTGGCACTCGTATGTAGTTACACTGATATAGTTTCTGTTGTACAATGAGAACTACTACTGTTGTGACACAGTGCTGTAATTTCTGGTTTGTCATAATTGCAAATTTGCGTGACCCCCGCTGGGTGTAAATGAGACTAATCACTTCCACTTCTACCACTACTATACTTATGTCCAACCCTGTTTAATGTGTGACTATAATGTTTTATAAGGCACAGGTTTCATCTGTTTACTTTTTGCAGGAAGAGGGACGTGTGGTTTTGTGTGAAATGCTGCCTTGGCTGCTTCTCTCCTTAACCTCCCCTCTCTCTCTCTCCCTCTCTCTCATTCCCTCTCTCTCTCTCTCTGTCTCTCTCTTTCTCTTTCTCCTCTTGCAGTCAGCTGCATGACTTCTGGCGTCTGGATTACTGGGAGGACGACCTGCGTAGGAGGCGGAGATTTGTGCGCAACCCCTTTGGCTCCACCCACCTGGACATCACTTGCAAATCGCTGGAGGACTACGGTAAGTGACGCCCGTCAGAAGGAAGTGATTGGCGCGGGCCGCGCCCACACGTGTTCCCTCCCGCCCCTCATTCCAGAACACTTCGCCTTTTTTTAACCCACGGAACACCATGACATCAGTCTCACTACTTTGGTCCAGAGACTGTGAGAACGGTCCAAAGAATTCTAATTCTGAAACCCCTTCTCTGTTGGCCATTAGGCAGGGCAGCACTTCTGAGGGAGAGGGAGAGAGGGAGAGAGAGGGAGAGAGAGAGAGAGAGAGAGAGAGCGAGAGAGAGAGAGAGAGAGAGAGGTTTGCTGTCCTTTCATTTACTGTTGGCATATTTATGAACCTTGTCAATTGAACATGGCATGTCCAACTTTACAGGATTTTTTTCTCTTTCTCTCTCTTTCTCCCTCCATACCTCCTTCCCCTCTCTGTCTCTCAATCCCTCTCTTTCCCTGACCCCACCCAACCCCCTTATTTCTCTCCCACGTGGACTCAGAGCAAATTGATGCCGTTCATTTTATTGTTTCAGCTTTGCAATCTGCAAAAGTTTACCCACCTTCTCAACTGACCCGTTTCATCCTAGCAGTCTTGCCCTCTCGGCGCTGTGGGTCCTTGCTAGGTGTCATGCAACACTGCCTTTAAAAAGGACGTGGTTCGATACTATTAAACACTCTAGCCTCCCTTCCCCTAGGGCAGTAATTGAACGGTGGAGGCACACTGGGAGAGAGTGAGCGCAGGAGGAAAGTCGTATTGATCTGAGCCTTCATAAAATGGCTGCCTCCTTCCTTTGTATGGTTCCGTATGGTTAAAAGCTGGCATGAACAATGCAAAGCAATGCAGAGACAAGGAGGGTTTGTGCTTTATAGTAACCTTTTGTTTTGGTAAAACATTATTGTAATAAATAACATAAAAAAATGTTTTTAAAACACACGTGGTATGAGTGTGTATTTAAAATATATATATAACATACAAGGAGTGTGCATATTTTGCATGAATATACTAAAAATGACAAAATGTTTTGTTACGTAATAATCATTCCAGACAGATTTGTGTTCAGAACAGTATAGGGGCGGGGGCATGTGGCATTAGCTTGACCCTGTGTCAAAGCGTATGGTAGGTTGTGTGGTCTCGCCTCATGTTGCTAAGGTGGCTGCTCCTGTGTTCTGTAGCCAGCCTGTTTGTGTGTGTGTGTGTGTGTGTGTGTGTGTGTGTGTGTGTGTCTGTGTGTGTGTGTGTGTTGTGTGTGTGTGTGTGTGTGTGTGTGTGTGTGTGTGTGTGTGTGTGTGTGTGTGTGTGTGTGTGTGTGTGTGTGTGTGTGTGTGTGTGTGTGTGTGTGTGTGCGCGCGTGCGTGCCTTTGTGTGCCATTGTGTATATGTGTGTGTACCTTTGGCCTTATGAGAATAACCGTTTCTTGGGCTGGATATGTCAGATGGCCACACTCTGGGCCATGACACTGCCAACTGTAATGCAGGAACAGCATGGCAGGCACACACACACACACACACACACACACACACACACACACACACACACACACACACACACACACACACACACACACACACACAGAGAAGTCATATATACCAGCTGGCCAGTGAGCTGCAGGTGGCCCCTGATCCAGTAATGACCACCCACACATCCCTGATAGCAGCTGACTCTGGATCAGCCCGGCCCCACATCTGACCAACCTCCAGATCAGGCTCTGCGCTTCGGCTACGAAAACTGCTATGCCTCGCTGTTCATCCTGTTCATCCCCTTGGTGCCCTTGGAGTCTAGTCTCATCCATTTGTTACCAAACTAGCATGCTCATGTGATATATATTTACACACACACACACACACACATGTATACTGTTTTTATCACATCCCCCTCCGCGTGTCCTTGCTGGCTTGTCTCGGTGGGTCTGTCAGCCGCGGTTGATTGAGGACTTGTTGAAGTGCTGGGGGCCTCGCGGAGCCTCTAATGAGGAGAATAATGCATACGCTTGTCATGTGAAAGGCATCGGCCGCGCACCAAACCTGCTCCCACTCTGGGTAAGGGGGGAATGAAAAGATAGAGGAGGAGGAGGCCAGCATCGCTCTCCTCTCCTCCTCTCCTCCTCTCATTCTGTTTCCTCAGAGGGTCTATCTGTGTATTTGAAACCACTGTAGTGAGGGTTGGTTTTTACTCCTTTCTTTGCATTTTTTTCTGCGTCGTTAGTTTTTGAGCTCCCGTGGAGAGTGACACTAATGGTAGTTGGAGGCTCTAGACAGTTGGGCAGCACGGTAGCATCTCAGTCATCTAAATAGGATGTGTCATTAATATGTTAGGGGAGACATTAGCAGATAACCTGCGTAACGAAGGGGTCAGGTGGGGGTGCAGGTTTATTAGTCTCGCTTTTCAAAACTTTATCTTCCGCCAGGCAAAGTGGATGAGGCAGAGCTTGTTAGCGATAAGGTGACGCCGACCCGCAAAGCCGTCCGCATGGGAGGGAGTAGCGAGGCTCACTGTAGAGCGGAAGGCTGGAGGTTTTAGGGATCGCCAGGAGGAGTCAGGAACAGTTTGACAGTTGTTTTTCCCGGCAGCATCTTTATAGTGTTTGGAGAAAGAGTGAGAGAGAAAGTCAACTAAGTGGGTGAGATGGGTGAAGTCTTTTGTTCTGTCTTCTTTTTGCAAATTAGTTTTTGGCTTTTTTATTCCAGTAAAGGGGAGGTCTTTTGAGATTGTAGTCGTTGTGAAATTCTTGGAGACAAGCAGTTTCCCAACTGGACGGTGTACATAAACATACCGTTTCAGCCAATCATATCACAGTATTAAGAAGTAGTAGTAGTAGTAGTAGTAGTAGTAGTAGTAGTAGTAGTAGTGGTGGTGGTGGTGGTAGTTGTAGTATTTATCTCGGTCCTTATTAACAATTTTCCAAAATATATGATCCTACTAATAAATAAATAACAATGAGGCATTGAAATAACAAGAAAGAACAAAATAAATATATTGACATAAAGGGTGTAGGCCTCACCTCATTATACTTTCCATATTTTAATAGGCAGCCCTTTCATTATCAGGGTTAGGCAATATGCAGACAGAACTAAACAGAAACAGTTCCAGCGTGCTCCAAACATTTTATACACAATATTGACCGTACCTCATTTTTATATTTGTTTACCACCTTACGTTTCATACACAATATTGATCATACCTCAGATTTGTATTTGTTTACCATCTTGTGTTTCATACACAATAAAGGTCCTACCTCAGTTTTATATTTGTTTACCATCTTATGTTTCATACACAATAATGATAATACCTCAGTATTGTATTTGTTATAAGTGACTACACATTCATTGAATACATTTTTAACATATCATTTTCCATATATTCATACTGGCTCTCTCTAATTTCAAACAGCCTCTGAAGGTTAGAGTTACAGTTACAGTTAGGGACTGTAGGAAGACAATTATTTTGTGCTTGGTAGATTATCTGTGCAGTGTTAAAATCAAATAGATCATAGAATGCTAAAGCATATATGGTTGGTTCATAATAATTAGATGAATTCTTATCTTTAAGCCCTTTTCTTTTGCAGCATAAAAATGGACTTAGTTGTGTTTTGTAATACTTAGTTTTGTATGTATTTTCCCATACTTACACATAGAAGGTAATTGAGGATTTATATAATCAGTTTGAATTCAAGCCATCTTAAATTGAATATGAATGTGAGCCTACACTGTATGGCCTTTCGAAGTAAGAATATGAAATGGATTGCATGCCAAGATCTCATGCAATTACTGTAAGGTTGGGAGAAACAAGTTGAAATAATCAGAAATCTGGATCGATAGAGGGAGTGTGCATGGCTCCATTTCCATTTCAAGTACTTTTGGAGCTCTTGGACTTTGTTCTCTTCTCCTCTGTTTGTGCGGTTGCGGGGAAGGGCAACCTCCCTGTGCTGTCTATTAGCAATCCTGACAACATAACGAGCACAATCTGTACGTGTGTGTGTGTTTGTGTGTGTGTGTGTGCACTCGGTGTGTGTGTGTGTATGCATGCAGTAACCTCAGCCGTTACTCCCTGGCGCCATTCACAACCCAAGGATATTGTTAGCTGATTGGAATTGGGCAGGCATGAAATGGAAGTCACGTTAATATTGATCCGGGTCTTTAACGGCCTGTTTTACCTCCGGGTGTCCTTGCCACCTCATTCCAGGTGAGCGGCTCCACGCCTGACCTGCTGCACTCCGGGTCCAAGCCTGCACAAAGATCTTTATGGTTCATTATACTGAGAAAGAGAGAGAGATTATATATAATCTCCTTACTCTCACTCTCTGTCTTTCTCCCTACAAAGAGAGAGAGAGAGAGAGAGATACAAAGAGAGAGAGAGAGAGAGAGAGAGAGTGAGAGAGAGAGAGAGAGAGAGAGGCAGGTTGAGATGGTAAGAGAGACATGCAGGCTCAAAAAGAAATATTAGAGAGAGAAAGAAAGGGCAAAAAGCAGAGAATAAGTAGAAACAGTGTGGAGTTCAGTGGTGTACAGAGTTGGAATGAGGGCGAGTGGGCCCCTGTGTGCCAAACATGTTCTGGTCGGCTGCTGGTTGTAGCGCTGTAAAGTCACAGCGTTAGCAGTAACAGTGGCAGTGATTTTATGGGCTCCTGGGCCGGGCCCTCGTGTTTAAATTGGATTTGTTCTTTAATAGAGCAAGGTGTCGGTCCATTTCAGAACATGGCGATGGGTAAAAAATTGCTTTCAGAGTTATGAAATTATTGGATTCCAAGACGGCCGGTAGCCTATATTTAATGGAGTTTTACTACCAGTGCCTATGCGAAGCCTGAACCCTCTCATAATCTGCATGTTTCCCATGGCACTCTGGCACATTCATCGCACAACGGTAATGGGCTGTAGGGATGCTTTTAGAATATAAAAGAGAACCGTCCCTTTAAATTTGTAGCCAGGCGTATCAGTCCACATAATTTACACTTGTGAATGTTCTGTCAGGGTTACCTCCTGCTGTGCTAACCCTAGGCTAGCTTTCGCATGTAGTCTTTATCGGCCAGGAATGCTGTTCCCACTTAACTGGAGTCTGGGAGAACGGAGAGAAGGGTGGGACGAGGCGGTGGTGGAAGGGTGGAAAGTTGTTCTTGGTTATCTCTGGGAGGTGGAGAAAGGAGCTTTCTCTTGGAATGGGGAGGAAAGGGGGGTGGCTCTGCACCTACTGACTCATGCCTACCCGCGCAAGATTAGCCTAACCGGAACATTAGTCCCGGCCGTTATCGTAACAGATCCGAGGGGATGAAAAGGGGGATGGGGTAGCTGTTTTGTGGGGAGTTGCTGCCTGATATGGAACTGCCGACCCGGCAGGACCCCGTCCATCTGGAACCAGGGCGGTCTGATCCAGGGGATCAAGGGAGACGACGGGCGGGGCGGGGCCGGTCTGCTGTGGAGAACCATCGGCCGTCCCAGGTCTCCCAGACTACTAGATGCGCATGTCCAGAGTGTCTGCCTTTTCTCTCACGCTGCAGATTGAAGCTATTACAACAGCAGCCCAAGCGCATGATTCTGATTTCGCTGCACAAGGCGGGGCCTCGGCAGTGCCGTGCAGCAGGCACATGAGGGAAGAGCTGACTGCAAAATGGACGCCAGTGATGGGTCATGCAGAAGAGGCGCTTCAGAGATGCTCCTGTGCTTTCCCCGTATCACTACAGCAGCCAAGCTCCGATATACATTGGTGCACTTAAGCCCGTGAAACAAACTTACACCATAACTGTTTTTCATGACTTAAACAAAAAAAAGTCAAAAGTCAGCATATTTTCTCGGGTGTACTGTTTTTTTGGAGGGAGTCCAAGTTCATCCATTCCAGAGCCTTGTTTGTAACCCCTCCTTGAGTTTCATGGTAGAACAGAACATGAATACGGCTCTCACTTGCTGCTTAACACAAACCATCATGATGTAGACCTCTTTGTGCCCGTTTTTAAGACATAAAAACGGTGGGGGGTGAGGGGGTGGTGGGTGGTTGGGGGACGACTCTCTTTTTTAATACTTACGAGACCAAGAAAAGCTCACGCTCCTTGACTCCAGCATGGTCGTAAAAGTGTCGAGCTTTTGCCCCAGAGCTACCCCACCGACGCGGTGATTATATATAAAACACAGACCCGTGGCAGTAATCTGGGGCTGTGGGAGTGTAGGCTCTCTGCTAGCTTTTCAGCGCTTATCTGTACCATATTAGAACAGTAAAACTACCGAACGGCCACATATTTCTGCCCCAGTAGCCCTCCTGTCTGACGGCTGAGCTGCCTCCACCGCAGCCTGAAAGCCCCCTGAGAGAGTTTATCCCTGTGCTTTAGGGTGAAAAACGCTCTCATAAAACATCACGAAAATATCTCAAAAGTGTCACCCATAATGAAATGCTAACACAAGTCTGTGAGTTTATTTTCTTAATTATTATAATCTTTATAAAGATATACTCATTATAGATAAGTATTGTGTCTTATTATGTCTAATACTATGTCTCATTATCTTTACAACATATTGTGAATAAATGGATGTTATTGTTAATGTAATGTTAAAGATCGATTAGGGTTTAGAACTACCAATCTCATTTGATTTGTGTTCTGTCTCAATATACACATTCTACAAGTTTTTGTTTCTCTCACACATGCATAGAGAGAGAGAGGAAACAAGAGTTTTATGCGCCAGTGGAGACCAACTTCTACTTGATTGCTATTTCTGTTCCGTAATTAATAACATTATGCGGCAGAAAAGTCCTTGTAATCCAAGTGTGTGGAACTGGGAAGTGTTGACAGACCACCCTGTACAGCCTCTCATTCACTTGTGTTCACAGCAAGTCATGCCAAAACTGCTCATTCAGTGTTATTTAAGCCTATTATCGGAATGGGCTTTGGTATAACTAGATACTAATGTTTAAAATCAGTTGGACACAGATAATAGTGTTTTAGTTGTGATGTTTTTAATTGTTAAAAGGTGGGAAGGTAGAAAATGTAACTTGGCCGATTTATAATGTTAATCTTTTGTAAATATCCATTATCTAATCTAATGTCTATATATATATATATATATATATATATATATATATATATATATATATATATATATATATATATATTGAAACAAGTAAGCATGCTTGATATATTGGATGTTACCTTCTGTGTTACACCAGTTTTATTTCATTACCCGAATTTGAAAAATAAAAGACTGGATGTCAGACTGAGTACAACTTGAGGGTTTTAAGTGGTTTTAATGAAGCCTCTTGACCGACTGACCGACCGACGCCCCTCCTCACCAGGTCTCCCCCCTTAACGTTGACAAATGGCGAGCCGTTTCACACAAGGCTCTCTGATTGGAGAGCATCCCGGTGCGCGGCCGCCCATCAGTCACGAGAGAACGGCCGCTCCTGTCAGTGCGTCTCGGCGCCCCCTCCGCCCACGCGCTGCTCCATCATTTACTGCTCACTCCATTTTCTCTTTTATTTTATTATTTTCTTTTTTGTGATGTTGTTCTTTCTTTCACTCTTAGCGGTGACTCAATTGATTTATGGATGAATGGCCCTGGTGCCTGGCAGGTCGTTTTCTCTCCCTTATTGATGCGGGGCCATTTTCCCAGCCTGAAATCAGCCCAGGGTTTATTTTGTCTGGTCCTGCCAGGTCTGAGCCGCGGCCATCTACCCGCCGGCGGCGCTGGCCAGATCGGCGAGATTTTAGTAGCGGTGGGGATAATGATGTCTTACTGTAATTACGGTTTTGAGTTTCGGCCCGGTCCGCTTTGATGTCAGACTGCCTCTTGCCGCGCTCTCCCACTTCGAGGCGCTCATTTCCGAAACGGGTTCAGACTTCTTCCTCGGAGCTGGTGAAAGCCCAGGTGATGTGACACAGACCAGGACACACTCGTATGTACACACAAAGACTCCCACACTCCCACTCACACATATTGGTTTAATCAGTAGTGTGAGTCCTTAGTTACACACACATGCCCATATGTACACACTTACACACATACACCGTACACACTCACTCAAATGCAGACTTCCATATATGCATACACATTCACACCCAGATGAAGACACACACATAGTATATATACAAAACAATGATACATATAAAGCAACAAAGGAATTCACATACACACTAAGAAAATGTAGCTGAATTGCCGACTGTCATACATGACCCCTTCACAGTGCGTATTCCTCAGGGAGCGCTTGCGATGCACATGAAACGCTCTGCAGAGAGAGAACACGTCAAACGCACGTCAAACTCCGCCGCCGCCACCGTCCCCCTGATGCGTTTTCTTCCTCCTGTTGTTCCGAGCGTTGGCGTGTTCCGCTTTAGTTCCTCTCAGTGAACGTGACCTTAAAGAGGAACCAATCCACACGGACTTCTCCTTGTTGCGCGAGCGCATTGACGTCTGGCAGCCCTTCCGGGGGATTGTGGGTAATTAAAGCTGATGAATCCTTTGCAGAGAATATTTCCTCTCTCTCTCTCCGTCCCTCTCTCTTTCTCTTTTTCTGTCTCTCTCAGCGGCGACTACACCCTTTCCAGTCATTTTTCATTTGGCTTCAGCTATGGCGAATGATGAGCTTTCGGCAGTCGGTGCAGTCTCCCTAATTGTACTGTCTGTTCAATCTCATTCTCATCCGTGCACACTGCAAGCAGCTTCCGCTAAGCTTAATAGGCTATGAGCTGTGGACAGATTCACAACCCTTTGTTGTGGGTGCTTCTAAAGAGGGAAAAGGAGATGATGAAATGTTTCATCAGGGGCCCTTGTACGATAAACAAAAGGCTAAAAAGATTTTTGTGATGTCTCCGATCAGAAACGAATACTCGGTGCGCTCGTGTGTTTGCCGTTATGACTCCTGACACAAATGCTTATGGAGTAAAATGCAGAGTCAGACGCTATGACAATGTGTTGTGGGTTGGTGTCAGACTACATAAAAGGAGGCTCAGATGCCCAATCAGATGCATTGTCTGGCTGTATATTTCCTGTTTCAGACTTAACACGGTGCTAAACACAGATTAGCATTTGATACTTCTGTCACAAGGCCTTTCCCAGACTGCCTTAAACGTGGTGCACATGCCATATGAAGTTAAGGCAACCAGTGTCAGTTAATGACAGGCTTTCGAACAGTGTCATGTCACATTACTATAGATTATGGCAGGCTGCAAAATCGAACCACTTTGTAAACAATTAAGTTGACAACACTAAGGACATTATACACTGTGAGATATATGACAAAGCCTTTTGCCATGCCTCAGTCTATTATTAGTTTTATAAGCCACAACATAGTTACTTGTAATTTGTCATATAAACGTAACACCAAGCTCACAGTGTAGATGAGAAGGCTATACAGCAACACACTGGTATAATTATATGTCATACTGTTGACATTTAATTTTTCAGAAAAACAACTTGTTGTCAAAAAAGATAACATGATAAACAAGCCTCATCAACTATCTATGATAGTGTACACTTCAATCATTTATGTTACGCAGGGATGTGTAAAAATATTTAGGTGTCTCAAACAGTGTCCCACCATTCCCCATTCAACAGTGTACATTTGAAACCAAACAATCATATCTCACTACGTTTCTTCCACTCTAAACACACAATGTGTGACTGTCCTTCATCTGTGCTTGTCTCCCCCTGCAGGTTCGGAGGAGGATGAGGCGGTGAAGTCCAAGAAGGGCTTTCGCAGCCAGGCTGCGGTGAGCCAGAACGCCGAGACTGAGCTCATGCTGGATGGAGACGAAGACAACGTCAGCCTCCTGCAAGAGAAGGAGATCGACAACCTGGCAGGTATGAGAGGAGGAGAGAGTAGGAGAGGAAGAGAAGAGTGTGTGGCAGCAAGGGAGAGACAAAGAGATGGGATAAGTAAAAGGTGTGTGTGTGGGGGGTGGGGGGACATGGCAGTGAGAGAATAGGGGGGTAGTGAGGGAGGGATAGAGGGAAAGAGAAAGTGAATTAGTGAGGGTCTGGAGGAGAGTGGGGGAGTGTAATAGGGATGGATAGAGTAAATGATGAGAGGAAGAGTTAAGAGGGAGAGAAGGATTGAGTGAATGAGTTAGTGAGTGAGAGTTTGCGAGTGAAAGAGCTACCAAATGAATGAGTGAGTGAGGCGGGGAAGATGGAGGACAATGACTGAATAAGTGATCAAGAGTTCAACAGAGAGACGGGAAATGGCTGAAAGCCTGCATCTGTTTGTTCTCATTTGTCTGGCACAACTCAGTCTGCCAGCACACACCTCGGCCTCTCATCCGGCGCCTCAGTCAGCTCCTTATTCAGTGTCTACACTCTGCTCAGGCAATACCAAGCCATATCTGCATCAAGTATTGGAGCTATTGCACAGCTCTTTTTTTAAGCCCTTTATTTTGTTTGTTGATTTTGTTTTGTTAGCATCCCCGATGGCTTGCACGTCACAACAAATAAGCCAGTAGATTTTGGTTATGAATATGTTGTATTAACTTCCTGATTGGCATTGATATACATTTGCATTTTGATCAAATGAAAGTAAGTATAAAAACATTCAAACAAATCACCTGAGAGATGGAGATGGCGAGGAACAGTGTAGGTAAATGCTGTGGGGTCACTTTGGGACGTGTGATAGAGGCCCAGAGTGAGATGTCTCAGGAGGCAGGTGGCCAGCCAGGCCAGGGAGCTGTAAATGTGTGTTTGTGCCGGAGGGAGTTTTTGGCAGGCTGCATAGCTCTGGAAAGCATCCCCCCGAGTGTCTCGATGACACTTCCCTTTAAGTCCCTCTGATATTTTATTTGTCTGTCTTCCGTCTGTGTGTGTATTGTCTGTTTTGGATATTTCATGCTTTTTTTTTTTCCTTCAGCGAGTTTTCGTCCCCAAGTGATTATCTCCAGAGGCAAGTGTAAAACTAACACCGGAAAGATCAATCACAAAATGTTTAAAAAAAGAAAAAAATACAAAAAATTGCAGCTTTCACAATCAACTCACACAGTAACATGAAAAAAGCGTTTTATCTGAAAACCAGACGCACCCCTCCCTAACACCTCTTCCGCTTTCAATACATGACATGATTTTAACTCAAACCTAATCTCAATCAGTTTACAGCTTTCCCTTGTACCCTTCCCTGTGTGCTTCAAGGTACCATTTGCCCACAGTATTGGCTGGTTCTCCTGTGCTCCTCTAAATTGCCTCACAGAGAAACAGGAAACTGGCTTGGAGTTCGTAAATATGGCAACAAGCGGCTCAATGACATGACGTCTGCAAAGGAGACGATAAATCACCATTAAGTAAGACATTAAATATTCCAGTTTTTTTTTTTTTGTTGCTCTCCCTTCGTGAGCGTCGGAGTTGTTAGCTGAGCTTTGTCTGGAAAAGGGCAGCCTTCATCACAGGCCAGGCAGCAGCAGCCACTCTTCATCACGGGCCAGGGGCCAGGCAGCAGCCACTCTTTGGTTGTTTTTCCATCTGGTCCTTGAAGTCGGAGGGAGAGTGTGTGTGTGTGAGAGGTTCACTGAACATCTGACTAATACCATTATCATAATGACTCCAGCTCGACCCATGCCGTCATGCTTCACGAAGAAAGCAGTTGGTAACACCCCCCCCCCCTCCAACGGTGTTAGTGGATCTGATCTGAAACCTTCACAGTCATTAAAAACAAATATTTGCAACGATCTACTACCTATTTTTACACATAATACGGGATATTCTGTCTTCATGGCCTAATTTGTCTCGTGCACTGAATGTGTAGCAGGATGAGCTGCCAGTAAGGGGCAAGTTCCAAGCTTCCTCATGTTTTTATGGCAACACCGCAAGGGTTCCTGTGCCAAAGCATCGAGTCAGGAGAGGGGGCAGCTTTGTCTATAATTGCCTCCGTCTCAGAGGAGAAAGTTAGCCAGAGTTCACGGCTCCTGCAGACGTTCATCAAGATATGCTCGTCTGCATGTGTCCACACAAGCTTACCAATTACAAACAATCAGTGTCTGGGAGGAAGGTAACAGAGGGAAAAACAGAAGAAAAAATGAAATAAATATTAAAAAAAACGAGGAGAAGAAAAGAATAGAAAAGAAAAACAATACAGAGTTGATGTTGAAACAGGGTTTTACTGGAATACAATTGCAGATCTTGGCAAGAGCCATAAATTCCTGAAGCAGTTGTTGTGTTCCAATCTCAAGGATTATAAGGCAGCAAATGGACTGAAGTGCTATTTGGTTGCCGAACCCCCTTTGTCACAGTAAGACATAGCTGACCCAGTATTCCTCTCCCCCCCCCCCCCCCCCCCCCCCACCTTCCTCAGGAGTATTTCTGTGTTTTCCTTTCTGGGCCTCTTCCAGTAAACAGCAGAGGGAATAAACTCAATAGCTGTCCTCTGGGAATACTTCTGCATACTTGAGAGCCTGAGAGCATAGTCTACTGTACTGCATCACACACTGTACCCTATAACAACACAAAACCTATACGGTACTGAGTATACTAAGCAGCATTAGCTGGCATAGGGAGCGTAGGAGGTTGTTCCTTTTTGATGTTTGGTGTTATTTCACTGCAGCAATCTCAAAATGAAATACTATTCTTTGTGAACACTGTGTATCACAACTGTTTGCTGACCTGTACAGTAAGTATTGTAAAGCCTATGTGCACAATAAGACAACAACCCAAGTCATTATGTGGGTACAAAATAAGCACTGACACTAAGCCACAAGAATATTGTCTGTACAGCATTGCCACCTAAATCCTGCTAACACCTAGCACCCAACCACCATAGCTACCATGTTGTCTGTGTTCTAACGAGAATGGGCTGCTATTAGTTAGAAGATCAGAAAGGAGACCCCTGTAACGAATGCGTTTTCTTCGTTCTATTTGGGTGGGGCAGTTACTGACTGCTGGGCGGAGGGGGCGTTAACCATCAGGACCCAGGAAGCGCCGCAGCTACAGGGATGATATGACGATTAGCCTCCTCACTCGCTGTCGGCTCCTCCTACATGGTTAACACTGTTTGCACGCAGCACGGCAGTCATGTCTGTCACGCACAGCTTGCCCGGAAAGAACAGAGACGAGAGAGAGAGACAGAGGGAGAGACAGAGAGCTGAAAGGGTTAATGAGTGAATACATCAAGAGATGTCTCAGATTGTGAGCAGAGCACTCCTGTCTCTGTTAGCTGTCTCTATTGCCTGTGGTGTTTGTACTATGCTTAGGAGGGTTATGTCACATGATTGGACACACACACACACACACACACACACACACACACACACACACACACACACACACACACACACACACACACACACAGAGAAAGTGAGAGAGAGAGAGAGAGAGTGGTAGAGCTTGCACTTTGGTGAAGGGCTTGGCAAGAGCGTCCTCGTGAAATACATTTGCACAGTGCCTTGAGGCAGAGCTCATGTGTTATTGGTGCTATACGAATAAAAACAATTGAACTGGATAGAATTCAATGCACCAATCTTCTTTGAAGTATTGGGCTAGATCAAATACAGGAGGTGAATGAATAATACAATCTGTCCAAAAGACCTTGTCTGAATACATGTGCTGGTCTGACCTGTGCATGGATCAGTCACTGATAGGAGGGTGATATTTACATAGGTTTATGGTTTACTAAAATATGCATATGCATAGGGGAGACCTCAGGTGAACTTTGGACTTATTGATAATGATGATTAGATATGTATTATGTTGTTGCCTGGAGAATATTTATTGTTACAACAAGGGATGTTTTTTTGTTAAAAACTATCAAAACCATATCGTTGGACAAAACTACAAATCATGGAGAGGTATTATTTTGAAATGTATTTGTAATATTCCTGAAACACAGAAATGCATTTTTACAAAATTATCCATTTTAAATGTGAAATTTAAATGCGTAAATAATGTGCAAGAATATTGCTTTGAGAGGACATTGGGAATCTTTTTAAAGGGTGTGTTAAAGGGTAGAGAAAAAAATACACTTAAAATAGGAATGTGTGGAAATGCATTCCCAACTGCCAATAAATAAACGAATAAATAGCCTACATACATAGCTCATAAAATAAATAACTAAATAGCCCATGTGGTGTTTTTAAATCGTTGGTATATTACAACTGCTCTTAATTGGCAGCATTAATCAATTTTCATTTCCATTCATTTAATTTTAACCTAGCGTACAGACCAGCTCATATTATGTATTAACACAATGCGAAACAAATGTTGTCTTTTTAATAATGAACGTTCCCGGCATGCTCTTCGCTGCTGTAGCGCAGCACACGCAGTGACATCACCGAGGAAACGGCGCGCAGGGACCCAGCCCCGTTTAGCAGCTGACGTCAGTCTGTAGAGCTGCCCCTGTGTAGCAAGCAGGATTTACCGAATACGACTGGCAGTGGCACCTGTTTCAGTTTAGCAGAATAATCTGCACAAGCCCCCACAAACGCCCTGAATCCGCTCCTATCGAGAGGGGCATGTTCAACCGATTTGCGTAACCTTCAAATAGTAAAATATATGTTTGAATTTGTTTATTTTTTGTTTTGTTTTTCCTGCACAACCTTATGCCTTAATAAGCACGACAACAATAATATAATAACAACAATAATTATAATGATGATAATGACACAAATTATGTTCATAGCAATTGGAACTTCATCAATGCGTTGATTTGGTGACCTAGTGGATAAATACATTAGCCTACAAATTACATGATATTCGGTTTAAGTAGCCTTCCTATAGCCCTAAATACACACTGATGTAGTAGTCCTGTTTACGAGATTACACTGCCCCATATGTTAAACCCAAAGTATTGTATTATGTCCTATGTAAATATTTTAAAGATACATTCTAATTATGAGGGGATCCCTGAAGGGATTATAGCCTAATCCTCTCTCTCTCTCTCTCTCTCACACACACACACACACACACACACACACACACACACACACACACACACACACACACTTGCCTTGAGTGGATTAATGCAGTATTGTCTCTTTCTGTTCCAAGTGTCCCTCCAGGCCATAGCACAATCGCTTCTGCTCCCAAGCACCGTGTTATGCTACACGGGAGGGAACTGCCATAATTGACTGTTTAAGAGCATCTTGTAAGAGATATGCCTAAAAGTCGCATTAACCCGCTTTCGAAATCACGGTCGAGGTATAGGATTAGAATACCCATGAAAGACTGCTGTGTTGGACTGCTATTAGGGTTTAAAATCATATGAGCATTTGATGCTGGCCGTTTGAAGTAGGCCACACTTAGAGACGATAACTGTCTTGATAGCTCAAATAGGCCTATAACATAATAAATCTAATTTTTGCATATATGTGGCACGAGGTTTTATATATCGGGTTCATGTAAAGTGTTCGTGTTGTTTCTTGAACAATTTTGTTCTCAGGCTATGTATGGGCATTTTGCTGTCCATAATAGTGTCATGCAAAAATGGTGATTGGTAGGGCACGGAGTGCGGTTTCGTATTTAGCCGATGTGTGGAAATGCAATGGTCATATCGTAAGGTAATACATGAGGATTCAGATGAATGTCTCCAAGATAAGATCTGGTCTAAATCAGACAGCATTTTGGGTGGTGGGAAGAGAGCCGAGGCTTGTGTTTCTATACAGGCTGACTGCCTGCGCTGTGAAGGAGCGCCCAGGGAATTGAAACCAAAATCCACTTGTAATCTTGCAACAGTATCGGACATAATTGGCTGAGGAGCCTAGATTAAGATTGATGAGACATTAAAGTGGCTCTTTGGAGTTCAAGGGATCGATAAATATTCCCCAGATCCAGGAGCTCACATTCCGTGCAACGACAGCTCAGGGGGTCCTCTGGCGCTGCGGCGACGTGCAGTGCCGTGTGACCTATCTAAATCAGAAGATGGAGAATCAAGCGACTCTTGAGAGGGAGTGGGGGGCTATAGAGGTAGAATGATGGGCGGAGAGTGTAGACGGCGACATTGCATGTGTTCACAATCAGCTGATCGAAGGGTTAAAAGCCGCCCTAAATATTTTAAGAGTAAATGCAGTGCCACAGTTTCTGAGTTGATGTATAGCTTGATGTGGCTTATAAACAATTTGTTTGATAGTGTGCCGGAAAACAACACCTTTAAATTTGCTCTGAATGGTTAGGTCTCCATACCCTATTATTGGAAAGTATTTATTGTGTTTAAAATGTAGAACTAAATAAAAGGCCTAACTCCAGCTATCTAATAAATTATATAAAGATTGTGTAGTCTATATAACAAGATGTAATTGTTTTAATTGGTCACATCTTCAGGCCTACGAAGCAGTAAAGCAGGTACATTTTAACGTGCCCGAAAAGAAGTGAAAAGTTAATGATTTTATTATAGAATTCCTTACCCTTTTTGCGCCAAAATGGAGGCACTCTTCCTTTTCTCAGCGTGGACGATTTTAACAAACATTCTTCACCCCACGTCATTAAAACCAATAAATATTAAAAGGCTTTAAATCTCCTTTTGCACGGGCTAATCACTATATGCTTAACGAATTTCAGGCCTGTGTTTTTTTTTTAAATTTTTTATCTGGCTTGGACTAAAATCAACTGATTTAAAATCATCCGTATATTTTCACCATTCCCTTGCCCTATTTGATTTTATATGACTGTATCAAAAACACCTCGCCTGTTTCCATGCTTCGGCCCTTTAGAAGCCTCACTGCCCTGTCTCGTCTCCTGCAGGCCCCGTGGTCCTCAGCACCCCGGCTCAACTCGTTGCCCCGGTGATAGTGGCTCGAGGGACGCTGTCCATCACCACTACAGAGATCTATTTTGAAGTCGACGAGGATGACCCCACCTTCAAACGAATCGACTCAAAAGTAAGTCGTTTGTCCATGTTTGCCTGCATGTATGTATGCGAACATTACCACCTTTGCCTAAGGCCTAACCACAGGTCTTCCATGGTGTAATTTATTGAAACAATTACAAATGTGTATGTAAGATCAGGCTGCGAGAAGCCACTGTAGCCTATTAGTTCACAGAATGCCCGAATTATCAAGGGTTTTACACTGACGTTTTATATTATACTAAACTACAACTAAAGCACGTTGCCGAATACTAGAATAATTCTCCCGGTACTGCAGGTCAACCTGACACATTCGTTCAATCACTCTGCATGTAAGGCCTACTTTAGGAAGTAGCCTACTCTGCTTTAATGGCAACAACGTGGCATTTCCTCTTTGCCATTGTAAACACAGTATTCTACAACACCCCCTCTATCCTCAGAAGTAATACAAATTAAAGATTATGTAGCCTTCGGTTTGTTTGTTTTTTTTTTTCAAAAAATCGGACAAAAGAAATTCAAAGCACTTCATTTTTTTTTTTTTTTTTACAAACGAGGTATTAAGCTGTTATACAAGATACTGTTATAAATAGTATAATGTTTCATCGTATACGGCTATTTATAAAACTGGGCCTAGTTAAAAATAGGTTTGTACGTTTGGCCCACCCTGTGTTTACTCCGTATTATTCAGTTTGAGACAACTGCACGGCTAGGCTGTTCTGCAAAATAAATGCTGCCCTGGCCCTAAACACAAGCGGCGTTGATTTAAGTAATCTTAATAGCGTGTAGTATGCATTCAGTTCACAGTTCAAGGTTTTATTGGTAGTTCCACTACTGGTGATGGGGACCGA
Organism: Sprattus sprattus; assembly: GCF_963457725.1. NCBI lineage: Eukaryota > Metazoa > Chordata > Actinopteri > Clupeiformes > Clupeidae > Sprattus > Sprattus sprattus. The sequence continues at coordinate 12,221,117 of NC_137928.1, read as the reverse complement.
CTGTGTGATTCAAAACACCTGTGCGCTAATTCTGAATTATTTTTCGAATCTGGTCTCACTATTGACAGCCTGGTGAATTGCTCATTAGCTTAGGCCTGCTACACAAAGGCCCGTCTGTAAACATAAATATAACATATCACGAACCATAATTGGGACACAAATATGACTCAGTTTTTATTAACTCTTTAAATAAATTCAGAGACAGAGATAAAAAAAATCAAATCACAAAAAAATTATATTCCAGTGTATTTTAAGTGCATTTTCTCAGGTATCTTTTATATATATTTCCTTATTTTCAGCTTTTACCATGTAGACAGGGTATAAACAAAATTATCAGATATAGATTAAATAATGATTCAAGTATATTTATGGAATGTTTCAAAATGTAACAAATAGGCCTACGTACCATCAAAATGTAAACTTAAAAAAATTAGAAACGTTCCACTGACATTGATAAACTAGCACTGATGCATTCTAAATTGTTTTCTTGTCAGGGGTGGGGGGATCAGGCGTTATCCTTAAACAGGTGGAACTGAACTCTATTTTTACGTGTCACAGAACAACATTCACAATTTTCAGACCACTGGAATCACAATCTATGAATGTATGTTGGCTATTTACAGTATAAAAATGTACAGTTAAGGTTTTGTCAAGGCTCATCACGTGCTTTATTTAAAGCTTTTAAGAAGAAACCGATTCATAGGACCCGGGTAGAAGAAATAACACTGACATATTAACCTCCAAATTTGATTGTTGATAGATTTTTGTGTCCAAATGATGACATCACAAAATGTAAGGTCGTGACCATAATTTCGTGGCATGAAAACTATTTTAGACGGTGTATCTAAAATAATTGTTATCCATGAAGTAGGCCAATAGATGCACATGTAAGACGGTGGATAAGACTGAACAGCAATTGCCATTCTGTGTCGTCCTTGATAAACTTCGTCTAGGCCTCTGGACTAGCAGATAGTCCACATATAGTGCACATTTTTGTACAAACATGTTGTTGTGATTTTTACCTCAGAGTTTCTCCAAGCTTTTAGGGTTGGTTAGAATTTCTCTTGCCAGTCGCCAAGTCTGTTTGGCTGCGTTTTCCAGGGAGGAATGTGGTTTTCCTTGGAATAGGTCTAAGTTAGGTAGGAAATAATGGGGACATCTCCTGCACTGCAAACACGAAATAAGTTGCAATAAAATCCCGTTCAGTCGATCCCCGAGACAGTTTTCGTCCCAGTCCGATTCCCGGGGATGCTTTTCACACTCGTAGGAGACCAAAGATTTCATGTGGTAGTTGTTGAGGGGCGTCCCTGGGAGTTCAAGGTGACGGTCACGCAGTGTTTTCAGAACCGATAGACATTTCTTTCTGCACCCTCCCAAAAGGAGGCGGTTTTCGGCCTCTGCAAATTGCAAGACCCAGGCGTCGCTTTCAGCCGAGCTCTGCTTGCCGTTTAACGAGTAGCATTCCTTAGATAGGAGGTTGAAACCTTCGGCTTTTACCTCTGCGACCCGGTTGGGACCCGGCCAAGGGATGTGGGGCATAGGCCAGTGAGCCGCGCTTCGTGGCCATATCCCCGTGCATTTGAAAGCCGGGGTAATCTGGACCACGTATCTGTCTCTGATGCGTAACCTCACCTCACTCGTGTCTGCAACCATTTTGACCACATCTCTGTAACTGCACTTATCGACAGCCTGGGCTACGAGCGTCTGAAACCGGGAGCGGATCTTGCGTGCCGAGAGGTAGCCTGACGCGGTGATGAACTCGACCCACAGAGACATGCTCCTCTTTCGGCCGTCACTGAGCTTGAGCACGGCGCAGCCCGGAAGGGAACCGTCGTCCACGAAGTTGAACACCCCCATCTGATTTAGATAGAGGACCACTTCGAACTCCGTTGGAGATATCACCTCCAGACCCTCGAAACGGTTATCCATTTCACTAAGGGAGCTGATGAACCTCGGCTCCTGAACCTCCACCTCCTTCAGGACATCCGAGACCACCTTGCACACCTCTCGGATGGTTTTGGAGATGGCTGCCTTGCGGGACTGGCATTTCTCGTTGTAATATTTGTTGAGATGGTATACCAGTTTAGCTTGGGCAGCTATCATATTTGGGCAGAGATCCGGATTATATACCGGAGTCTCGCAGTAACCCGAGGGATCCAACGCGGCTGTTTGTACGGGAGCCAATTTAAGAGAAGAAGGAAACTATTAAGATAAAAAAATCTGTATATTTATTTTTAAAAACAGACAACCTTGTTATTTGTGCTCGGGGCACATGCGCAATGAGGTCACTGAATTAAATCATCAGCCTTCCGAATGCCAGTGCCCCAAAAGAAAGTCCTTCAATTCGTTGTTTTTTTTCAGCGAGTTGCAATCAAAAGTCCATCACACCAGCGAGGTCTGTAGTCGGGACAGTTGCACGCCCTTTCTCTCAGTAGTCAAAACAGCTTGCTCCGTTGTCTGTGTTTTCTGTAATCACCGCTCCCAGATTTTCATGTGGATAAAAAAGTGCACGGTGTCTTTTTGGAGTGTGTTGGCGGTAGCGTCTTCCAGTGTGGCTGTGCTTTAGAGCACCGGACGCACTCCTGTGAAAATATAAAGGGAGGGATCCAGGCGCAGCCGTCCAATCAACGCTCGATGCGTCATCGCTTTTACTTGATCGACGACAAATTAATCCTTGGATTTTATACACAACTAAATCTAAAGGTATATCGGAAGCGAGTGGACGGGAAATACACCGACACTGAGGAGACACAAAACAGCGTCTGAACTCTCGCAGTCTATTGTTTTGGCACATTTTCGGATTATTCCCCCACGGTTTAATAACTCGTATTCCTCGTCATATTTTATCTGAAGGTAATCGGTAGGTTTAAGAATATATTTTAGGCTAAATAAGAAATGCACATTATTAACTCATTTGACGTAGATAACTTTTAGAAAACAGTCTTTTCAGATAGGACGTCAGCGAAATGTCTTATTTATCTTTTGAATTAAATTAAACAAAAACTATCATCAGCATTATGACGGTTTTTGCTATGACTCCGTGCTGTCTAACACTGCATTAAAGAGTCGTGCTTTCAGTTAGGTTAACCTTGTGTTTTAGGAATGTCCCTATATAGCCTAAGCCTATTTGTTAGTTCAGTTAGGATGCATCCTTTAGGCTATATGTTTTTATTAAGATGTTTATTAGTACTGGATTTACTGACTACACCGTATACAAAACTGTTAAAACGAGTGACTTATTCTGTTTGTTTTAATAATTTAGGATATGGCAAATTGTGTTATTGAAAAATGATTCAGTGCCATCATCATTTTCTTGCTAGAATATAGTGTACAAGGACAACTTTGGTTATCGAAATAATCCCTATGAAGTAAATCATTAGGTTTCAAATATCGATTGGTTTTCGTTCCCATTCATTAAACGAAAAGAATGAATGAAAGTCAGGACTTTGTTACTCTGGCCTCCTCTTTTTACCTGTGTTGTTCATTCAAATAATGACCATATAATTTTAAATGTGCTTTGTAATCACCGTATTTGCCTTGTACGCATATCAACGCATATAATATTGAACAATGTTTTACTTGTTGAATAAACTTACTACGGACTTTCTTAATTCTCACAGTCATCCATGTGTGTTTGAGAATACAGAATAGGCTACCACTTGCTTAAACCTGCTTAAACGTGACACTCCGGTCTGTCGTTGATTTTAGTAATCCCGCTATTTTGCCTGTACTTTATTTTATTTTATTTCCTTTTCTACTCTAAATATTTTAAAAGAAATAGTAACAATAATTTTGCGCAACGGAGACAAAGCATGGCACTGACAACGACGGAAATCCATATTGCCACAGGCATACAATGTGTTTTCAAAAGGCTAAAGTTAGTCATTAAAACCGACAGTTTTACACCCATACTCTG
>NC_137928.1:12199701-12212201 GCF_963457725.1 Sprattus sprattus | reverse complement strand
CTCTCTGGCTTCTACTGTCATGAAGCGGCGCTAACGCTACTGTGTTTTATTCCATTTAAATTAGTCTGTTTTGTCAAGCTTAGCATTATTTTAAAGAGGACATCTCTCTCTCTCTCTCTCTCTCTCTCTCTCTCTCTCTTTCTTTCACTGTGTTCTCTCTCTCTCTCTCTCTCTCTCTCTCTCTATCTCTTTCTCATCCCTAACAATTTACGCTCTCGCCTTCCTCATGGCGGGGCAAACAGGATGCGCCTCCCGCACCGTCTGCAACCTGGAACGGCGTGAGGAGATGCCTGTGCGCTCGACACACAGCGATTAATCTTCATGTCAGCCAGACCTGGGCCCCCGTCGAAAGGTTGAGGCTGTAATCATTTGCCCACTGACCCAGCCGCACGCAGCCTCCGAGAATCTTAACAGCCACTAGGGTGCCAGAGAAAGAGAGAGAGAGAGATGGAGAGAGAAAGAGAGAGAGAGAGATGGAGAGAAAGAGGAGAAGACATTATGAATTTCAAATTAATTACATGACCCCTGTCTGGGAACGCAAGCGGGGTTTGCACGAGGCAGCCACAGAGACGGCAAACAAAAGAAAAGGGAAAGGAAGGACAGAAAGAAAGAGAGCGAGAGGGAGAGAGAGAGAGAGAGAGAGAGAGAGAGAGAGAGAGAGAGAGAGAGAGAGAGAGAGAGAGAGACTCTATCTTCAGGTCGGGGGCTGCGGTAATGAAATGCTAGTGGCTAGGCTCATGATGAAATTAGGCCATGTAGCCCAAATAAGGGATGAAGGCTTCATAATTGCCAGTCCTTGAGATCTGAGGTGCCGGGTGCCAACTGTCAGAGGCAAGCTAATGATGACAAATGTCTCTCTATGCAGATTGCAGAGGGGAGGGGGGAGAGGGAGGGAGGTGGAGAGAAAGAACGAGAGGGAGGGAGGGTGGTGAAAGAGAGAGAGAGAGAGGAAACGAGGAATGAGGGAGGGTAATGGACGATGAGGCCAAAGAAAGAGAGTACTTTTGCTCTCATCACTTCTATGCTAGAAGTAAAGCTTCCTCTTCTGAAGGTTGCGATGTTGTGTCAGAGTGTGTTTGTGTTTGACCGTATTTCCCGGTGTGTTTGAATGCCACTAACCACTCCGCCTGGTTGTGGAGAGCGATGTCGGGACAGAACACTCTAAAACTGTTCCCAAGGTTATCTCTGTTAGTTAAATGGATGTGAACCAGGAGTCGTAGATCAGTTGATGTTGAACACCGCACTTGCAGGATTCAGAGAACTCCAGCTCGAAACGTGTTTGGTAACATTTGCAGTGTAGTAATAGAAATTCATGCTTTATGTAATCGCTGAGTCGCAAATGTAAATATTTGATAGCTTTGTCAGCTTAATAAAACAGAACTGCTTTTATTCTGACCAGATTAGCCCCACAATCTGAATTCTATTTTCACAAATCAATAATTTTAGTATGTAGACCTTCACATACACGCACATGCAGATAAACAACAAATATAACAAATGAATAATGGCATTTAAGTTGTGGAACCAGCAATCTGCTGTCTCTCTCTGCTTTCTTTTGTCCCTAATGAGCGAATAGACTCCATTCTACTCTTCTCTTTCAGACTGCACCTTATTAAAGCACACCATCACTCGCTGTATTGACATCCATTACCCCCCCCCCCCCAAACACCAGGCCAAAAGGCAGCAAACCCATAAATCTGATTTCACTTATTGTGACGTGGGACCTCTGTGCTAATAAAAAGAGCAAGAGGTGCGTGTGTGTGTGTGTGTGTGTGTGTGTGTGTGTGTGTGTGTGTGTGTGTGTGTGTGTGTGTGTGTGTGTGTGTGTTTTACTAGATTTCCCCAATTTGTTTCCGTGAATGGCTCCTTGAAAAGACTCCCACTTTTACCCCTTCAAAAGGAGCCCCCCTGTCTTTTGTGAGTGTGTGTGTGTGTGTCATTTGCCCCTGCCCCATCTGTGTCATCTGGTGGTCTGTTGCTGAGCGATGGTGGTGTGGGCGGGCCCAGGGATCCCCTGGTGCCGGCAGCAGTTGTTTTATGGACTGGCGGGAGTTCATAAGCCCGGTGTGGCCATTGTTTGGCGCAGGCTGATGACACGTGTGAATTGACTCGGGCATATTGACGGATCATTTCCATTAATGAAACAGGGGGTGGGGGGGGGGAAGTGGCCTGTGCTCCTGACTGCAGCACCCTCTCTGTTCTCTCACTCTCTCTCTCTCTCTCTCTCTCTCTCACTCTCTCTCTCTCTCTCTCTCTCTCTCTCTCTCTCTCTCTCTCTTTCTCTCTCGCTCCTCATCTCCTCATCTGCGCTGAAAACAGAGGGGGCCTGACTGACAACTTGTGAATGGAGAGGGGAGGGGGGCGTGGAGAAGGAAGGAACCACTCATCTCATCTGCTTGCGATAGGCTCTTGTGTGTGTGTGTGTGTGAGAGCATGTGTGTTTGCGTGTAATCTCGTTTTGGGGCCACTTTAATTATACACACAGATTGACTGATACCCCTCTTGTATAATTGTGTGATCAGCTCAATTGCCAACTGACAATCACGCTCCCCTCTCCCCACCCACTTCTGCATTCACTTATGGGGGGGAAAAAAAGAAAAAAGAATGGAATAAGAATAGAAGGAACAGAGGGAAGGGAAAGCTAACACGCTACAACCCTGGAAAGCAGAACAAAGTCAACCAGCTAACAGCAGCCCTCTTTGAGGTTTGTATCATTTTTCATAGAGGCAGTATTTCCCCGTCATTAAGAAGACAAACCCTCTCCTTTCATTTGGCTGGGGTGAGCTCCTGATGGCCTACCCAGCATCAGACTGTGCTGATAGACCATGGCGGGCATCCAGTTGGCGCCGAACTGTCACTCCCGCCGTGCCCACACCCTCTACCCACGCCGTGCCCCACTCGCCAGATCCGAACTCTCACTACCAACCCCACATGGAGGACATATTCATGCTCCATTTAATGTCGTCCCCCTTAACAGCTGTTCTGGGAACAGCTATGAGCTCCTTGCTTCTTTACAGAGATGCTGTTAAATGTTATGAGGGAGAACAGGAAAACTGACCTCAGGTACTGTATGTAGTTTAAGGGCTAAAGGGTTAGACCGCCATTTTATGATCTGGGCTGCAGTTGCAATGTGTGGTTGTGCATGTGTGTATGTGTTTCTTCATTTGTGTGTATGTGTGTTTGTGCATTTGTTTGTGTGTGTGTGTGTGTGTGTGTGTTTGTACATTTGTGTGTATGCTTGAGAGAGGGAAGGACAGACAGAGAGAATGAGGAACACAGAGTGAATCTGTATTTATGTCCATGTGTGTGTGTGTGTGTGAGTGTGTGTGTGTGTGTGTGTTTATAAGATAGTAAGGGAAAGAAAGAGAAGGCAGAAGAAAGAGAGGTGGGAGACAGGCCGAGTTGGCAGGCAAGAGTGTGTGTGTCGTGTGTGATTAGTCATGGTCGTGGTCCTGGCGTGGCTGAGCGTCTGCCCATTAGGGGCGCAGACGAACAATGGAGTCCGTAGGCAGGAGCGGTGTGTCTAATGTGACCCCTCTCCCCACCAACACGGCAGACAGGAAGGGCATATGGGACCAGTGGCCAATTGCTTATTTTACATGGCTATTAGCATAGAGGTGAACAGTAAGTAAGCAGAAATCCACCTTAACCCCCCCTCTGTGTGTGTGTGTGTGTGTGTGTGTGTGTGTGTGTGTGTGTGTGTGTGTGTGTGTGTGTGTGAGTGTATGTGTGTGTGTTTTGTGTCGGTGTGTTTGTGTGTGGGTGGGAGGGTGGGGTAATAATCACCTGCTGTAATGATAGTGTCATGACTGTGCCACCTCAGCTAAACCACTAAATCACTGTCCGTCACTGGGACATGTGTCTCTGCAGGGGTGAGTCTCTCTGTGTGTGTGCATGTGTGTTTGTGTGTGTGTGTGTGTGTGTATGTGTGTGTGTGACTGTGTGTGTGTGTGTGACTGTGTGTGTGTGTGTGTGTGTGTGTTCGGTGTGTGTGTGTGTGTGTGTGTGTTTTGTGTGTGTGTGTGTGTGACTGTGTGTGTGTGTGTGACTGTGTGTGTGTGTGTGTGTGTGTGTGTGTGTTTGTGTGTGTGTATGTGTGTGTGTGACTGTGTGTGTGTGTGTGACTGTGTGTGTGTGTGTGTGTGTGTGTGTGTGTGTTCGGTGTGTGTGTGTGTGTGTGTGTGTGTGTGTGTGTGTGTGTGTGTGTGTGTGTGTGTGTGTGTGTGTTTGTAAAATATATATATATCTCTGACCCTGTGTCACTCCGTCAAGAACTTTTTCTCTCTTGCATTTGGCACCTCCTTCATATATATTTATATGTTTTCCACCCAGTAGTAGAAAGAGCTTGGCAGCTGCACAGTGAGGCCGGTGCAGTGCCCACCCCCATTCATTTGTCCATATTATGAAACCAGCTGAGGTAAGGCAGGCAGGAGCCTGGTGATCAGTGAGAAAGGCATGTAAGTTTGAACATTACCAAAGACCTCACCTCGCACATTTGCTCCTTAATCTGTCACCAAATGAACAAAACTGTGGAAACAGAAAGTCAAATTCATAGGTATAGGACCAGACCCTTTCTGAACACGGGTGCTTTCTAGTATTTTTCCAGCGGACCAATCAAAAGTCAAAGCTCTCTCCAGGCTGGCGGTGCGCGGCTGGGCTCGGCTGGGCTCGGCTGGCCCTGACCTGTCATTGGTAGGACTCATTAAGGAGAGCTTGTTCCCGGCTCCCTGCCCATATGAAAAAAAAAATATGCAGCGGATGTGCCGCGGTGCCCATGAAAAAGTCATGACGGGTAGCGCAGGATGAGCAGGGGATGGAGGGAGGGTGGGGAGTGGAGGTGAGATGGGGTGGTGAAGGTTGGTTGAGACGTGCGGGTGGGGGGCGGGGGGGGGGGGGGGGTGGGGGGCAGGGAGGCAGCTGACAGGGGAAAGGCTTTTGCCTCGGGGCTCTCCGGGATGTGCCGAAACTGCCCCCAGGCTAAAGGCAGCCATGCCGGTGCTGATGGCCGGCACTGGCCCACAGAATAAAACATGGAACTGAGATGAACTGAGATGAGATAAGATGAGATGGGACTGGATGGGGGAGGGATGGAGGGATGGGGGAGGGATGGAGGGAGGGAGGGAGGGAGGAGAAGGGATGCACTTAGAAGCTGCTCCTCCTGCAGGCTTGTGGAGATGCCTTATACAGGGCTGAATGTGTAGGAGGACGCTAGGAGTCTAAACCTGAGCTGATGTTGGGAGGCAGGCGTGAAATATAGGAGTTACTGAACAAGTGGGCTAGCATTTGGACATGTGTGCATATATGTGTGCATACAGCCGCGGAAAAAATTAAGAGACCACTTCAAAATTATCAGTTTCTCTGGTTTTACTATTTATTGGTATGTGTTAAAGTAAAATGTACATTTTAGTTGTATTCTATAACCTACTGGCAACATTCCTACCAAATTTCAAATAAAAATATTGTCATTTAGATCATTTATTTGCAGAAAAATGACAATTGGTCAAAATAGCAAAAATGATGCAGTGTCTTCAGATCTCGAATAATGCAAAGAAAACAAGCTCATATTCATTTTTAAACTACACAATACTAATGCTTACACTTAGGAAGAGTTCAGAAATCAATATTTGGTGGAATAACCTTGATTTAAAATCACAACGTTCATGTGTCTTGGCATGCTCTCCACCAGCCTTTCACATTGCCGTTGGGTGACTTTATGCTACTCCTGGCGCAAGAATTCAAGCAGCTCGGCTTCTTTTCATGGCTTTTGACCATCCATCTTCCTCTTGATCACATTTCAGAGGTTTTTTTATGGGATTCAGGTCTCGAAATTGGGCTGGCCATGACAGGGTCCTGATCTGGTGGTACTCCATCCACACCTTTACTGGCCTGGCTGTGTGGCATGGAGCATTGCCCTGCTGGAAAAAACACTTCTCAGAGTTGGGGAACATTGTCAGAGCAAAAGGAAGCAAGTTTTTCTTCCGGGACAACGTTGAACTTTGCCTGGCTGAGGTTTGTAAAAGACCATAAGGGTTGAAAAAGCGGACTGGAGGTTCTTCTAAGTTCGTCTTCTCTGATGAGTCCGATTTCACAGTAGGTGCAAGACTCTCTGGCTTGTAGGCCTCTCCAGGTCTCCGTCTAACCATCAGACGACCATGTGTTGGGCAAAGCTGAAAATTGGACTCATCAGAGAAGACGAACTAGAAGACCCTCCAGTCCGCTTTTTTCAATCCTTATGGTCTTTTACAAACCTCTGCCAGGCAAAGTACAACGTTGTCCCGGAAGAAAAACTTGCTTCCTTTAGCTCTGACAATGTTCCCCAACTCTGAGAAATGTTTTTTCCAGCAGGGCAATGCTCCATGCCACACAGCCAGGCCAGTAAAGGTGTGGATGGAGTATCACCAGATCAGGACCCTGTCATGGCCAGCCCAATTTCGAGACCTGAATCCCATAAAAGAAACCTCTGAAATGTGATCAAGAGGAAGATGGATGGTCACAAGCCATGAAAAGAAGCCGAGCTGCTTGAATTCTTGCGCCAGGAGTAGCATAAAGTCACCCAACGGCAATGTAAAAAACTGGTGGAGAGCATGCCAAGACACATGAACGTTGTGATTTTAAATCAAGGTTATTCCACCAAATATTGATTTCTGAACTCTTCCTAAGTGTAAGCATTAGTATTGTGTAGTTTAAAAATGAATATGAGCTTGTTTTCTTTGCATTATTCGAGATCTGAAGACACTGCATCTTTTTTGCTATTTTGACCAATTGTCATTTTTCTGCAAATAAATTATCTAAATGACAATATTTTTATTTGAAATTTGGTAGGAATGTTGCCAGTAGGTTATAGAATAAAACAAAAATGTACATTTTACTTTAACACATACCAATAAATAGTAAAACCAGAGAAACTGATAATTTTGAAGTGGTCTCTTAATTTTTTCCGCGGCTGTATATGTGTGTGTGTGAATTGTGATTTGTGTGAATATGAGTTTATGTATATGTCCGTGTTTGAGTGTGTGCGATAAGTGTGTGAGAAAATGAGGCAAAGGTTTATTTTTATAGCACAATTCATACAGATTGATTATTCAAAGTGCTTGACAAATTAGCATAGAAAAGAGCATAGAAAACAAGACAGGAAAAAAAGTCTCATTGAAACACGCAAAGGGAGAGAAAAACAGTGGAAGAGATGGAGACATACACAAAAAATACGTATATAAATAGAGAGGTATGAGGAGACAAAGAAAGAAAGGGAGGCACTGCACGGAGAGAGAAAGTGAGAGAGAACCAAAACAAACCATCACTGCTGTAACTGGGGAGGGGGGATGGCAGAGGGGAAAAAAAGTGGTGGGGTTTGCGTTCTACCTTGTTGAAATTCAAATGATTTTATTATGCTGTCAGTTCGCCGGGGCTTTGGCAGAGGCACATTCAAAGTGGGTGGAGGTGCAGTGTGTGCCTGCGTGCGTGTGTGTGTGTGTGTGTGTGTGTGTGTGTGTGTGTGTGTGTGTGTGCGTCTGTGTGTGTGTGTGTGTGTGCGTCTGTGTGTGTGTGTGTGTGTGTAGGGTGAGACAGGGGTGAGATGCGGCTCATCGCGAGGAGTGCCGAGGGTGTTGACACTCATCTAACGAACGGCGGCGTACGGCGTTTACCGAAGGCAGGTAATCTGATAGGTCAAGTGCAGGAGGCAGCGCTCGCAGGGGCGGCACATGATTGACTGGGAAGGCGCGCGTGCTGCCAGTTGCCGCGCCAACAGATGCACCGCACGCTCCATCCCCTTGATCATGTTTCGGCTTTCAACTGCACCTTTCTCTCTCTTTCTTTCTCTCCATCTCTCTCTGGGTGTCTCTCGCCCCCCCTCTCTTAGCTCTTTCTCTTTGCTCTCTGAGCTACTCCATCTTATTCCCCCCAGCCTAATTTACACATTTAAGACATTTTTGTTTGTTTACTTGCAATTTCTCTTTTTAGTCAGAGAACCCTGCTCACTTTCTCTTTCTCTTTCACTCTCTCTTTCCTTTTTTTCTCTTTCTCACACACCCACTCTCTGCCTTCTCTCTGTTGCCTTTCCTTTGCCGTGTTTGCCTTGGGGCGATGAACTAATTTGGTGCTCTGTAATTGTGGTGTGTCGTACACCTGTCTGCTATTAATACTCCCCCTGTCCTTCAGCCTCCCCCCCCCCTCCCGCCCCCCTTAATTAGATATTCTCGTAATTATTGTTATTACGGTGTTTTCCATAATTAAGGTGATTAATGTTTGTGCAGAGGGACTGTTTATTTTAGTGGTGGATTTTTTATTTATTTTTTTGGCCTTTCATTTTTTTTTTCTTGGAACGGAGAGCAGAGAGACATTTGCCAGCTCTCCAATCCTCTGTCTCCTGTGCTGAGAGCAGAGGGCTGAAGACTCTGGTGTGTTTTCGCGTTCCTCAGTCGAGCTCGCTATGGGCCGGGAGGCCTTACACACACTGCTGGCTAAACACCGCGCGGGGCCCTTAAGTTGTCACCAGTTTAAGGCATTTTTACGGCAGTGAAAAGCCTCACAATGGCCCAGCACAGGGGCTTTGTCTGCCGCGTAGCCCCAGTGAGACTCAAACCAGCCTCCCAGCTCAGTGTAGAGAGAGAGAGAGAGAAAGAGAAAGAGAGAGAGAGAGAGAAAGAGAAAGAGAAAGAGAGAAGCTGCCCCTTCACTGGCCATTTATTGGCACCGGTGACTCCCCTTTTTTCTTTTTTTTCCCTCTCGACATGAAAAGTTTTGGCCATCGTTTTGTATTTGCGTTGGATTGTTTTGGCCGTGGCTGTGCCGCTAGGGACACAAAGCAGGGGTGGGTGAGCGTGTGGTGGGGGGCAGGAGAAGGAGAAGCAGCGCTGAATGAACGGGTGTTGCCCAGCGCTCCCGCTCCCTCTGTGCTGCCGGCAATCCAATTAAGACTTTAATAAGGGTCATATTAAGGGGGCTCTCTGGCTAAGGGTGAAGGGCAGCAGGAGAGGGGCCATTGTTCTGTGTGTGTGTGTGTGTGTCTTTGTGACTGTGTGTATGTGTGTGTGTGTGGGTGTGTGTGTGTGTGTGTGTGTGTGTCTTTGTGACTGTGTGTGTGTGTGTGTGTGTGTGTGTGTGTTTGTGTGTGTGTGTGTGTGTGTGTGTGTGTGTGTGTGTGTGTGTGTGTGTGTGTGTGTGAGTGTGTTTGTGTGTGTGTAGGTTGCGGTGGGGGAGTGGGTTGGATGGGGGGGGGGGGGTCGACACAAAGCTGCCGTTCACCATGTGGTGAGGGCTTGTGGCCTGCTGAGGTGCTCAGGGAGGTGTGTGTGGGGCTGGGGGAGGCAGCAGCAGCAGCACAGACTACTTGGCTCTTTGTGTGCAGGGGGGGAGGAGGGGGGGTTGTTTGTGTGTGTGTGTGTGTGTGTGTGTATGTGTGCTTAAATGTTAGTGTGTGTGTGTGTATGTGTTTGAGCGTGTATGCATGTTTGTGTGTGCGTGTGTGTTAGTGTGTGCGTGAACGGTAGTGTGTGTATGTGTATGTGTTTGTGCGTGTGTTTGTGTTTACGCGTGTGCTGTGTAGGTGGGCAGGTCATCTGTACAGGTGTTAACTCTGCCCTCAGTCTCTTGTCTCTTTCTATTTTTCTTTTCCCTCTCTCCCTCCCTCCTTCCCTCTCTCTCTCTTTTTACCTGCTGTACTGCGGTTATCAGTTATAATAGGCAGATTCCCCCAGAGAGCTTATTATTTTCCACACACTTCATCCTCCTCCACCCCCTATTTTGTGACTCTTTTTTTTTCTCAGTTTTTCTATCCTTCCCTCGGCTCAATCTCCATCTGAACAGGTACTTCATTAACCATTAGCGTAATTACCTCCATCCATTTTTGTCTCATAAAACACGTAATTTGTTATATTCTTGGGAAAAGAGGCTGAACTCGCTCTCGCCCACTCGTCTCCTTGTCTGGTGTATTGTGATTTCTGTCTTTTGAGTGTGTTGCTGTTTTATGAGATCGTGTTATTTATGGCTTCTCAGCTCACTTAGAACCCATTCAAAAAATATCTTGAAAGGGCTTTCGTGTTGTCGAGGGCTTTCTGCACAGCTTGGACACGTACTGAGTTTGGTAGATCAGGCGGTTCTGAGTGGAACCTTAAGGGTTATGCCTCGCACAAACCAAAAGGGTTCTAACTGGCATTTTCTTTAGTTATTTCATTACTCATAATTTCTGTATGTATTGTAATGTTATTGTAGTTTATTTTGTCTGTGAGTACGGGGTGTGTAGTAGTGCACGCCTGGGGTGTCCAGGGGTGTTTCTCACGAGTGTGTGACAGGCATTTAACTCCACACGACCTGCTTCTCAAGTGCCTCCCCTCGGCCCCTCTTCAATCCTGTTAAGAGGGGAACAATCGTCATTCTCACGCGATTCCCAGCATCCTTTGAGCTGGGCTGCCTACGAGGAGCGGCCAGGGCCCTAAGCACCCTCTCTCCGCTTCCCCTCCACTTGATGTCCCCGAGAGAGACCCCCGTCTCCAGCCCCGGCCTCGCTGGGATCCCAGCAGCACAATGGCCTGAGCGGAGCGATCATATGAATAATAATAATATTAACTCCCAACAATGCAGAACTCCCCCCTAGGTGCAAAGAGGGATTTGGACCCATTTAGTGAAAGCTCAGCTACTGAAGCTCTACCTAATCTAGTGAAAAAAATAATAATGTTAATGTAGTGTGTTTAGCATGTGTTAATGTGTGTATGTACGCACGTTTGTGTGTGCAAATGAACGGTTAAAGGGATTTTTTTTTTTTTTAAAGGTAGAATGGTTTGTCTTGTCGGTAGAGCAGTGCTAGTTTTCATGTGTTTTTAAGTTTATTTCTTCATCTCTGACATTGTGTTTCATCAGGCGTGCAAACAATGACTCATCTTTTTTTCTTTCCTCATTCACTCCCCCCCCCCCCCACCCACCCACACCCCACCCACACCCCGCATCTTTTACTCCAAATTGATTGTGTGCCCCGTCGTATTCAAAAGCTTTCAGAAGGAGAGGGGGGAGAAGAAAGGGCTGAGCGGGGGGCTTAATAGGTGCTTTAGTAATTTCAGAGTTTTCATAGCTTAATCCGTTCTGAAAAGCTCGCAAGAAGAAAGCTTGCAAATGGCCCTCAGCATTAATTTGATGTGACTTCTGTACAATGTGGACGGCCCCATCCCTGGAAGCACGTCGCCGCAGCCTATAGGCTTTCATCCGTCAAACCAGCCTCCACAAACACCCCTCAGTTTCTGGAACTTTTTCGTCTTTCTCTCTCTCTCTCTCTCTCTCTCTCTCTCTATCTCTCTTTTTCATAGATAGCAAAATACTTCACATAGCAGCACCCCCTGTAAGCCTCTTTGTCATTCTCCCATCACGAAACTTGCTTTAAAAACAAACAGGAGAAGAAAACTAAAACTGCTAGCTGTTAGCTCTGTGCTACCATTGGAACTGCACAGTTGGTTACTGGAGCTGGGGGTGATATGGGATAATGGAGGCAGGAGCGGGCATTTTAAAGCACAGCGATCGCATGCCTCATTTCCTGTGTGAGAGCGTCTTTGTGCAACGGAAAATATTCCAGTTGGATTCCTCTCAATGTCGGCGGTAAGCACTCTTAAAGTGGTGCACGCCAATGAATGGAGCTTGAATGATAAGTGGAGGCTGTGTGTTTTGTGTGTGTGTGTGTGTGTGTGTGTGTGTGTGTGTGTGTGTGTGTGTGTGTGTGTGTGGGTGTGTGCGCGTGTGTTTGTGTGTGTGTGTGTGTGTATGTATATGTATGTATATGTGTATGGGTGTTTATCAGAGGTCGTGTGAACAGGACCCACGATAATTTGAATTTTGATAATCAAAGTGAGATGGAAATGATTGACAATCAGGTGCTAAACGCCCTGGATTTAAATGACTGGAAGCGCTCCTTTGATATATTGGCAATTGAATGCAAACTTTTTTTTATGATTAAAGACTTAAATAGCTACCAGAAAACACAAACAGACTTTTAATACATTTACACAGAAAAAGGAAGTATAAAATATGTATATGGTTACCAAAATATTTTAGGTTCTACGGGCCTGTTCATTGCAGTTTAGATGTACTGTGTCTTTGTGCACAGATTTATTTACTTGTTGTTTACTTTACTGTTTGTATTGTGCTTTCACACCACATAAATGACCCTATGTCGAAGGTGGACGCTGTCAAAAACAGAGGCAAATAAAGACATTTTCCCAGGAAAAAGTTGTTACACGACCAATCAGCAGGAACTTCATTAATCAAGATCGTCTTTCCGGACAATATTTCTGAAAAGCAGAGAGGAGAGAGAGAGAGAGAGAGAGAGAGAAAAAAAGAAGTTGTGTTAAGATACGAGCATCAGAGACAAAGATATACACATGAGACATAAATCACTTAGAAGGCCCAGCACACAGAGTTGGAGCTGAACATGCTTGAGTTTCATTCACATGAGAGAGAGAGAGAGGGCGAAGGAGAGAGGGAGAGAGAAAGAGAGGAAGGAGGGAAAAAGAGAGGGATAA
>NC_137928.1:12187201-12192201 GCF_963457725.1 Sprattus sprattus | reverse complement strand
TCAAAACGAGCCCAGAAGTCTACAGGGGCCTCTGCTTGCTTGTTGGGGTTGTGTGTGTGTGTGTGCGTATGTGTGTGTGTTTTAACCCCAAGCTTTGGTGTTTTTTTTTCTTTTCTTGTCTCTCTCTCTTTTTTTCTCCTCTTCCTTTCCTGCCCTGGCCTTGTCTCTTTTGTTGCCTGGGAGCCCTTTGGCCTGCACTTTGTCACAGCGAGAGTGATGCGCACACACTCACTTTGAAGGGGTGGCGGGGAGCAAGAGGCCAAGCAGACTCACACATATTGCCCTCGTGCATTGTGTTTCAGCAGACAATGGATGGGACTTTTTGAATTGTGTTCTTCCTCCTTTCCCTCTGAATATATTTTCCTCATAGTGTAACATTTTAAGTGTATTTTAGTGTCTGACAATTCAAACAAAACCGTTTTTTTCCTCTCACTTCTGCTTGTAAAATGTCTGACGTTAACACCTTGACATGACGCACAGATGTGACACTGATAGCGTCAGCAGAGACAGTCTGACAGCATGTGAATTCTCTCACACCAATTACACTGTTGTGTCAACTATGACACTGGTCCTCGGTAGCCGGTGTAGGTGTTCTCAATCCATGAACTACACCTTTAAACCAGGGATTAGAAACGGTTCAAAGAACGAAAACGAAAACCGGTAAAGAACGAAATTTTGTGATGAACGTAATCGAAAACCGGAACAAAAACAATTTCAGCTGTTCCGGAGTGAAAACAATATTTTCAATTTTAAATAACCTGTTAATAAAGTTATTTTTAGTTCCAAATAACCTTTCTTGAAATATTGTGGGAATAAAATAATTGTTAAAATAAATCTTGAAATAAAGTTTTATTCCGGAAGTGATGGGCTTGGCTACCTGCCCGCTAAATGTTACCCAGACCGCCTGGCTGAAGTGAAACTACTGTTGACACTAGCGACCTGCGAGTAGCCTAACAGATCTGCAATGATTGTGCTGCCTGTGCCCGTTACCTAGGTCAGTGTAGAGCGTGCCTTTTCGCCTCTCAAATATATCCTGTCTCCTTTGCGCAGCAATCTGAAGGAGAATGTTTTGGAGGACATACTTTTCCTTAAACTGAATAAGCAATTTGGTATGTAAGCTGTCTGTTGTCCATTTCAAATAGGCTAACTCTCGAGTTAATAGAAGAGAGTAGGCATAGGCCTCTAGCTATGTACATGAGTTGTGTTTATTTTGCGCGTAATGGAGAACGTTTTGTTGGAGATGCTTTCCGAATTTGAATGTAGGCCTAAATGTGACCGGCTGAGTTTGTTGTCATTTTGTTTTGAATAGCCATGGGTCTAAGCTGCTGCATTTCTTGCTTTCTTTTTTTTGAACGGACTTCAGTTCGAAAGACATGTTTGCGTTTAAATGGTCCTGCAGCCTAATTTCATGTTGCCGACTAGAAACAAATAAAATTGAACTGCAAGGTGATATAATGTTGTTTCATTATTTATTATAAGTTGTAGGCAAACTCCGTTTCCACAATGTTGGAAAAGTGCGCATTGCATTTAGCCTATAGGCTTCACGCACGCACCCGAATAATGACGCGCGCCCCCCCCGCATAATGACAAACATTAGGCACGCGCCCCCCCCCCCCCCCATGACATTTTTTTAAAAGAACGTTATTAACCGTTCTTTTATAAGGTTCTAACCGGTTAATAACATGAAGAGAAGCATAGGAACACTGGAACGGAACAGAAAAATAACGTTTCTGGTCAGAACGAAACGAAATGAAAAATATTTCGTTTTTAATCCCTGCTTTAAACCAAGTGAAAGTGGAAACAACAGACTGTTCAAGCATGTCGGCACTATCATCTGGTGTAGGTGTTTTCAATCCATAAACTACACCCTTAAACCAAGTGAAAGTGGAAACAACAGACTGTTCAAGCATGTCGGCACTATCATCTGGTGTGGGTGTTTTCAATCCATAAACTACACCCTTAAACCAAGTGAAAGTGGAAACAACAGACTGTTCAAGCATGTCGGCACTATCATCTGGTGTGGGTGTTTTCAATCCATAAACTACACCCTTAAACCAAGTGAAAGTGGAAACAACAGACTGTTCAAGCATGTCGGCACTATCAGACTGATACTGTATATCATCCGTATCATGTTGACACGTGTCTATTTATAGCGCTCGTTGTTGTTGTTGTTATTTATATACTGAAGGAAGATCAGTGACCTTGGCTTCGAATGTATCAGTAACTCAGTAAGCTCCAGTCTCCACTTTCAGGCATCCTGCTAGACCAACATGGTGTTCTCACAATACATAACAGCACAATCATACAGACAGCATCCTCAGTGTGTATCTGCCCTGGGAATCCATTGTGATCAGATTAGATTGCCGGTGGACAGCAGTAGCAGAAAATGCATGAATTATTTAATTATTCCTTCAGTGTGTGTGTTTTATGACCAGCATGGAGAGTAGTTGGTTTATAACCATGCCGGGTGTTATACTGTACCGTAGTGGGTTTTGTTTGAGGCGTTTTTCTCAGACTTATGATCGCCTGTCTTCACAATGTCCAACTAATGGGACCTAATGAGGGTAGGGGGGCCTTTTGGGTTATCTAACTCCCTCCTCCACATCCAGCAACCCACACACACCAACCCCCCCTGAATCCCCCTTTGCGGTAGCATGAACTTCAAAAGGCGTCGGGGGGGTTGGTGGGGGAGGCGTTGGGGGGGGGCTGGCTAGCTCCCCGTGAAAAGTGTTGCTGGACTGCTTGTTTGCTGTTAGCGTGCTGTGTTGTCATCGCTCTGTCTGCCCCCATGCATCACATGCAGGCAGCTCTGGACCTTCATCTTCCAGCAGCTCTCTGCCCTAACACCCCCCAGCTGAGAGAGACACAGACATTTTACGTTAAATAAAATCAGGGACTTTATTATTATTATTATTATTATCAGTAGTAGTGGTAGTATTGAGTTTTGAATGGGAGGTAAGAAGGAGAGTTAGAGAAGGAAGGAGTAAATAGTGTGGTCGAGAGAGAACCAACGTTCGAGCGTGAAAGATATTTCAGGAAGAAAGAGAGGGAGTGGAAAGACAATAAAGAGTAAGAGAATAAAGAGAGAGCCAGACTGAGCTTTCCCTCTGCTCCTCCCTTCCTCTCCTCTCAGCTCCGCAGGGTCTTCTCCTCCTCTCTTCTCCTCCCCTCTCCTCTCTTCACTCCTCTCCTCTCTCGTCTCTATGACAACTGTTTGAGCAAGGGTGGGCGGCTGATGTGTCAGGCAGGAGGTGGTGTGTGTGTGTGTGTGTCTGTGTGTGTGTGTGTCTGTGCTTGTGTCTGTGTGCCTGTGTGTGTGCATGTGTATGATTGTGTGATCGCGTGTGTGTTTGTGTCTGTGTGTGCATGTGAGTGTGTGTGTTAGATTGTGTGTGTGTGTGTGCATGTGTATGATTGTGTGTGTGTGTGTGTGTGTGTGCGCGTGTGTGTGTGTTTGTGCGCTTGCATGTGTGTGTGTGTGTGTGTGTGTGTGTGTGTGTGTTTGTGTGTGTGTGTTTGCGCTTGCATGTGTGTGTGTGTGTGTGTGTGTGTGTGTGTGTGTGTGTGTGCGCGCTTGCGTGTGTGTATGGTGGAGGTGCGGTGAGGAGAGGAGGGGCGAGTGGTGGGAGAGATGCCACCATGTGTCAGGGAGAGAGCGTGCACTGGAGTAATCCACTTTTAATTGAGCCCCTGAGGCTTTGATGTAGCGGCTGAGGTCGAGAGGAGGCGCAGGGAAGAGGGAAGAGGGGAGAGGGAGAGGAAGAGAGGGCTGGAAGGAGTGAGGGAAGAGAGGCAGAGGAAGAGGGAAAGGTATTCCAGGGAGAAATTAAAGGCGATCCCAGGCTCTCCTGTCACCTCTGTAGAAAACCGGCTATTAGCATGGGGCCTGACCTCTGCCTCAGCGAGATGGCTCACTCTCAGCGGAGGAGCTCAGGCACACACACACACACACACACACACACACACACACGCACATGCACACACACACAGACACATGCACACACACACACAGACACACACACACACACACACTGACACACACACACACACACTCACAAACACACACACACACACACACACACACACTGTCTCCCTTTCTCTCTCTTTCTCATACACAGCCACGCATGTACACATATGCACATTCACATCCAAGCACTCACATTCGCACACACACACACACACACACACACACACACACACACACACACACACACACACACACACACGGACGGATCTCTCCCAGCTCTTTGGCCTGCACACTCACACAAACATACAGTACACGCATATGGACATTATATATATAATGACAGACTCATTCTCTTACAGACAGACTCATGCAAACAGAAACACATGGACAAACATACAAGAAAATGCATACAGTTGCTGAGACAAAAATGTATACATACACACACATACAATACATGGTGTCATACGCACATTCAACCATCAACCAGTTGGTCTGTTTCTGGAGGTCTCTTATTATGACTTGGGTGTAAGCTCAGTACTCTGTTGGCATGGAGAAACAGAAACTGGGGAGGAGAAAAGGATAGAAGATGGACAAGTAAAGGAGGGAGGAGGGGATCTTTCTCACCTTTCAGAGAGCATCTCTTGATCTTGCTGTAAGGCCTTGGGCTCTCTTAGGTGTGTGTGTGTGTGTGTGTGTGTGTGTGTGTGTGTGTGTGTGTCTGAATGTGGCTGTCTGTGTGTGTGCATGTGGCTGTCTGTGTGTGTGCATGTGGCTGTCATGTGTGTGTGTGTGTGTGTGTGTGTGTGTGTGTGTGTGTGTGTTGGTGTATATACACGTGTGTGTGGCTGCTCCCTCTAACGATTCCTCTGTCTCTGGCTCTCTGTGGGGGTATTGATAACTCGTGCCTGTCTGCTCCTCCCGATGGGTGCTGCTCTCCTAACACCCTGCCGAATGATCCGGCCCACTGGCCACAGGAAATAACTGAGGTGTCAGAGCCGCGGGGAAGAGGAGAGCCGAGCCGCCTCCGCCGCCA
>NC_137928.1:12172201-12182201 GCF_963457725.1 Sprattus sprattus | reverse complement strand
ATGATAAGCTGATGTGGAGCATAGTGACGCCCCCCCCCCCCCCCACCCAACACACAAACCTGACACACACACACACACACACACACACACACAAAGCCCCAGTCCTCAGTAACTGCAATCACTATGACAGGTCCTTGGAGAGCCTGCACTCACGACTCTCGGAAATTCCACACGTCAGCTGTCACTCAGCAATGTCTCTCTTTTGTCGAGCTAAACGATAGCTCCACCGACGTCCCCCCGATCGCTTTGAATCATTTCAAGCCCGCTGGATCCCTGCTCGGCACAGCGCTCCAAACCACAGACGCTCGAGTGGTTTGGATTGTTACACAAATTCCAGGTAGACCAGGTGCGGCAGGAACCGGATAATGATAACGTGCGGTTGAGGTTAAGGAAACAAAATTATCCCAATTATATAAGTCATGTTCACATGCCACACTGATATTTTACTTTACCACTGATGAATCGAGCACAGTGGTAGTTTGGATGTCGCGAGGCGGACAGAGAGCTCACTGGGATGCCCTAGTGGAGGTCCCATGCAGGCCCGCTTCCACAGTGAGGACCTGAGCCCACGCCTCAGGAAATACCACTCATAACTGCACCCTGGCTGTGTGTGACTCTCGTCTGATTGATGGGCCAGTAAAGATGAAATAGAGCCCATTGTTGCTCTTGTATCTCTTTCTCCGAGGTCACAGCCTCTTGAGTGTCTGTGGCTTAAAGGGAGGGGGGGGGGGTGGCTTACTGCTCAGTTCCCTCATGCCTGTTTTAAACATGTAGTTTGTCCTGCCTGAAACTAAATGTCCCTGGGTGACTGACTTAACCAGCCTGTTCCTGTTATTATTGTGTTTTTGGACCTGACAACGCACTGGGATGGAGAGTCAGAGAAATTATCTGTAAATTCGGGGAGTCTCTTGTGAGCAGTTTTGTATTTTTAGGGTGTTAACAAATCCAGAGGGATTTACAAATTGTGTCTGTTGAGCAACCACTTCTGACTGAGAGAGAGAGACTCTGTGGTCTAACATCAGTGGCAAGCTTCGGACTCAATCAAAACGTGTTCGCCGTTGGCCGGGAGATTGAGGATGACTTATGTGTGTGTGTGTGTTTTGGGCTGCTGTGTTTTAAGGTGAGAGAGAGAGAGAGAGAGAGGGAGAGAGAGAGAGAGATGTGCCCACAGTTTTCACGGGTAGTTTCTCATGGCTGAGCCTCCAGTGATACTGTTTACCATCTGAAATCCATATTCCCCCAGAAGAGGAGAGCATTGGATAGAGGAAAAAAAAAGAAGAAAAGGGAAACAAATGGAACGAGGGAGAGGAGAGGGAGAGCAAAAAAAAAAAAAAAAAACGCCACATCTGGCTCTCGGCATAGCCGCATGCATGTGGGCAGTGTCATAGATACTCAACAGCTTCAGGCGTCCAATCAGGGAGTGACCGGTGGTGAGAGAATATGCCGTGAGCGTCGAGTGTCAACAGTTTCACCTCCGCCTGAATTTATCTTCCTATAATTACGTGAGCACAACATACAAATAGTCCATTATGGTTTCCTGAGAGGCTATAGCACGGTCCTGTGAGCAGAGGAACCTTATATGGTCCTTTGAGAGCCACACGAACCCCAGCAAACAGCTATCTTACTGGATGTTTGAGTGATTGGATCATTTTCATTCCCCTCGCAGGAAGAAGGAAGTGTCGGGTTTGATCATACGTTCCCATGTGGCAAGCTGTGTCACCACAGTGACCTAAGTTCATCCAGATCCAGTTGGTTTATCTTCCTACTACCTCTCCTCTTCTCATGCGAGCATCTCTCTCTCTCTCTCTCTCTTTCTTTCTCTCCCTTTCTCTCTCTCCCTCTCTCTGCAGGGAGGACTTACAATGACTTGAACCAGTACCCTGTCTTCCCCTGGGTCCTCACTAACTATGAGTCTGAGGAACTGGACCTAACTCTTCCTGGAAACTTCAGGGATCTGTCAAAGGTAAGGGGCGTAAGGGGGTTGTGGCCTGCAGAGAACCATATCTCTGTTGTGTGTGTGTATGTGTGTGTGTGTGTGTGTGTGTCTGTGTGTATAAGTGTGTGTGTGTGTGTGTGTGTGTGTGTGTGTGTGTGTGTGTGTGTGTGTGTGTGTGTGTTTGTCTGTGTTGATTGTGTTATGTATACTTTGTATCCTTTCTAAGACCAGGGTCACATCTATAAGGTATTTGTAAGCACAATCTGTTGAGTGGGAAAAGAACACTTGTGGTTTTCTGTGTGTAGGTTTATGTGTGTGAGTGCATGGTCGAGACGGTACACGTGAACACACACATGGAGTTGCGTACAGAAATTTACATGCAACATGCAAATGCTCGCACATAAAACCACAGCTTGGAATAATTCCTCTTCCCCTCTGAAAGCTTCAGCGTATATGTTTTCCACTTGACTAGCCTCCCGCCAGCCTCCGCCCCGCACACTACATGAAAAATAGTAGCGTAAGCAGAAATGATTAAAGCTTAAATCACCCCCCAAGTGCACCTTCAAAACAAAGTAGCTTCGCCCCAAGTGTGGCTCGCCCGGCTGTCTGAGTTATTCATAAGCTCCTCACAGGAGAGAGAGAGAGAAAGAGAGAGAGAGGGATGAGAGTGAGGAGGTCCATAACTCAGATGGTGTGTGCTGGAAGAGAGGGGAGAAAGAGCTGCCCAACCTCCCTAAATGATGGTGCTGGGTGCTGGTGGTGGTTGTCGAGGTGGAGATAGATCCTCTGCTCTTGAGTGAAGAACCACTCACACACACACACACACACACACA
This sequence comes from Sprattus sprattus, assembly GCF_963457725.1. Taxonomy (NCBI): domain Eukaryota; kingdom Metazoa; phylum Chordata; class Actinopteri; order Clupeiformes; family Clupeidae; genus Sprattus; species Sprattus sprattus. The sequence continues at coordinate 12,179,432 of NC_137928.1, read as the reverse complement.
CACACACACACACACACACACACACACACACACACACACACACACACACACACACACACACACACACAAACAGATAACAGATTTTTCACACACTTTCACTCAGTCACACTCATACACAAAATTCAAAATTCACTTTGTCTTCCTTAGAATCCTTAAGTAACATTACAAAAAAAATCAAATGTCCTCTTTCACCTGTTGAAGCGCTCAAATCATTCAATCTTTCAATCTGCTTGGACCCAGATGGCTTCTGCTTGCGGCTATATTTAACCTTATGATTACTATGATAGTGTATACCCCGTCCTGTTGTAAATGCTGATATGTGTAGACCTTGATGTAGCATTTACTGTACCTTTACTAATACTAATAATCCTACATTTCATACAGTATATGCATGCATATTTTTCAAAACTTTATAAACAGTTGCCAAATACAGTAACAGCCCATATGGTTGCTTATGTATACATGTACATTTCACAAAATGGTCAATTTAGCACAAGATCATATTTACATACTATGTATGTATTCATATATCATATGCATAATTCATCCTTGTATTTTATGCGGTGCTTTATATTTCACGCTGCTATGTGGTAGGGCTACGTGAAGTTTTTGAGCTGATTTTGAGAAATTAAGCTTTCCCTCAGGCAACAAATATTCCCTGGTTGCTATGGTTGCCTAGTTGCTATGCCAGCTAACTAGCTAGCTAGTTAAGAACCCCTCTAAATAAAAGTTTAAATGGCAGAGTTCCTGCCATCTAGCTAGTGTTGCAGTCTCACTAATAAAAGGATAATAGGAAAATAAACCCCCAGGATGCCTATGCAGCTTCACAAAATACATAACTTTAAATTAACAGCTAATTAGTTCATAATAACAGACCCTAGCAACTGCCAACTGTTAAGATGATTCCCCAAGCTAGAGATAGTGAGGATAGCTCATAGCTAAGTTAAGTGGCATGAGCCCATGTTTGTGTACACACAGAGGTTTGCACTCTGTAATATTCTTTCATGTACAGCCAAGTGGGATTACACTTTACTGTTATGGCAGACTGAGTGGAAATTAACCTACCCTATCATCCTAGGTTATGATGTATTGAATCAGTCTCATCAAAATGCTTTCTGGGTAAGATATCAAAAAGTATCAAAGTATCATGACAACACTAACAAAACATGTGCAAACACACACACACACACACACACACACACACACACACACACACACACACACACACACACACACACACACACACACACACACACACACATGCAAGAGTTTATGCTTCAGAGATCCGCTAGCTGGTTTGCAGTAGTTTGCTGATATGGAGCTTCCAGCTTTCCCTCAGCATGCATCTCTGTCTTTGTCTGTCTCTATTTTTACTGCTATTTAATTGATGATTAATACGTTTTCATTGGTCCTGTAAGTAAAGCAACCATTTTAAAGTGTCTTTTCAATAAAACAACTCCTCAAATTCTAGATTATCTCTCCATTATCTCTCTCTCTCTCTCTCTCCCTCCCTCTCGCTTGCTGTCTGCCTCAGCCATGGTAACAAATTCACTGACCTGAAAACAATCGCATTCCTGTCTGAGCATTCTCCAAATCTCCCTTGTTTCCTTCTCTCTCTCTCTCTCTCTCTCTCTCTCTCTCTCTCTCTCTCTCTCTCTCTCTCTCTCCTTCTGCTCTCTTTGTCTCTCTCACTTTATTTCTTTCTCTGCCCTGTCTCATCTCACTCTCCCCCCTTTCAAAGTGCCGGTGTTTTGGTCACCGGTCTACATTACAGAGAGCTCTGTCTCCAGGAACGTTTCCCATTCATTTACGCTCAGAGAAAGGGAGGGAGGGAGAGGCAGAGTGAGCTAGAGAGAGAGAGAGAAAGAAAGAGAGAGAGAGAGAGAGAGAGAGAGAGAGAGAGAGAGAAAGAACATATTGCCTCGTTATCTCTCTTGGTCTATTGCAACTTAGATTTAAACTGCAATAATGTTGTATAGATCACACGCTACTAGGAAGAGTTAGTCCTGCTCTACATTCTGCATCTCCTCACAGTTTCCTCCCGGCTCCAGCACACACACACACATACACACACACACACACACACACACACACACACACACACACACACACACACACACTCCTTCACTGCCTCTTTCACCGTATCAAGGTAACCTCAAAGAAGAGCCCAATGGTTCTTACAGCTAAATGGAAATAGTGAAATCAATGATGATGGCATTGACTGTGTGTGTGTGTGTGTGTGTGTGTGTGTGTGTGTGTGTGTGTGTGTGAGTGTGTGTGTGTGTGTGTGTGTGTGTGTGTGTATGTGTGTGTGTGTGTCTGTGTCTGTGTCTGTGTCTGTGTGTGTGTGTGTGTGTGTGTGTGTGTGTGTGTGTGTGTGTGTGTGTGTGTGTCTGTGTCTATGTGTGTGTTTGTATTTGTTGTCTCTGCCCTCGTGCCAAGCCTGCGGCTTGTTGTTTCCCCACGGAGAGCCAGGTGGAGAGATGGAGAGAGAGAGAAAGAGAAAGAAGAGAGAGCCAAGGGGAAGGGAGGGAGTGTACTGACCTGTATCTAGAGGAAGGCATGAAGAGAACAGGCAGAGAAATAGAAGGGAAGAGAGTACACAAGGAGGAGGAGAGATAGACAGAGACAGAGAGACAGAGAGACAGAGAGAGAGAGAGAGAGAGAGAGAGAGAGACAGAAGGAGAGACGGAGAGAGAGAGAGACGGAGAGAGAGAGACAGACAGACAGGGCCGAGGAGTGGCCTGTGGCCCCGTGGCTCAGGGGAGACAGTGATGTATTGTAATGTATTCCTGTGACATACTCCTCCATGCTGTTTACAGTGGCGAGCAGCCTGCATTAGCATGGGTTCACAGACCCCCAAACACCCCCACCTCCCCCTCTCAAACACACATACACACACACACACACACACACACACTCTCACACACACACACGCACACACCACTGCCACTCATATGGACCAGTTGTCCTTGGAACCTCAGGGTTCTTGCATCACAACAGCTCACTACAAACAGTTAGCAGGGTGGAGAGAGAGGGAGGAAGACAGAAATAGGGGAAAGGTTTAGTCATACGCACACACACACACACACATACACACACACACACACGCACACACACCTGCTGTCGCTTGGAGATGTTCAGGCTTGCTTTAGTTCAGTAATGTGATGATGCTAATGCCATCTGCAGCACCAGTGCTGTGTGTGTATTTGTGTGTAATTGACTACTCTGGAATCTCTTTTCTTGGTGTGCTTTTATCATTAAAATGTGTGCCTTTACTAGTGACCCTTGCCCTCAGGATATACTTTTAAATTTTTAATTTTGTTTTAATTTTTCACAAGACTGCCAATTACATTACATAATATTTGTGTTTCCATTTGCAGTCACAGGTTTTCAGTTCTTTCCAAATACTGACAAATTCTCTGTGTGCTATGTGTGTGTGTGTGTGTGTGTGTGTGTGTGTGTGTGTGTGTGTGTGTGTGTGTGTGTGTGTGTGTGTGTGTGTGTGTGTGTGTGTGTGTGTGTGTGTGTGTGTGTGTGTGTTTGTTTGTGTGTGTGTGTGTGTGTGTTCTATGTGTTTGACCTGTGACAGACAGAGAGAGGTTTCCATCCCTCCTGTTTCATTTTTTATTCCGGCTTCCTCCCTAGCCAGTTTAAGGAGAAGTGTGAAGTTGAGTAAAAATGTTGTTGTTGGCATTGCAAGGATGTGCAGAGACTGTGTCCAAAATAACTGCCTTAATTAAAAATGGAGGGCATTGCTGCACACCTGCCGGAAAACAGACACACTCGGGGTAGACCAGTGACAGCCATGACACTGTGATCATGCGGCAACCCAAGCAGGAAGTGCCTGCCAGTCAGGATGGCCCTGCGGCCATTTGGGCTCTGGCTTTGACAGGTGGCATTGTGGGAAACCGGTGAGATACTGTGCTGATGTGTCTTCCGATCCCAAACCCCACCCCACTCCCCTCACACACACACACACACACTTGTGCAATTATTCCACTGATGGGGATGCGCAGTCAGGTGTGAGAAATGCAACTTAACACACACGCACTCATTCACACACACACACACACACACACACACACACACACACACACACACACACACACACACACACATATACACACATATAGTTGCTGGCACATACACATTTCGCATTTAGCTGTTTCGCCTGAGGCAAAGACTAGCACATTCCTGCGTGGCAGCTACACACACGTGGTAGACGTTTTTTCATTAGAATCTAATGATTATTTCCTGTTGACTGACAGGTGGCTGATGGGCTAGGTGGAAGCGGTTCGCTCTCGTGGCTGTTAATTGCCATGCGTAAAACAGCCCATGATGCCGCCGCCAGTCCTCCAGTCGTCTCTCTCAGTCTCTCTCTCTCTCTCTCGCGCGTGTGGAGTGTGCTCAATCGTTGCCGCTCTCAATAGCATTGGCAAGGCTCCACTTGTTATTTCACATCATTTTGCACATTTCTGACAGGAAATTAGATGATGTGTCTCCCCCAGAATGTCTCTCTGGGTGAAGAAAGGCGAAGCCACAGAGCTGACAGCGACTATAATTACCTGAGCCGTGCAACTCCGCACTAATGCAAATGCTATTGTTCACTAGCCGGTACAACTAGCTTATTGTCTTAGCGTTATCATTGCCTAACAGTGGTACACTCTGTTGTACTCCTCTTCTGTAGTTCTCTGTAGAGCCCAAGATTGGATGGGAAAGGACTTGTATGTGAAGACTGTCTGAAGACAGTCTGACTGTTGGTTTAGAGAGTCGCTTTTTTTTCTCGACAACTCGAAAAACTTTTCTGATATGAAAGGCCAGTGTTTTTTTCTTTTGTTAAACTTTAATTCCAAACCCTGTCCCTCTCTCTCTCTCTCGGCGCGCCTCATTTAATATGGCTTCCACGCGCCACCTCCCCGTCAAAGAAATTACAGCTTCACATCCTGTGCGAGTGCACCTCACAGCAATGCACTATGGGTAACGCAAACACAGCCTGACTGCTAAGGACTCATCCTCGTGCCTCCTCCCTCCTCTCTTTTCCCCGTAATGGAGAGATATGTTTTGTTCTCTTCCTCCTCTCATCTCTGGCTGGCTGGCTGGCTGGCTGACTCACTCGCTCGCCATTGAGGCAGTTATAGGAAATGCATCTGCTCTCCTTTAGACTCCGGAAGAGCTTGATTGCATTCGACTGAAGCTGCACAACACTTTCTCTCTCTCTTTACTCTTCCTCCTCTTCCTCCCCCCATCCCTCCCCCTCTTCTGACGAGGCCAGGGAAAACAAGTGTGACTGCCTCTGACAGCACAGAGCGAGCCGCACACCGTGGCGTAATTTCCTTTGAAATATGAATTGCAGCACGTATGTCTCTCTGGGAGGTAGCTCAGACGGAGCTTCGAAAAACTATATAATGCAACCCGCAGCCCTTCCGCAACCCTCACCACCAGCCCACCCCCCCCCCCTCGTTTGGCACGCGAAGTGTTTCCACTGCGTCTCCTTTCGGCCCTTTGAGAAGAGGCGAGCGAGAGGAAGGGAGGAAGGTAATTAATTTTGATCCGCAGTTTGTCGGGTGCTCTGCGCGAGACATTATGCGAGACAAAAACGGGGTTTGATCACAGTGTGTTTACGTTGTCTGGAGGGTCAGGTGTTAGCAATTTATGCAAACCCCAACTACATTCAGTTCAGAACTGCCTGAAGTAGTTTTAAACTTGTCATTGAGGAGAATGTTATGCTCAACAAATATAATTAAAGAGGACAAACACAGAAATCCAAATAAAATTTCCAGTCATTTGTTCAAAATTAAAGCCCTCACAAGAGAGATGGGTGTGTGACAACTAAAAGTCAGAAAATCATATCAACTACTAAAAAAAGATAGCGCATACTAAAGACAGCAAGCAGGTGAGAGTTGCTGAGAAGAACAACCACATGAGGTGATCTCATCTGAACTGGCCTTCTCTAAGGATAAAAGTAGTCTTGGTTAGACGTCCTCACATAGACCGCAAAATCAGAGCGAATGGCTTTTAAATGTGACTCTAATGAGGCCATTTACATTGCCACTTTCCCACTTTTTCAGTCGTTGTTGTTAATGTTTCCAGACGTTTAAGTCATACTGGTGCTGGAGAGGAGGGCTGGAGACCGAAACTGCAAAAACAATTTACATCAGTTTCTGGATGTAATGTGACCCAGAAGTGTCTGCAGTAAAGGGTGTATGTGGTTGTTTCGTATCTGCACTAGGTGCTGTTATCCGTAGGGCCCTGCTGCCCAGTAGTTCCCTGGGGTATTTCATAGGCCACCTACTGAAAAAAATCTACATGGTGGACTTGATGTTTCCCCCCCCCCCTTTGGAACCCACAGAAAATAAATATAATCACTTAACTACACATCACGGCTTTATATCTTTCTTTAGATAAGTGCACTAGCCATGTTTTTTCCTTCTCCACACAAAGTGATAAACCTTGTGTGTGTTTTTTAAAGACCTTTACCTGATCATGGCCTTAGTTGAGTTGAGTTGCATTTGCGGTAAGTAAGCCAGAGTCAGTTCTGTGTGTCTCAAGCTTCCCTGTATTGGAGCAAGAGGTTGAGTCAGTGTATCCCTTATGGGTTTTACTAATGCATTTTAGGGTTCAAAGGGACCATGTTCACATGCATTTGCAGTTCATGTTCGAATCTGCTTGCCCTCACTCAGTACCCTCACCAGGGTTATTTTATATGTAACGTTTCAATAGCACCATTCTGTTTCTTCCTTTTGAGAATACTTCATTTTTTGAATCAGCATAATAATCAAATGAGAAATTCTTTCCTCTACAGTCGTCCACCTGGTCACCAAATTAGCTGCCACTGGAAAAAAAAAAAAAGAAACGAAAAGGAAAAAGAAAACGGCAAATTCCAGCTGGAAAACCTGCAGTGAGAGCTGTTCCTCCGTCTTTCTGCCAAGGCATTGAGTTTGGGAACAGTGTTGGTCCATGCCAAGGACATTACTCCCCTGGCTTAGCCGCTCTCTCTTGCCCGCCCATCATGTGGCACAATGGGCAACCGGCTCTGCCCCAATCAGCCGCAAGGCTTTTACAGTCTGACAGACTTCCTGTGGTACAATGCCCAATCAGAGCAGCCAGGTCTCAGTGCTATTAGCACCTCATAAATCTGTACAGATCTCAATAAACATTTCATTTCATATGGCTGTGCTGCGCTAACATCGCTGTGGACGGCCATTACAGAAGCATGGAGGGAGAAGGG
>NC_137928.1:12117201-12144701 GCF_963457725.1 Sprattus sprattus | reverse complement strand
AAATAGGCCGTGGTGGAGTCATCTCCATCAGTGCCACCTGAGCTGGCTGGCTGTTTTGATGGCGCACTGAGTGGCGAAGATCGTCTGCAGGTGGAAGCCATTTTGCTTTCAAAGGCTTCCTTCAGAGAGCCCATCAGTCATTTGGAATTGCTCAGAGAATGACATGCTTTCACAGCTCGCTTGTAATTGTTGGATGTCTGAAAGCTATTTAAGATGTAATTGTTGAGCTGTTATTTGTACTTTGTGACCCAACTGATCCGTTGAGGATTTTACTATATTTTCCTCCTGCAGATCTCTCAGATCTCTTTCCTCCTGCAGATCTTTAACAGACTGCTAATAACATCGTCTTATGAATCTTTCAGCAAATCAGCATTTAGACTTTAAATTTAGTTCAAACTACTTTGTCTGTTATACTTTATTTTTAAACAGTGTTAAAAATGGTCTCTCTTTGTAGGAAATGAAGATCTTCGTATCAGAACCTACAAACTAAAACTGGCCTCCAGTTCTATTTGTGTGTGTGTTGCGTTCACTCCCTCACCTGTATGTGTACCTCCCCCCCAGGTAAACTCACCCAGATCGTGTTTGGGCACTGGGACGTGGTGACGTGTCTGGCCCGCTCCGAGTCCTACATCGGGGGCGACTGCTACATCGTGTCGGGCTCCAGAGACGCCACGCTGCTGCTGTGGTACTGGAGCGGCCGCCACCACATCATCGGAGACAACCCCAACAACAGTGAGTCAGCTGCGCCGTCATGACAACCTGGGGAGAGAGAAAGAGGAAGAGAAAGAGGAAGAGAAATATCAGACATGAGCTCAGAGAAACGGGAGGGACAAGGTTCAGTCAGTACAAACTAGCTTTGTTACAGGAAACACAAACTCCAGTGAATTAGCTGTGCATAAGCTACAACTGACACAAATGCCATGCATTCCAGTGACTAATATTGATCATAGCATAATAATCATAATACAGGTATCTCTTGTTTTTATTAGCTCTAACTTAAGCCTATGTGCGATGTGATCAAATCGTCTGGTTTCTTTCTCCGTTAAATGCCACAGATGGTATTTTTGTTTTTATTTTCTATGTTTTATTTTCCCTTTTGGTCCTAGGTATTAAAAAAACGGTAACATTTGAAGAGTTATTTTTGTTCTGTAAGGCAATTCTATCTCTGAGAGCATTTTCCTCCAATTTCATCTAGGTCTGACAGAGAGCCCCATTAAGGAAAACACAATACACCCGCTTAAATCTACATAGATCATTTTCATCATTGTGTGGTTCATATCGATGGCAACTAAACAATTGTGTTTTCCGTACAGAGGCATTGTAAGAGGTGCCTCCTTTGTGAATGTCCTCTGTATAATAGAAAATTATATTATAAAACACATGCACAGATCACATCAGAGACACGGGATCCATTGATCAGGCCTAGGTCTATTACAGAGTCAAAGAAGTACACAAACAAAGTGTGGTTGTCATGGGGAATCAGTCTATGAAGAGGGTCTGTTCATTATCAAGCTGATTTCATTCATTGCTTAATTTCGATCAGTTTGGAGGTATTTTTTTTTTTACAGTTCAGAGTATTCTCTTTGTTCACTGTTAATGAGGGCTGGATTTGTAACGTGTGATACTTTGTCTAGTCTCTACTTTTCATGTCTCTAATTTCAGTGCCCCAATTATTGGACTTCCAAACTGCAAACAACAAATTAACAATGAGTATATCGTTGTGTGTGTGCGTGTGTGTCGGTGTGTGTGTGTGTCCAAGTGTGTGTGAGTGTGTGTATGTGTGTGTGTGAAATCCTGTGTTTCCATGTGTCAGGAACTGTGGTTTAGGTGTGAGTGTTTTATAATTAACTTTCAAGCGGCTCAGACAGTTAATTAAGAATTTCAGCATGGTTGCCTCCAATTAGCAGCACGCGGATCCACTCAAGTATCCAAGAGAGGAAAGCACATTTCCCAAGATATTAGCACCAATAGTGCTTGCCGTGCACTTTCCACCAGACCAAGAAGCAGCCGTTAGCACAGGCAGAGTGCAGATCCTGGAAAAATCTCTTCCTGAATGTTTTCTAGTAATGATCGAATTATATGACGCAGATACACCCTCGCAAGCAGCTGTGCTAGATGAGGTTCTTGGGGCCGTCTCTCCTACAGGCTTCATAGATTTTTCTTGTACTGTTTGTGAGCTGTAAAAACAGTGTTTGTCATTTAATCATATGGACAGATGCGTAGGATCGGGAATGGAAGTTGGGTGTCCTATTTGTTTGGTTTGGCCTTGTGCGTAATGACTGTAAACACAATTACATGTACTGTAATGTATCTGGAGGCCCAAAGACAGACTGCCAGGCAAATTGCTGGAAGCAGTACGGCGGACCGATTGGGAAGCAAAACACAGAAGCGATCACTAGAGTGCACTCTAGTGGTTATTTAGTGCTATAGCAAGAAAAGTGTTTTTTAGGGGTCCTGGGGGCATTTCTCTGTCTTTTGTGTTTCAAAGAGAAGAAAACATTTAAAAAAAATAGATATATTGTTGTGAAATGTTTTGGTGATGTTGAGCCTATGATCCAAATATATTGTATTTTGAACTTGATATGAGGATCCTGGGCACTGGGAGCAGAAAGCACACAGTCAGAAAAGTACATACAACAAAGTTCAGAAGAAAAGTACATACAGCCGACATTGACACAACTGAATTTAATCTGAATTTAAAGTCCCGGACACAACTGAATTTAATCTGAATTTGTCGTCTTAAACATTCCATCGTGAAACACAGGATTTAGTCTCTGTCTTCTCGACCCGTGAAGGTGTCAAGTGGCGCGGTCATGGCTGTAACGACGCGGTATCATTCCGTTTCCACCCCCGTGAGGTAATTGCACTACCCCCTGGCCCCCCCTGAGAGCCTGGGGAGCATGCGGGGGTAATTTCATGCGTGTTATACTCCTGACAAAGGCACCGCTCCGAGGGGAGGGATGGGGACGTGGTGTGAATATTCAGAGAGCTCTCACTCTCACTCTCTCTCTCTCTCCCTCTCTCCCTCTCTCTCTCTCCACCCTGTCCTGTCCTGGATAGTGTTTGGTTCCCTCCGGGCAGTGGCGGTGGCAGAAATTGATTTTGCGGGCTTGCGGGGAAGAAAAGGGGGCCAGCTCTGCAGCATCTATTTTAAACGGCTGATAATTAAAATGACTTTCAGCTCAATCAGACCCTTTGCTTTTCAGATCTGTATTGTGTGTGTGTGTGTGTGTGTGTGTGTGTGTGTGTGTGGGGCTGTTTTTCAAGTAATTGTGGCTGCACACTCCGTCCTGGCCCCTGGGACCCCCCCCCCCCCTTCAGCGTACCAGTATTGGAGAGGGCCCACAGTGGCGGCCTGATTGAATTCTTTTGTGAGGCCGAGGTGAGGTGAGGGCAGGTGAGCTGTAGGGAGCCTCTCTCTGTGGACCCCCTCTGTTCCCGGTCCCCAGAGAGCCAGGGCCTGACACATGTCCCGTCCCCCATCCCTGCTGCTCTACGCGGGGCTGATAGGCAGCGCTGGCCCCTGGACCCCCTCCATCGATCGCTACCCCGGTTCCCCGGCGTAGGGAGCTTTGGAGCTGGAAGAGACAGACATTTATTCGAGAGTCAGCACTCGCGCACTCTTAGGCTACGGTGGCAGATTCTGTATTGATCGTCACTGCACACAACAGGTTCTCAAAGCTGTGTCAGATGGATGGAGTGTCTAACACACCTCATAGTGACATGATCCATATCAGACGCACGTACTATGGACAGCTCATGTAAGCTCATATATCTCTCATGTTATAGCTGTAAATAAAATGGTGGAATGGCACATCTCACAGCCCTCTGTGGAGAAGAGTAGACTAGTTTTAGTCCAAATATTAGTAGATGGAAATCCACTACTGCACACTTCCCTCTCTCCTTGCATGAAAAGAGCAGGCCTTGTTCGAGTAACTGTGTACTGTAAGTGCGTCTGAACCTGAAGTGGAGGGCCCGTGGTGAAAAGAGTGTTTGCGTCTGCGGTAGTTTCCTCCAGAGGGCCGTGTTTACTCCAGCATGGAAGGCCCCCCATTGATCCCCATAACTAATGACAGCGCTGCACCTTACTCCACTAATCAAGTTAATTACACCAGAGGGCCTCTGCTTTGTTGTGCAGTTCCACTTGGACGAGAGCGTTAAACTTCATTGACTTATGCGTTCACTCGCCCGTGAATCTGCAGAGGTCGTTTGCTAAGATAAGTACTTTACTTGCCAACTTTTTTTCATCGATTTCAGATAACTTGGTTACATTTTGAATGCACCAGTGAAAACTGCCACCATGTTTTTCGGCTGTAGCTAAGCTCTCCTTCATATGAGTCCTGGCTTTAAAACTGTCGGTTCTATTGCTGTGAGCTCTGGAACATCAGCGTCAGAGGTACCCAGTGCTTTAAACTGTCTGTTCTATTACTGTGAGCTCTGGAACATTAGCAGCTCATCAGTACTACAGAGTGCTTTAAACTGTCTCATCAGGGGCCTCTGGGTCTGTAATGGCACTTCTTATAAATCATTTAAGTTTGATGAAAAGTTTGGGAATATTCAGCTTCACGAGGAATGGAAAATCTGAGCCTGCTATAAATCAGAGACGGTGTGAATTCTCAGCCTGATATATATTTACGTCTGAGGTTGTTTCCCCTTGCTGGGTATATAAATTCGTTTTCAGTGATACAAAGTGTGAAGGGGCTCATCTCAGAGCAGAGCTGTCGCATAGCATGATGGAACTGTGTGTGTGTGTGTGTGTGTGTGTGTGCCAGTCTGTGTGTCAGACTGCCACGCCCATCAGCTGGTGTGGGTGTGGTCAGGTGCTTTTGGAAATAGCCCACTAACCTCTCCCCTTCTCCTCATCAATCATGTGACAGAGAAGGAGAAGCCTAGTCGCCTGTGGCCTCATATGACACACACACACACACACACACACCAAACATACATGAAACTCACCCAAATGCATAAATGCATAAAGTGTGCACACAGATGTATGTAGACATACATATCGACATGAAAACATGCACAACACACTCACACACACACACACACACACACTCACACACACACTCACACACACACTCTCACACACACACGCAAACACACAAGCACACAAACACACATAGTACATCCAGCTGACACGCAGTGACACACTCTTTATTTCCATGACAATTAAAGGGGCGGGTGGAGGCAGCAGGCGTGTGTCAGGCACAGGCTCCCGTGAGGCCAGCTTTAGTGCTCAACTCCACTGGGTCTGACAGTCAGCACACACACACACACACACACACACCAGCAGACAAGACGCAGCACCACAGTCAACACACACACACCACACACCAGCAGACAAGACGCAGCACCACACAACACGCACCCCGCTGCTAACAAACACTAACATGTTCTAACAAACACTAACACGTTACAACAATCACTCTGACTTCTTGGTCTTTTGTTTCTCCTGTGGACAACGGGACAACGAAGACTCATTTCAAACACAACAGGTTATAAATTATTAGGAGGAGATAAACTTAAGTGCTAAATAAAGATGGATTGTGTCACAAGTGAGCTAGCTCCCAAGTGTGCAACATGCAAGCCATGTTTATTTTTTTGAAGTTGTCTGAGAGGAAGTGTGAAGCATTTGGCATTCTCCTCCATTTCTATTGATGAAAGGAGCTCTGTGGTATGAGCTCTTAGTGCCCCTTCAGCAAGGGTTTAAGCATTTTCTACAGAGGAAGGAGGGTGAGATGAGGAAGGTTTTTTATTCTTTTCACAGTGTTTTATCATGATGACTCCTCTCAAGTCGAGGCTGGATCTAAAAAAAGTGTTGCTGCTCTGATCTGGCACACACTGGCCACCTGGCAATGATCAGTTCCTCGTGTTTGAAGTCTCATTTCTCCGCTGTGTGTGTGTCTGTGTGTGAGTGCAGGTGACTACCCGGCTCCCCGTGCAGTCCTGACGGGTCACGACCACGAGGTGGTGTGTGTGTCTGTGTGCGCCGAACTGGGCCTCGTCATCAGTGGAGCCAGGGGTGAGTGAAACAACCCAGAAAATAAACATATAAACATATTATGTGTGTGTAACCCTCACATCCTGTCCAAGCCCCGAAGAACCAGTTTTACCCCCCCTTATGTGTTTTTGCTTATGTGTGTGTGTGTGTGTGTGTGTGTGTGTGTGTGTGTGTGTGTGTGTGTGTGTGTGTGTGTGTGTGTGTGTGTGTGTGTGTGTGTGTGTGTGTCGTCCTGAAGAGGGTCCGTGTCTGGTGCACACCATCACCGGGGACCTGCTGCGGGCCCTGGAAGGCGATATGTGCGCCCTGCCGCGCCTCATCTCCGTCTCCAGCGAGGGCCACTGCATCATCTACTACGACAGGGGCCGCTTCTGCAACTTCAGCATCAACGGCAAGCTGCTGGCCCAGATGGAGCTTACCGACTCCACACGGGTGAGCCTCCCCCCACACACACACTTATCGTACACTGCTTTTATTTCACTTAATCTCACATCTCTCACACAGAATAGTTTATAATTCTGTCACAGTTGAAGCACAGTAATGTTTGGAATGAAGTGGGCAGTGTGGGATAGTGGAGTTTGAGTCTTGATATGTGGTTTTCGCAACCCCCTTTCTGTCCTTGAAACCCCTGTGAGATCGGGTAGAACATTAGGCCCCGGTGTAGCTTTTGATCTTTTCCTGTTTTGTTTTGATGCCTTAAATGGAAGAAGTCATCCACATTTTGCAAAAATACACGCTGAAATGCAAGAGCAGATGGGGTCACAAGGCATGTCAGAAACTATCAGACAGTCATGCATTCATGAGTTCAGAAGAATGAAAATCCATTATAGCTGCCAGGAGGAAATTTACTTTAAGTTTACAAACAGTGACTTTGTTCATATTCAACATATTTCTCCCATTTATATCAACACAAAAAAGACTCCTCTTAACATTCTGGAGATAACGAAAATGGAATGTTGTAAATAGAAACGTCCATAACCAAGGAAAAGATTTGAATGTGGTCGTTAAAGGCTTCTCAGCTTATTCCCTTAAAGGACCATAGAAGAAGTGTTTTTTATGGATCCTATCCGATGATGGTGATAGGTCTGAGGTCAACAAAAGACTGTTATTTTGTATCATTTGTTTTGTGGTCGACACATTTATATTTAGAAGCTGTAGTCTGTCCTTATAAGCACCCATCCAGAAGTTCCCCTTCAGGACAATGTCGCTGTTTTGTAGCTCACATGCAGAAGTTCCCCTTCAGGACAATGTCGCTGTTTTGTAGCTCACATGCATAATTCTCCTGGCCTTAGGGGCCATCCCAACGACAACAGGATTTAAAAAAAAATATATATCGTTTTTTCATTTGCATTTTCAAAATGTTTCACATCCATATGTCAACATTTTGAGAACTAATCTACTCAGATACGAAAAAACTAGTGAAAAGCTGCAGTAGCCTATGTGTCAGGGTTTCAATAACAGTCTGTTAGGGCCCTACTGTTAGCTCGAGTCTTGGTGGGCTATATAACCGTAGTAACCCTAAACGTTTTCCTCTAGGCCATCCTCCTGAGCAGTGACGGACAGAACCTGGTGACGGGTGGGGACAACGGCGTGGTGGAGGTGTGGCAGGCCTGCGACTTCAAACAGCTCTACATCTACCCCGGCTGCGACGCCGGCGTCCGCGCCATGGACCTGTCGCACGACCAGAGGTGAGCCGCCACCATCACTGCCGCACAACAAATAGCTCCCCGCTCTAACGCCAGCCCGACGAAATATGACAAATGGGCTGGGACACGCGGCGGTCTTTTTTCGGGAAGTGTGTCGTTTTGTTGAGTGTGAGATATGGTGGTGGGGATGGGGGCTCAGGCTGGAGATGAAACGGCTGGAGATGAGGCCTTATTCATTTCATGGTTGTCACTGTGCATTTAGGAGCGAGGGGAGGCAGAGAAAGAGCATCCATTCCCGCCCCCCTTTGTTTGCCTTAAATAGAAACTGGTTACCATAGAGACAATAGGCCCTAATTTGATAGATGCACACCACGGGTTCCTACTCAGAAATAAAGAAGGGAATTGCGGATGCTATTTAGATTACTAGCACACAGATGGGCCTTCGAGGGCAGACCCACGCCTCATTTAGGTGTTGGTAATTAAAAAGGTATGCCCTGCATGGAAATTGTTTTGCGGAAGGCGTTCTGCTACTTCATTCTTTGAAATGGACCCTTCATCTTTGTTTTCAATGTCTGGCAGAGACATTTCATCTAATCTCTATACTGTACTGGACAGCTTAACATTGACGCTAAATTGGTTACTAAATCGGTTACACACACACACACACACACACACAATCACACACACACACACACACACACACACACACACACACACACACACACACACACAATCACACACACACACACACACACACACACACACAATCACACACACACACACACACACACACACACACAATCACACACACACACACACACAATCACACACACACACACACACACACACACAATCACACACACACACACACACACACACACACACACACACACACACACACACACACACATTGCTGGAGCTGTCCTCTGGAGTGGATTGACCCTGATAATGCACCAATCCAGCAGATGTGTTTAATTTACTGCAGTCACACTAGATCAATCTAAGCACACATAAAATCCTTTATTATCAAAGTAAAAATGCAACACAGTTTTCCATTGCTTCCAAGAGTTATTCTGAGTCCCCAGAACATACACTGTTTCTGACCTGCAACCCATATTTGCATTCCTTGCAGTTCAGGAATTTATGCTATTTCAAGTTTACGTTCATTTCATCTCATCTGTAACATCCTTTGGTGAAATGAAAAGGAGAATTAGAAAGTCACCACCAAGCATAGTCCTATAGGACCGTATAGTGATGCATGTACTTAACCTTTCTTATCTCCCACCGCTACACCCAGTGTGCAGTGTAGGAATGCATTAGTTAGTTAGTTTACAGCGGTGTGGTGGTATGGCCCAGTGTGGAAATGCATTAGTTAGTTAGTTTACAGCGGTGTGGTGGTATGGCCCAGTGTGGAAATGCATTAGTTAGTTAGTTTACAGCGGTGTGGTGGTATGGCCCAGTGTAGGAATGCATTAGTTAGTTAGTTTACAGCGATGTGGTGCTATGACCCAGTGTGCAGTGTAGGAATGCATTAGTGAGTTAGTTTACAGCGGTGTGGTGGTATGGCCCAGGCGCCCTCTTCACTGCCTGTCCTGAGGCTGTGTTCCCTCAGCGTGACCCTGGCTGGTGTGGGTCTGCTGCCCCCTGAGTGCCACAGGCACAGGGACAGAGACCCCACTGCTGCTGGAGGGGCCCCTTGTGTTTCAGCGGAGCCCTCCAGGCACCAGAGGGACCCCGTAATTTACAGTCACTTTTACTGCACACCCCCTGAGCGGAGCTTAATTCTTTATCGGGGGGGGGGGAGTAACAGGAGGCTCTGTTATTCCTGCAGAATTCCCCTAGAAAGTGCTAAAGGCAGGGTCACATGGCAATGTACGTGTAAGACGTGTGAGCTCACACACACACACACACACACACACACACACACACACACACACACACACACACACACACACACACACACACACACACACAATCATAAACTTGAGTCATGCTTTCTCCTTACTTTGATCTTTTTGTCTCCCCCCCCCCCCCCCCCATCACAGGACTCTAATCACTGGCATGGCATCTGGTAGTATTGTGGCGTTCAACATCGACTTCAACCGCTGGCACTACGAGCACCAGAACCGCTACTGAGAGCTGGAACAGGAGAGGGAGGAGGCCCAGGAAGGGGAGGAGGCCTAGACCAGGGAACAGGGGAGGCAGCTGCTGCAGCCAGGGTGCAGGGTGTGGGAACATGAGTCCCGGAGCTCAACTCAAGTACAGCAGAGAATGGAAATGGAGAGAGAGATTGAGAGTGAACAGAGAGGAAAAGGAAGGAAATAGAAATGTGAAAGATGACAGGAGAGGACGTGGACCTTTCGGCTCCTTTGGTGAGAGATGCCCAACATTGCCATCAGTGAGACGTTGGACCCCAGTGTGTCTACATCAACTCCCCTAAGATGGCAGCTGAGCTGTTTTGAAATCAGCAGAGGAGCATAAAAACCCAAAGTCTTCTTAGAAGGAGATATAGAAGGACATGGTGGAACAATAAAAAATGTAAAAGACATCCAACGCAAATGGTTGGGAATTCAAATTCTTAAGTATTATATAAGTTCAATTTTATGCAGTTTGAAGAGAATATGACAAAAAAAAAAAAAGAGTAAACCATTTTTTTTTCATTCTACCTGAAGTCCATACTATGTTCCAGACTGTGAAATAATAATACTGTAAACAGCAGACAAAATATCTATAGCCAACATTTATACAGTACACATTTGTATGCCAGATGCACAAATTGCCATCACTGCTCCAGGACACGTTTGATTTCTCTCCTGTTTTGATTTGAAATATAAATACTGTAAGCATTATATACTGGGACTGAGAGGATTAATCTGTTCCTTCCCCCCCTGTGAATACGGGGGGAAGCTTATTGTGCAAATGCTCCGATACTGTTAGTTTTAGTGTGTAAACGTTTAATCATTGCGTCTGTGCTGACCTGCCATTTGCCATCCCCCACTAGGCTCAATGTCTGAGTTCACGTTTCAGCACACAGAGTCTCTTGTCTGTCTGAACGTCTGCCGGTGTGAAGGTGCCCATCCTCTTGATGGCGTCCATCCGCCGAACGAGAAACTCACGTGTAACGAGTATGTAGATGTTTTTTCTAGGCCACTTCCTTTAATCCAATTTCAAAGTGACCGATCATTTGTGAGAGTATTTCATTTCCCCCCGAGTCTATGATGTTTTGCAAAAAACATGATCAGCAGGAAATTGAGTTTTGCACAGTGCTGCTTTTCTTTTTGGGTTGTCTTGGTGTATGCATTTTTTCTTTCTACGTCTGTTTCGATATGCATTACGCAATGTGAGACATGCAACAATTATACTTCACTGAAAATGAAATGCAAATGTATGGATGTTGCGCTTAAGGGCAAAACACAGTTGGCAAACGATTACCATGACTTGGTAGTTCATTAGGGTTTTGCTTTAGGAAGGTGTCTCACTTTCTTATGTTAAACACCACACCCTTTTGGTCATTTAGTTCTAGACTGTCACGGAAAAGGAAGTAGCGCATAAACAAGGTAGCCCACATTAAATTCAACACAAAAGCAGGTGTCAATCATTTAACATTTTCTTGCAGAGAAAAGGGGAGAATTTACATCAGTCGATATGATTTTATGTATTTAAATTGGTGTTTTTTGTTTTGTTATATTAACATTAATTATTTTCATTTTATTTACATAGCAGTCTGTGTTTCTTGGAGTGGGTGGGGATGACGAGGGTCATGGAGAATCAAATGAGATATAAATTGGGTAAACGAGAAGAGATGCCACTCATTGTTAGCATATTTTGAGAGGGAGAGAGAAAGTGAGGGGGGGGAGGGGTGGTTCAAAGTAAACCTAGCGCTTTAGCTGCATTTCACTCAAGAACATACCGCGCATTACAACAGTATGTGGTCAGTACGGCAACGACACTCATTCTACTGTCTTATGTTCATTTTAGTGTCACACACCTCTCCCTGCTCTTTACGTTTGGAAACCATGAGGCGATAAGCAATATTACTATCTGTTTGTAACATAAAAACAACACAAGATTCATCTGAAGAAACTGGCATTTTGTCATGTAAACAATTTCAATACAACACGATACACAAAAAAAAAAGTAGTAATCCAACAAAAATTATTTTGAACTATTTTTGGATAGAGTTAGTTACTGTGACAATGTTTTATGACGCATATGTAAAACATGCCATCATCAGTTTGAGTTGAAGATAAACTAAATAATATGCAAATGTTTGAGTTTGCCTTCTCTGTGTTTCACATTCCATGTGTGTCTGCAGAAAGACTACCCTAAACTAGCCATTGGTTTTGCATGTGAGGATCTGCCGATGCACAGGGATAGTACCATGTACTTGATTTTTTTGTTTGTTTCTTGGGCATCATATTTTAGATTTGATAATAATGTTGATAATGCAAGATATTTTGAATATAGCGGGGAATCTTGCGCGACAAGAGGGAGTTTTGCTAAACAATGAACCATATTTATGCTATGATTTTTCTTTCGTTTTTTTATGTAATATTGCTTTGAATTTTGTTTTTATTTATATTTATGTACCTGCTGTTTTATTTACTTGGCACACATTTGAAGCTCATGGTTTACACTGTATTTGTTTCAAGCTGTTCAACATAACTTAATGCTGATATATCTAAATTGGTAACTGTAAAATAAGTTGAAATTATTTCCTTCTGTTGTTTTTTTATAATAAAAGGTCAGAAACCACTGATTTGTTGTTCAATATGTGCTTCTTTTTCTAAGGTACAGCAAATTATTCATGACACACTTCACAGCCATAGCGAGAAACATTTTTAAAACATCATAAATGAGTATTTAAATAAATTAGATATTGCTATGTGTTAGATATGCTGAGTGTAGAACAGTGTTCTATAATTCAATTTAGACTGCAGATTACCATCTTAATCTTCTTTCACATGCCCTATCAAAACTGAACGTTTCTTTACAATAAAACAAAGGGTTGGAAATGTTTCCATTTACTACTAGCTGTATATTTGATTTTTCTCTAATAGTACAAATAAAACAGACACACCTGTCCACGCACAAACGCACACACACACCGCACACACACACCACACACACACACACACACACACACCTGCACACCACACACACACTCAGACATATAGGCAGATGAAGGAAATGTGTTTATTAATGTTTGGTTTTCAGTTGGGTGCACCAACGTCGGATGACTGCTACTGTACATAGAAGCGATGGCATACTATTCAT
The DNA here is from genome assembly GCF_963457725.1 of Sprattus sprattus. NCBI lineage: Eukaryota > Metazoa > Chordata > Actinopteri > Clupeiformes > Clupeidae > Sprattus > Sprattus sprattus. The sequence goes on along the minus strand of NC_137928.1, from coordinate 12,131,774 downwards.
CCATACTCTCGAGAGCCTTTAAGCTACTAGATGGGAACACAAAGAGACTGAATACTGTGGACTCATGACCATACTACGACTATGAAAATGCAGTCATTTGGGAATTAAATTCTGAAGTTCTTTTTCATACAACACCACTCACCCTTACATTAAGACACTGATCCGAGGATCGATCTTCAGACAATGTCTTTTCTTTCTTGTTGTTTTTAAACAGAATGTTATGTATAGACAATTACATACATTATCTTAACATTTCTCTTTACAAAGGAAAAAGGTCAAATGCATGCCATATAGCAAATAAACTACACTACATACTTTCTTCTTCTTGTGCTTGTCATTCACTTCATTTAAAGTCTTCCAAATCCAATCCATGTTATGTCTAATAGTCCTTACGTCACTGTGACGTGCTAGTTTGAACTGAATTGTCAACAGTTTGTGCTGCGTTTATTTGAACCGGTTGATTTTTGGGATTACATCGTACAGAGGGGAAAACAAACAAACAAACAAACAAAACCATTAATACAGTCAAGTGGACCTACAAGAGAACACAAACATACCAGAGCACTAGTCATTCACTTACAAGAGCACACCTACACACATGCACATGGAAAAGGCTTCGAGTGGAGAGGGTGTACAAGGTCACCGTGGCAACACAGGGCCCGCAGCACTGAGATCCCCCTGAACAAAATGGGTCAAACAGAACTTGTTTAGAACAGACTCAACAGACACCGATCACTCCACAGAAAAGAATGTGTTGAAGCTGACCATTTCACATTGAAACAGAAGGTCAAAGAAAGATTTCTGTTATAAAAATGAAAGTGAATCTCTGAAACGCTTGTTTGGACAGTGCCGTAGTCTGATGGTAGAATAGATATAGAGTGTGTAATTTGTAGCTGTGGGGATCGTGTAGTGGCTCAGAGTGGCTGAGAGCAGCAAATTCAGAGAAAAAGGCAGTAAAATGACAAACTAGGTTTAACATGGACCAGTTACATTCAAAATACTGTTAATGTCTTTTGTATTGTGATGGTCACTCTTAGTTGTTTGTTGTAGGCTTAGCCAACGGTATAGGTCTGTGTGTAGATATCTCATTCTCCTTTTCTGTATTTCTCTTTCGGTGTAGTAATGAACTTCATCATTAGATTTTTTTTTGTCTAGGTTTTACTCAAGATTAGTTTTTTTAATCTTAATCAACTTTAACCTGACTCCACAAGACCAGAATAGAATGGTGCATTGGTAGCACTTATACATCATACTGACAGTAAATATATTCAGTTCTGGCCACCACACCCTGCCTTCGTCATGGAAAACTCTGGCAAAACTATGGAAATCTTCATGTTCAAATGTTACATGTCCCCAAATATATTGGAGACATTTCCGATTTTAAAATCATATTCGAGATTTGAAAAACTTAAAATAAATAATTTGATTGATAATAGTCTCTCATCAACAAAGAGTAATTACTGTGCTTGACTGTCTTATATTTGTTTTATCATATTTGCCAAGGTGACTATAACTAAGGTACAGTATATGACTTATTTTCCATTTTTACAATCACAAACCATGGACACTTACATAAGGGTTATGATTGAAATGTTACATCTGTCTGTTTATATGTCTGTTTTGTGCTGTGAGGTGAGATCTCGACATGTTTGTCACATGGCATAAGAAATTGCACTTAATTCGTACGTCACCCTATATTCTCTTACATTTACCATGCTCCTTAACTGCCTTCAGATAGAAGAGACTAAATCAAAGGGCCAACAAAGTTCTAATAAGGTCTACGAGAAGCTAGTACACCTCACTTAAACAGAGCATGTCCAAGACATCCATAGTCATGTGACGGTCAGAAACATTTACAAATGCAATTGCCACATCTGGACATAGCAGCGTAATTTACTCTTTTCTCGAACAAAGTACTTTGTTGACTTCTTTGTTATATGTCAGCACCAAAATAAAAATAATATTAAAAAAAACACCAGTAGATGCTCAATCCTATGTTCTACTGCCACATTTCCACCAAAGTATTATACAGTACATTTCAGGTGTCACGTGTTGGTATAGAACATCTCAGAGGCCACTAGACCATGATTTTGTGAAATAAAAATGACATTGAACTACTATTTTTTCTTCTTTTGCTTTAAAAATAGCTTAAACTGAAGGTGAGGCAAATACTTTAAAATAAACATTAATACAATTTTTCCAAATGTATGAACTTCAATACAAAATATTACATAAAAAGCCCATCATCTGGGCATGTGAGGTTTTGTCACTTTTATGGAAGATACTGACCAGTAAGTGTAACAGCTTGCAACACCACCAAACAGAAATTCTGGCCTGTGCAGACACTTATAGATTCGTCTCAGTGACTCGTGCAAATTTACTGCAGGTCTTTCACATCACCACTAGAGGGCCTCAGTGTCCAAAGAAACAGGACATAACTCAATCTCAAGAAATAAGGCTTAAATTGTGTGTGTGTGTGTGTGTGTGTGTGTGTGTGTGTGTGTCTGTGTGTGTGTCTGTGTGTGTGTGTGTGTGTGTGTGTGTGTGTGTGTGTCTGTGTGTGTGTGTGTGTGTGTCTGTCTGTGTGTGTGTGTGTGTGTGTGTGTGTGTGTGTGTGTGTGTGTGTGTGTGTGTGTGTGTGTGTGTGTGTGTGTGTGTGTGTCAGTCTGTCTGTCTGTCTGTCTGTGTGTCTGCATCTATGTATATGCTGGAAGAAGTAATGTTAATAAAAAAGATGGACTTTAAATGGCATGGTGCGAATGCGATCCAGATCCTGCTCTAACCCTGTCGGAGGAGGCACCACATCAGTAACACCTCAACCCACACCAGACCTATTCTGCAGAATAACTAGTGCTTCGTGTTCTAGATGAAAAATGAATTTAAAACCTATACAGACACCATGCTAGGCTACTGTATGCCTCCCTGGTGTATACGTAGAGCGCCACTGTACTGTTTAGGGATCGCACCATTGTCATTTCAACCACACACTGATTCTTCTACCTCTCCTCCTTCTCCTCCTTCTCCCCCCACACCATCATTCCATATCTGTTGGCTAGGGGGTGGGGGGGTGGGGTGAGGGTGGGGTGGGGGTGGATGTTGGTTTGGGTCGTAGGTTGGGGAAAGGGAAGGGCAGCCCTGTGGATGGGTCACATGGGTTGTGGTGTTAAAATGGTGAAGTGGGTGAGCGGACGGTCTCGGCGGAGCTGGGGGAGAAGTCCTCGGACTCGGAGGTGAAGTCGGCGGCGGGGGAGAGGCTAGTGGGAGCGCCACGGGCGGGGGACAGGCGGCTGCTCTGGGGGGCCGGAGGCTGCTGGGGGGCCAGCAGGGCAGGGGCCTTCACATCCTGGTTGCGTCTTCGTCGGAAAACCTGCCCCTCCTTATCAAGAGCGGTGGTCTGCCGGGGGCACAGAGAGACAGGTTAGAGCACACAGAGCGCGTTCTGTCCACTGAGTGTGTGTGTGTGTGTGTGTGTTTGTGTGTGTGTGTGTGTGTTTGTACCACTGGGGATGGAACGAAGTGGAATCATAGACATCAATAACATCTTAATTTGGGTCACTTTTCCAAAAGCATCACGGCATTATGCCCTCAGCGACTGAAACTGTGTTTTGCCATGGTCACAACCTCATCTAGTCAGTTGATGACAATCAGAGCTCTGCAATGTTTTTGGGATACAAAGCCCTGTACAGTGTCCTCAGTGTCAGTTTTGTGAGCCAGCCCCCTCCGCTCAAGCCCCTCAGTGGTCGAAACACAAGCCAATTGACTGTCTGACACCAGACTTGAATGGGATTGGTTATGGTAGATGGAGCTTGCAAAGAGGGGAGTGGCAAGCACAGCTGTTGAGGACATATTCTCCAATCCAAAGACTGACACTAGCATAGCATAGCATAACGACTGCTGGTGCTGTAAAGTTCTACAGACCACACAGGTGGAGTGAGGTGAAGAATGTGTGTTTAATTCAGTGTAAATCCTAGAGCAGTGGGTAAGGTAAAAAAGGCAAAGTGTCTTTTTTTTGTTCACAAGAGAGCACAGCATCAAAATAGACACAAGTTACACCAATAGACACACACACACACACACACACAGACACACACACACACGCCAGACACACACACACACACACACACACACACTCACAGACACACACACAAACATACGGCGGCACAATGGGAGGGTGAACCCGGCTACCCATCCCAGCGACCTCCCAAGCAAGCACAAGTGAGAGAAGGGGCAGCGTCCAATCACAACGACCACAACACAGACCCAAACTCAGCTACTCAGCCCCCGAAACACATGGCTCTAGAGTGATACCCCTTCAAAATGACAGCCTCTCTCTCTCACACACACACACACACACACACACACACACACAAACACATATAAACATACTGCAGAGCCACTCCAACGTATACCCATACAAAAACCAACACATTCCAACTGCATGTAACTTATACCTCTTTGCCTTTCAGCAAGGGGGCATACATTACATTAATTCACGCCACAACACATCTGAAAGTGCACCACAATGCGCCCGTTGGCAAAAAACAACAGCAAAGGTTGATGTCACCGCCCAGTTGCTTCCTCAGACAAGCGCTGCTAGGAGCCACTGAGCGAAGTGAGATGGAGGAAGCTGGTGTGAAAGAGTGAGAGCGTGAGTGAGAGTGATGGTGTGACTCACAGCTAGCACAGCTCAAGGAAAATTAGCCACCACAGTGTGAGCATAACAAGAGCAGAAGAGAGAAAAAGAGAGAGAGAGAGAGAAGGGGAGTACGGAGAAAGTCGGAAGCGATGCGTTTTTTTTGGCCTTCTGGTGATGCCGTAGAAATGGTGACTGCCAGCACGTTGCCATGGACACACTGCAGAGAGGAGTGGGGACGGGCAGGGAAGTAGGTTGGCAGGGTTAGCGGCTACACCGTGTGGCATACCTTATCCAATACATCCCTGGGTGCTGGTAGTAGTCCAGAGACCCTGACCGCTTGATGGTAAACTCGTCGTCCGGCTAAGCAGAGAAGAAACGGGACGTAGCAACACACTCAGTTGGGTCAACCATCACAGACATGGCTGTTTGTTTAGCCTCAAACAAAGAGTATTCAGTGTTCATAGTAATAGACTCTGGAACCAAACTGTTCTAGGGTCAGTTACTGCCAGGGCCAGAAATGGCATCAGACGGGCAGTGAGTCACAGATTCCTCCAAGTGCTAATATGCTAATGAAGCTAACGCATACAATACTGGCACATCTTGTTAATACTGCAAATGGGTATCAGAAAGCCAAAGAGGAAAAGCTGCATTTCCCTGGAGAAATGTTCTCACAATGAGTTCAAGAGTTTGTGTGTGTCTTTGTTCAAAGTGCTGATTTCTGCTGTAAAATGATCACTAAACATGACAAATTTCGATAAAAACAGTTTTATAATGTCCAAGTTCCAAAGAAAATGTACACATATTGTTGAAATGTTCAAATATGAAAAGAACTCAGATCTTCTGGTTCACTCAGGTGGTCCAACATTTGAAATCTGAAATATTGTTTTATACAAAATGTTTAAGTTTATCTACAGGGCAGCAAGAGAAAGCGCTTCTGCAGTTACAACAGCAATACACAAGAGGGCGCTCCAGTAACAGCAATGTGAGTAGACCAACTTGATCCCACTTCATTTGAAGGCCTACATTAGTTTTATAATTAATGAATCAAAAGTTTAATACAATGTTACAATGTATGCCGCTACATATAACTAACCCCACCATGAGCATCTTGTACATGTTCTTATGTAAGAAGTGGACTTCTTAATGTTATTTATATGTGCAAAGTCCCAAGAGCATTTTCTCTAAAGGACCGTCTTAATGGGATCCATCCTCCACTAAGCTCTTCCATACTTGCTGTTGTAAGGCAATAGAGTGCACTCAACATTACTATTTCATTTCAAAAAGCATCCAAACTCTACTAATGTGACAGGTGCTGAGGTCTGCCAATAGTCGTCCCTGACAACAGTGCTGACAGTCGGTCCAAAAGTGTGACAGAAGGAGTTAGCATGAGAAGAGGGAGGCAGAGGAGCAGAGAGGTAGACCACAGCAGTCAGCAGGAGGAGGAGGAGGAGGAGGAGGAGGAGGATCATGGTTGGTGGAGGGAGGGGGGTACGTTATATGACAGCGCAGCAATGGCATTTAGGGTTCCTGGATTGTGGCCGTTTGGGGAAAAAAAGACTACAATGGTGCTAGTACAGTTGAGTCATATGCTAATATTATCAAACAAGCACCGCTAAAATGTGATTGGCAAAGGAATTTCTGATTTGCCTTTCTGTGCTTGTAATGGCATGGAAATGAACTGAAGTAAAAGAGGAAAGCTTGATACACAGATAAATGGACCTTCAAAGGCTTTTAACAAACATGAAATAGGCCACCATTTCCCTTTGCAGTTTATAAAATAATCTAGAATGATTTAAGGCTAGGTTATTATTATGTTCGGATTATTTTATGAATACGAATATGAATGCAGATTCAATCAAATTCTGCCAGTTGCAAAGCAATAAGTGGCTTCATAATGAGTAACTGAACTATCTTGAGCTGAATTAACAGTCCCTGAGGACTATGTTATCCTCACAGATGTCTGAGTAAAACAGGGTGCAGTCTAGATACAGCTAGCAATGTATATTCAGAACAACTTGTTTTGGTGTTCATGGAATATACATGCATTGGCATCAGGAAATACAAGGTATTGTCACAAAGAAAGGCATTGGAGCTAAGAAAGGACTCTGAGCTGCGATGTGACTCAGCATGATGTGACAGTCAATCAAGCCTCAGCCAATGCAGCACCACAGTGTGAGTACAGGGGGAGGGACTTTGGCAAGAACACTGAAAGGAGGAGATTGCTCATATGGCATCTGACTTTCAAAATGGTTCAAATCAACCAGTTCATCAGCAATACTGACTGCTCTGTTAAGGGAAGGGTTGTTTGGGTTTTGTTGTTTAATCGGATATCTATTTAAAATCTTCAATTCGAATCTTCTTATGAGGGCCCGCTACTTGATAACAGTGTTGAACTGTAATGCATGATGACAAGGCTGGTTATTTGTTCTGTTAATGAGCTACAAATGTGCTCTTTTTTAAACAATCAGTTATGTTGTGAACTTTTTTTTGGTTTGTATGCTAGAACTAGAATGTAGAGAACCTTACTGTTATAACGGACACGCCTGCTGTGATGTTGTCGGGCTTGGGGCCGGTGTTGAAGTGCTTCTTGATCTTTCCGGCCACGGATAACTGGTGCTCATTCTCGGCCAAGCCATCATCCTAAAGAACAGAGAAGAAACACACAGGGTCAAAGGTCATGGAGTACACTCACTATCCCACACACACCCTGAGACGACCCCGGAGAACGTAGAGATTTAAATACATTGACCTACTACACTGTATGTCTGTGTTTTATTTATGAATGTCTCCGAGGCATTAGGATATATAGTATGGAATGCCAGGCAAAGAGAGAGAGAGAGAGAGAGAGAGAGAGAGAGGGAAAAATGAAAAGCCATGTAATGCAATGGGTAATGAGCCTAGGAAGAACAGTATAGCGCTTCACTTTCTAAGTACCATATTAAAAATAATAATAAGCCTGAGATGAACAGTAAAGTGCTTCGCCTTGCAAGCACTATAACAAATATGAAAAGCCATGTTATGCAACGGGTCTTCATGCTTGCTGGCACACAGCCTCTCGCTTAGTGGATGACACAGAGAGATAGCTTATTTTAGACTCCCAAAACATGTCTCCTTTTTGTTACAAAACTATAAAGCTAAGGAACATGGTATCAAAACAGTGTTTTCTCCAGTAATCTCCAGTATTGCTAGATTAAACACTATTGTATAACATTCAAGATATGCTATGAGCTTATTCTGCTATTTTGTTTCTAACTGATTTAATATCAGAATGAGTATTTCCTTGAGTTGTCCAGAGTAGGGTAAGAAGGGTGTGAGAGTACTGCTCAGAGAAGACTCAGTCATGTGTTTAGTGAGGGTAAAGCTGTATGCAGTGGACTCAGTCACGTGTTTACAAAGGGGTAATGCATTTATGCAGTGGACTCAGTCATATGTTTACAGAGGGGTACTACTCTATGCAGTGGACGTATGTTAAGCGAGGGTAATGCTCTATGCAGTGGACTCAGTCATGTGTTTACAGAGGGGTACTACTCTATGCAGTGGACTCAGTCATGTGTTTACAGAGGGGTGCTGCTCTATGCAGTGGACTCAGTCATGCGTTTACAGAGGGGTACTACTCTATGCAGTGGACTCAGTCATGTGTTTACAGAGGGGTACTACTCTATGCAGTGGACTCAGTCATGTGTTTACAGAGGGGTACTACTCTATGCAGTGGACTCAGTCATGTGTTTACAGATGGGTACTGCTCTATGCAGTGGACTTACATTGACCCAAGGGTGGTCCAGCACTTGCAGAGCTGAGTAGCGCTGCTCAACTTCCACTTGAAGCATGGAGGCAATCAACTCCTGAAAAGAAGAACCAGACCAGTGTACTCAGTGTTAAGTCAGTGCCTGAGAGGAGAAACAGGCCAGTGTACTCAGTGTTAATTCAGTCAACTCCTGAGAGGAGAAACGGACCAGTGTACTCAGTGTTAATTCAGTCAACTCCTGAGAGGAGAAACAGACCAGTGTACTCAGTGTTAATTCAGTCAACTCCTGAGAGGAGAAACAGGCCAGTGTACTCAGTGTTAAGTCAGTGCCTGAGAGGAGAAACAGACCAGTGTACTCAGTGTTAATTCAGTCAACTCCTGAGAGGAGAAACGGACCAGTGTACTCAGTGTTAATTCAGTCAACTCCTGAGAGGAGAAACGGACCAGTGTACTCAGTGTTAATTTAGTCAACTCCTGAGAGGAGAAACGGACCAGTGTACTCAGTGTTAATTTAGTCAACTCCTGAGAGGAGAAACAGACCAGTGTACTCAGTTTTAATTCAGTGCCCAGCACTATTAAAAATCATTAGCACAAGAGATGAACACAAGACCATATCCAGAATAAAACTATTCATAAATATGAGATGAACTGACCTTAGCTGTGTCTGAGACGTTGTCCCAGTAGGGTAGGGGGAAGTCGAGCTGGCCACTCAGAATCTGGTCAAAGAGAGCTTCCTGGTCATCCGTGCTTCTGTGGACAAGAAGAAGAACATTGGTCGAGTTTATGTTGCCATTTTCAGAAACTTTCTGGGAGACAATGTGCTTGACTGTTGTTGACAAAAGGTTGTGTGAGTATATACGTTGACATAACATACCCGCGAAAGGGAGGGAATCCACACAAGAGGATGTACGTGATGACACCGGCCGCCCAGATGTCTACCTTCAGACCATAGCTGTCAGAGAAGAGAAGAGAACAGAAGAGAAGAGAAGAGAAGAGAACAGAAGAGGAGAGTCATCTGCATGTCTGTGTGATCTCTACCAGTGCACTGATATTATTTGGTTAAAGTTGCCTCATTTTCTATCTTTGAATGTCATGAATATATTCATTCAACTGCAATGGCATTGCATAAGACCCTCAAAAAGAGAAAGATGCAGACAGACTCTCTGTTTTTCTGTGTGTGTGTGTGTGTGTGCCTGCCTGTGTGTGTGCGCATGTGTGTGTGTGTGTGTGCATGTGTTAAAGCACGTACTCACCCAGTCTCTGCTATGATCTCTGGTGCTACGTATGTGGGAGTCCCACACACAGTGTAGAGAGGTCCGTCCACTATTGTGGCCAGGCCAAAGTCTCCCAGCTTCAGGGACTTGCTACCGTCTTGGTGCTCGTATACCTGTACACAGACACACACGCAGACACACACACACACACACACACGCAGACACACACACACACACACACACCCTTGTGAGGAATTGTCAAAGGCCCTTGGGAAGTTATGGGTGTGTTGCATAACATCCGCAGTGTGAACAAAGGCTATATCTGAAGTTGCAGGAGTAGTGAGTAACTCACACCCGTTTGCCATTGCTGATGCAAAAAAGGACAGAGAGAGGTAGAGAGAGAGAGAGATAAAGTGAGAGAAAGAGAAGGTGGGGGGGGGGGTTGGAGTAGACTAAAATTAGCAAAGACAAGTCCCCACATGGCTCAGTTGTGACTGACTGTTCTGACACTGTGATAGGTCAGCTCACTAGGACCATACCTATTTTGAGACACCATGTTGAGACAAGTACCATAGCCCAGCCTAGCCTATCCACACATACAATACATCCATCTGAAGAGCCATTGACCTCTGCAAACCAAACCCAGACTACTCGCATTAGATCAGCATTCTGCATATGAAACAAGGACTTGAAAGGTAACAGCAATGACGAGTCTGGATTTACACCACAGAAAAGTGATGGAAGTGCTTTGATTCTTCAACTTGTCAATACATCAGAGGCCAGTGCTTTTCTGAGTTTAGAAACCTCCCTCTCTCCATCCTGTGTTCTTTTTTCGTGATCTATATATTGCTTGCACTCACTTCTTTTGGCCATTGAAGTGTTACAATGAGAACGGGATGCCTACTCATCCATTTACCGGGGGCCAAGTAGCACTGCTGCGTGGGCACCCATCTACCTTTTCTTTTTATTCATACCTCGCTTTTTGTTCTTCTTCTGCTTCTGCTACTGGAGTCTATGGCAGCCCCTACAACCGTATGGTTAAAAAGTTTGGAAATTTGGCACACTGATTGGGGACAGTCCCCTGATTCTTTTCACCATGTTTCATGTCTGCACGGTATCTTGGGAGATCCCGAAGATGGGACATTTCGACCAAATTTATGTGGCTGTAATATTGGATCTAATCAAAAACCTTAAAAAAATGTCAGTGGCCACAAACCTTGTTGAATGTGCACCACATCTGCACATCTTCAGACAAAGCCTCACAAACACTATCAAACGGATTGTTTATTTTCACAACCATTCATCCAGTAACAGCCTATTGAATTATTCGGCAAAGTTGATTACAGGATGTAAGCTCATCAAGATCACATTAAGTTTTCATATCAACACCGGTCTGCTGGGCTGCTTGTCCCCTCATTAAAGGCTCTATTTAGTGGGTCCTGGTATTAAAAATACAGTATGCTGGGGGGGGGGGGGGGGGGGGGGGGCTAAAACACAAGCAGCAGCCCTGTACCATGGATGGGCCGGGTTCGAGTCAGACTCGCGGTCATTTCCCGATCCCACTCCAAATCTCTCTCCAGCTCGCTTCCTGTCTCTCCTCATTACTGTCCTATCCAATTAAAGGCAAAAAGCCCAAAAAATAAATCTTGAGAAAAAATAAAGAATACAGTATGCTGCATGATGCTGCTGCTGCTGCTGACACTCACCAGCAGGTTCTCTGGCTTGATGTCTCGGTGGACGATGTTGAGGATGTGCAGGTATTTGATGGCACTGACCAGGTTGAACAGCATCCCACTGGCATCTCTCTCTGTGTACTTGTTGGAGGATGTGATGGCGTCGAACAGATCTCCGCCCTAACACACACATGCACGCATACACAAAAAGAGGAATATAGAAAGAGAGCAGTAACTTCAACATTTTTTGGACATTTTGAAAATGTGTTTTAAGGTATCCTATATTCTTAAAGCCAAATATATACTGTTGGAAGAGCACCAAACACAGTGAGCAAAACTGAAGAAACTGGTACTTTGGAAATAAGGCCAGAAACGAGAGAAGTGTCAAGGTTCCCTTTTAAGTCTCGTCAACTGATGTGGGAAGGGATTAAATTATTCAAAGAAAAACTTCACAGTCCTTCTCTAAATTGTCATTGACGAGTTCCCTTTTTGGCCTTTTTTCCTCTGCCGCCTTATCCACATGTATGAAAATTCTCTCACAAAACCAAGCAATGGTTTAATATAGAGGAGCACAGAACAGGGATCATCTGGAGGTCTAATTGTTGAAGAGAAATAGGAGGGAGGACAATCTCCATGATATTAATATTACATTTATCAAGCCTTAAGTAGGAGGTCTTTTGCAGGTCATATATCTTCCCTTTTTAAGAATAGAGCTTTAAAAACAAGCTAAAGTAGTGAAGTGTTAAATTATCTTGAGCTCCAATCATGTTGAAATCTGTGTAGTTTCTGTTCTCTGCATGTTTGTGTTACCTTGACCAGCTCCATGACGAGGTACAGCTCGCTGTAGGTGTCCATCTCTTCAATGAGAAGAACCACGTTGGGGTGCTTCACCCGTCTCAGAATGGCCACCTCATTCTGAATCATGTGTTCCTGAGAGACGGAGAGAGAGGGAGAGAGAGGAAGAGGAAGAGAGAGAGAGGCAGAGAGAGAGGGAGAGAGAGAGAGAGTGAGAGAGAAGGAGAGAGAGAGAGAGAGAGAGAGGTGGGAAAGAGACGGAGAGGACAAACTAGATGAGGCACGATACACATTGTTCTTGCTGGATTTCTTTATTTCATAAACCATGCCTCATTGCCTTCTGCCTGCAGTGCAGTCTGAACTCCAACCACTTCCACCCTCATCTGATGCAACACGTCTCTCACCTTTCCTCTGCATTTTCCCTTGTTGATAATCTTCAGGGCGTACTCTCGCCCCGTGGACCTCTCCACACACTCGCGCACCACCGCAAAGTTCCCGTCCCCTATTGTCTTGCCTACTTTGTATCTCTCGGCGATCGTGGCAGGGACATGAGGATACTCCTCTACAAGCTCAGCTGGGAGATAGAGAGAAGGAGGAGAGAGGGAGGGACAGAGAGAAAGAGAGAGAGGGGGGGGAGGAGGGAGAGAGAGAAAGGACCAGGCATTAGTCTGATCAGAATGTGATCTTCAATATTGTAGATTGTCTCAGGGATGATCCAGCCCCCACAGTTGGGCGTCAGAATCATGGCTTTCTGGGTTCTAATGGTAATAGAGACAATCAAGACTTTGTGTGTTAATGTGCAGTGAGAGGCACTACAGAGGGTAAAACTAAACCAAGAGTGGACTCTCTGCAGCTTGCTAGTAACACCCTCCATCAGGAAAATGCATTCTGCGTCCTCAATACACACTCTGCTCAATTTATCAAACGAGGCTGGTCAATCTCAGATCTTCATCCGAAGTCTAGTCCTACCTTCACTGCCTGGACCATCCCCTTCATCCATGGAGCTGCACACCTTGGTGGAGGCCAGAGACAGAGATGAGCTGCTGAGCTGGGAGCCCTGCAGGAATAAAAGGAGAGGAGGGGGAACAGGGGAAGAACAGGGAGGGAGAGATAGAGAGAGAGACGATGAGGCCCTGAAGTACACAGCTGATGATTCATTGCACCATTTCAAAAGCCATATTTTCAACTCCATTATGTGTTAGGGACAGAAACAAATACAGAAATGATAATGATTGACAACAAAACCCTGCAGAATAGATTCCCAGACACTCTATGAGGTTGACCTAACATACTAACACAAACATCCATGTACACTGAAATAGAAATTAAAATTTGATTGTGTTTATACGACAACATCCGTAACCAATAACCAAGTCTAATGTTGGTCTATTTCCTTCCCAAACTATGCTGTGGAGAATGCTTAGAGCTCTTCATATCACTTACAGCTCCACACCTTTTTACAGGCACTGTAAAAAAAAAAAAAAAAACTGCAGTTTCCATGGCAACAGCTTTTAGGCAGAGGTTCTAATAATAATACCGTCAGCGGCACAGGGCAAGCAGGTTGGGTCAGGCTCACTACTGCTTCCCACTCCCAGAATCCTGCTTTATATACTGTATACACAGTATGTGCACTTAATAATTCTAAGCCAACGAAAAGACCAAGTCAAACTATTTCAAATAGAATTTAACTCTGAAGTGAAAAAGGTCTCTAGGTTCTATAGCTTTAGACTTGATATGTTCTCAAGCTAGTTGCATGAATTTGAATGTGTTTAAAATAAAGACATTTTGTTCTGAAGAACTAGCCTAATACCACCATGGTAGCTATTTTAGTTTCATAGTTATGAGTTTGGGGATCTTTGCCTCAAGTAATATCAGTTATGATGAGTTTGTGTCAGACTTCAGGGGACCTGTGGGAGTTCATTAAGTCAGATCCGGCTAAACAACTGCTCACTGGGGTAAATCTTTTTCTAATGAATGCAAACTCCTTATCCCCCCTACAGGGAAATAACCAAGCCCAATTATCTTCTATTATTATTTTGTATGTTTGTTCAAAAGTGCTCTACTGGTTATTAAATATCAAAAAAGTAATCTATAATTTCATCAAAGGATGTTGGATAAGATAAATCACCTTAGTCATTTACTATATGTGCATGCATGTATTTAACTGGATGACCAACAACATTTTAACAAATTTAATAAAAAAAGAAACTAATTTCCTTAGATTATACCATTTAACACACAAATGATGTTTCTACACCGACGAATAAAGAGGCAGAGAGATAAGCAGCATTTAGCCTCTGCGTTTATGCAATAAAGACATCTCATCTCTCCCTCACAAAGAAAACAGATTTGCATTTTAGTGGCAGGGGAATGACTAAAAGGGATCGGCGTCCAGCTGTGAAGCCGTTTTTAAAAGGCAGATAGAAAGCCTGTCGAGAGGGAGCGCTGGGTTTGGAGAGCTGGAGAGGAGAGGCGCTGCAGACCGTTAAGAGGCACTGCTGGAGGGCACG
>NC_137928.1:11957201-12112201 GCF_963457725.1 Sprattus sprattus | reverse complement strand
ACACCCTCACAGAAAGAGAGAGAGAGAGAGAGTGGCGAGGCTTCACCTGGAAGACCTGACACAGCTTTACTGTGAAAAGCTATTGAGATCACACCAGCATGATTTACCATCTTTTTCCTGTGACATTCATTACAAAAATCTCTTGCTGTGAGATGTCAAGCTGTGTTCACTGCCTGCAAATAGGCATTCATTCAGTGAATGGCAGGCAACCAAACAAAGACGCACACTCTCACTCTGTTTGTGTGTTTGTGTGTATGTGTAGGTTTGTGTGTGTGTGTGTGTGTGTGTGTGTGTGTGTGTGTGTGTGCACCCCAAAAAGAGAACACAGATCTCATTGATCTGCATTGCTTTAGCTTAGCATCCATCATTGATCATATCATGGAGTCAGGCCCAGTGTTCACCCTGAGAAAGCAGTCAGTCCAGACAAACTCAACACAAAGACTGAGACACAATTAATTCAGAATAAGGATTGCCCCCCTCAGGCGAATCCATCAAATATCCATTCATCACTTCTTAAATCATTATCTTATAACCAGAACTGAATTAAGTCAATATTTTCCAATATATTACGATTAAATATTTAACAGGATCCCCCCCCCCCCCAATGCTAAAACAGCATACTGTCAATTTGCCAGATTGATTGTGGGACTAAAGACCCTGTCATTGCGTAAACCAGCAAATATGAAAAAAGGATTACAAAATCCCAAAAGTATGCACCTCCAAAGTCTACCTAAGACCAGTGACATTCTTTCATAGAAGGCCACTATCAGAGTGCCAGATTGTTATTGCAGGCCTAGTGGAATGTCATCTAGCTGAGCTCCTCCCAGTCAAATACAGGCAATATCTTCCCAAGTTATTCAGGCCTGTGCCTTTGTCATCTGATTTCTCTTGACAACAGAGAGGAGAGAGGCAGAAGAACAGACAATGAGAGAGAAAGTAAGAGAGAAAGAGAGCGTGTGTGTGTGTGAGAGTGAGAGAGAAAGAGAGATAGATAGAGAAAAAGAAAGTGATAAAACACTCTCTCTCTTCCCTCTTAATGAATGGCTGTGGCCTGGTCTCTGAAGCCCATCTAGCAGTAGCTCATATCCCTGAGCACTCATGTAATTGACCATGGCATATTTCAATCTCCATAATTACTCCTTCTCTTTGATGTGTGATGTGATTGAGTTTTCAGCAGGCAAAATCTGTTTGGAATCTTAGAATATCTCTCTCTCTCGCTCTCTCTCTATCTTTCTTTACCACACACACACACACACACACACACACACACACACACACACACACACACACACACACACACACACACACACACACACACACACACACACACATACACACACACACACACACCAGACAAAACCGGTTTCATAAACCTTCAGCTTCCTTCCATCATTTGTCCTACTTTATTTCTTCAGCGGACTTATTAATGCAGGGTAGAAGCAACTGTCTCATCAATGCAGGGTAGAAGCAACTGTCTAGCAACTCGCAACTTTACTCGACTGTGTTGACTTTCCCCAAGATCACACGGATGTCTGCAGCAAGGAGAGGAACAGAATGTAATTGGCACTTGAAATTCACAACCTGTGTCATCTGGACGCCAGGACAGAACACTGTCCCTGGTCTAATGTCATATATGTGCTTTCATTTCAGCTTTCAGGAATGTTGAGCTGCATGAATATTGAATATTCCAAAGATCTCAAGCTCAAAGTTGAATTAAAAAAAATATGGAAGGGCACTGATAAAAGGGGGGAAGGCCAAGGGACTGGAAAAGAGAAGGAGACGATTTTCAGTTTCTCTCTCCTTTTGAACCCTGAACTCTTTAAATCACTCTAAAGCGCCCTCAGCTTTGCCTTGATTGACTGAAGTCTCAGACCAAGAGACACACAAAGGTGCGGAGCAACTTGCCCCTGGCACCGATCACCGATCCACCCATCCCTCACCCTGTGCCAGAGCTCCAGGGGACCAAGGCACACTTTCTACACCACCTTTCTCTCTGCTGGTCTCCGACTCATGCATGTAGAACGCACCCACATACGCATGCGAACACACATTACATGCAAACTCACGTTCACTCATGCACTCACACGCATGCACATACACGTAAGTGCACAAATTCAAGCGTGCACACTAGTGCTGTAGCGATGCGTCGATGATGTCGACGCGTCGATTTCAAAATTACGTTGACGCCATATTTTTACGTCGACGCTTCGCCACATACACGTGGTTGACCCAAACAGAAACAAACATTGCGCAAGGACTGAGAGAGCAGAAACCCAGGGAATTGCTTGGCGCCATTAGTTGATATTGGCGATCTAACGTAGTGAATCATGATACATACTACAAGCTGACCAACACCATGACTTAGCTCTCTGTGCCGTTTGTTCATGCTTAGTTGCCGTGTTCTGCAGCCGCAAGTTAACGTTAACTAAACTGACACACTAGTAGCTAGCTAACGTTAACTACTAGCAACCAAGCACGAACAAACTGCACGGAGAGCTATAGTTTGCTAGCACCACCGAAGTGCGCAGAGCTCAAGCTACACAACACACTGAACAAACGTTAAATTAATGTAACCAACGTTACTTATTGTCCCCTTCACGAGAGACAATGGGGTGCGTTTCTATCTCCATTCTCAAACGCACCCTATTGTCTCGTATTTAACGTTTGTTCAGTGTGTTGTGTAGCTTGAGCTCTGCGCACTTCGGTGGTGCTAGCTAACTATCTTCTTAGCTCTCCGTGCAGTTTGTTCGTGCTTGGTTGCTAGTAGTTACGTTAGCTAGCTACTATAGCGGCAGCGGCTAGACAGCTGTGTCAGTTTAGTAAACGTTAACTTACGGCTGCAGAACACGCCAACCAAGCACCAACAAACGGCACAGAGAGCTAACTCATGCTGTGGTCATTTACGAGTCAAACACATAACATTAGACTAACGTTGGCCAGCTTATAGTATGTATCATGATTCACTACCACGTTAGATCGCCAATGTCAACTAATGCAGCCAAGCAATGTCCAGGACAGGGCTGCACATAAGGTGGTGCGCAGTGCTCATCAATGAATGAATGTTTTTATAAGCACTGAAAACATTTAAATTAATGAGCACCACATCCAAATGTGATAGGGCTCATTTGAGTACCAAACATTTTTACTGTGAACTCTAGATAAACATGAAATGCATTGTTGGACTTTTGCTGTGCAAAACGGTGCTCATTAAAGTATATTATTAAGATGTTTTTGGGGTATTTATTTGAGATACATTATGGTTTTAATCGAGCAACAGAAAAATAATCGTTAGACTAATCGTCCAATTAGTCGTTAGATTAGTCGACTATTCGATAAAATAATCGCCAGATTAATCGTTTTGAAAATAATCGTTTACCCCCAGCCCTAGCGCACACCCATTACACACAAGTGCACACTCTCTTCCTCAATTTAATTCATTTCAAAGTGCTTTATTGGCATGAGTGCTCTCTCTCTCTCTCACACACACACACACACACACAGACAATACAGCATTAATATTCTGCCTAAGGAGATGAAGAGAGCTGTTTGGACAAAGGAGGAGTGCTCATCAACCCACGGAGCAAAGCTGAGAGCCATGTTATGAGAGGGGGAAGCAGAGATGGACAGACAGAGAGACAGTGGTGGATGGGTAGACAGCAGCTTGTGCATGTAAAAATGTACGTGTGCATGTATTAATGTGTATGTTTGCATACGTGTTCATCGTGGAATAATTATCTTTCAATGTTTTTGTGCCTGCAGCTTACTGCTTGAGTGTGACCTCTCTGAGGTCTTCATACAGCACGTCAGTGAACATCATGCCTATCTAGGAACGTCCATGCAGGGGTCTGTAAATGCGTGTGAGAGAGTGACACACAGAAAGCGAGCGACAGCTAGAAAGAGAGACAGAGAGGAAGCAACAAGGGAGACCTGCTATAACCCTCATTATGCTGCTTGTTTGTGCGACCCACATTACGGGGCCTGAGACTCTAGAAGGACTGCAGATGCCCAAAAGCGACCCAGATTACTCATCTCTCCATCGCTGTTGCTGCCGTGTCATTAGACAGATGACAGGACAGGATGTGAGGCGTCTGCTGCCGGGGGGGAAGACAGCTATTGTCCACGATTCTGTTGTCCTCAAAATCATTAGCCCTTTTTTCACATTTACAGAGCCAAAACGGCTCTTCAAAAACAAAAACAGCCATAGAGGAAATGCACCATGCTGTTTGAGAGAATCACTGACGTATGTTCTGTTTATCAGCAGCAGTGCAGGTGGAGTTTGTTATTTCGGTTAGGACAGATTGTCCGGGAGGTGTATAACATTACTGCTAATGACACACACACACAACCAGAGCCACTCTCGACAACAATGTTTGCACTCTTCCGTCTTATTTTTTCATCTTCGTTCCCAGCCAAAACTTTGTACTTGCCACTTTGAAACATGTTTTTATAAGCATCTAGTACTGGTATCATCTTTAAGTTCATTTTCATGGTATATGGTCATGTAAAGGACAGATAAGCACACGCGTAGCAACAACTACCTGCCTAGTCTATGCACAATGCAGTTCTGCGGTCTGGGTCGGACCACCATGCAAAAATGTAAAAAATAAAAATAAAAGCTTTCACGGCAAGACATTGTGAACTATCACTATCACCAAAAGACGTGAGTTAGCATGCTAGCAAGCCCAACCATGCTGTTGGTGTTTGTAAGGTTTTTGCATATAGGCTAGACTGCCAGTTTTCGACCAAAACTCCTTACTGCTGCTTTAAGTAAAGCCATATAAGTTTATACAAATCATGTAATTCCTCCCCTGCTTGAAAAATGTACAGGCCCAAAAGAACCAACAGATGAATATAACAAGATAAGACTTTGGACCAGGGACAGCAGCTAACTCCGCGTTGCTTCAGGCCCTGGCATGGTATGGTTCGGATCCAGGGTCAGCTGCTTTTGTGGGATTGTTGTTTCACTCTACACCTGGAGCTTCAAGCACAAGCCTCCATGCACCTGAGAGGGGACCTCGCGAAGCCAGCGCCTCTGCTGTCAACCTGACAAGGTCGTAAAGAAATAGAGAGGCCCAGTCCATCGTGCTGAATGATTGATGGAAATTTGTAGAGAGAGAGATGGTGCTTGGTGCACCTGGGCCGGGCCTGAGGGCCTTGTGGCGCTGCCGGGCAGCAGAGAAACAAGATCAATGGCATCCAATTAGGATTGATTTGTTTGTTTGGCGCTGACAGCCGACTTGCGGCCACTGATCGAGGAGAAGGGGGAGTGGGGGTGGGGGTGGGGGGGAGAGGGATGGGCAGGAAGAGAGAGCCATAAATGTGAACAAGGACCGAGGAGCGCCTCTCTCTACTCGCCGTTTCCACAGCAACCGTAATCTGTCATGTACTCCTCTCCTCTTCCTCTCATTCTCTCTCAATCTCTGTTTTGTGTTTGATTTTGTTCTCAAGCGCTTTCTCGCTCTGTCTCTCTGTCTCTACTCATTACTCTCTGTTATTTCGTTTAAAACCAACAGAGAATGATACACACTCTTTCTTGGCACTTTCAATTCATTTCTCAGAAAAAGCTTGTTGTCGTCTCCCTTTTTTCTCTGCCTGCAATGATCCCATTCATTAAATCGTCAGTTGAGATGATAAACAGGAAGTAAGGAGTTGCTCAGAATGTTCTTTGACACAAATTCCTGTCAACACTCCTGACTGGAGCAACCAGTGTTAGGCCCCCTTGAGTAATTGCTTTCTTTCGGCTGTTGTCTCCCCTGTAGTTGATGCTTGAGAGGGCTCAGCTGTTGATGATGTCCCTGTGTGCTGTTTAATGGAGAGAAGGGTGCCGACATTTGAGAACTGCCTAAGCATATGGAGCACAGGGAGCCTCTTAACCATGCCTGGACTGAAGTCTGACGATGATTAATCTCTTAACATTAGCTTCTAGATCTGCACGTATCAATGAATTGACATTTAATAAGTCAAAGGCCAATCACAAAGGAAAATCACAAGATTTAACAATGTAACTGACTGATACAACAAGGCTAATTAAAAACAAAAACATGATTGTCACTTTAACCTATTCAATAAAGCAACTGTGCTTTATTACTATTAAAAGCCACAAGGTTGGCCAGCCAATGTTGCAGTGAAGAGAGTTATCTGAGTGTCTATGCGCTGTGCTACTGTGAAGACCTGAGTCTATGAGGCGAGCTGTTGTGAATTCACAGCCTCCTTCCTGACTCATTGCCAGTCCTACTCACGTTCTGGGGGGTTGGGACGGATTGGGTTTGTACTGCTGAGCTGATTCACAATTCAATAAGTCGCCCAACCACCTCCGTACACGGCCGCAGTCAGCCTCCTGGGTGCTCACACAATCGCGTTACAACTCGGCTCTCTCAACAGATGGTGGTGTGATGACATGTGAGGTCTACTCACAGCCCTGGCAGAAACTACACAACACCACACACTAACACTACACCACACTGCACTACACTACGCTATACAACACTAGCACTGTATGATCACTGCAGGTCACACCCCCCAAATGAAACTGATTGAGTAGTAGCCATTTACTACTTTACATCTGGAAGTCGTATTCAGTTATTCGGTTTAATTACTGCAGTCAAAGAGTTTTCACACAGGAGCACTAATCCATCTGACCAAATATTGATGTGTTACCACCTGCGGCACTTCACCAAGTTGACTGAGGGCAGAGGAGGCCTTGTGGTGGGTGTCAGTGCTCACTTGACCAAACATTTCATAGCAAGAGACGATTCTATTTCACTCCCATCTACCTTTGTGTACACTGAGCTCAGGGCACCTTGTCAGCCTTCTTAAAACGGTCGAGGTGGAGCTTAAAGTAGCTCTTTGGCAGTGCCGGGGGTGTGTAGCGCACAAGGTTCCTTACCTGAGCTCTCTGGCAGTGCCGGGGGTGTGTAGCACACAAGGTTCCTTACCTGAGCTCTCTGGCAGTGCCGGGGGTGTGTAGCACACAAGGTTCCTTACCTGAGCTCTCTGGCAGTGCCGGGGGTGTGTAGTGCACAAGGTTCCTTACCTGAGCTCTCTGGCAGTGCCGGGGGTGTGTAGCGCACAAGGTTCCTTACCTGAGCTCTCTGGCAGTGCCGGGGGTGTGTAGCACACAAGGTTCCTTACCTGAGCTCTCTGGCAGTGCCGGGGGTGTGTAGCGCACAAGGTTCCTTACCTGAGCTATTCGAGGCGGGGGACTTGCTCCTGCGCGAGTGCCCACCACTCCGGGGCGAGCAGCGGCCCTGCAAGGACGAGATGCGCCCGTAGGACGTGGACTTCACCACACGACACTCTGCAGAGGGAGGAGAGAGGCACACCATTTCTAACGGCACATTTCCTACTTTAACATCCTTTCCCTAAATGTTTGACTTACAATGAATAGAGGTCGTGGCCAATGGGGCGAAAATCATAATCCTGTTGTCTAACCTTAGACGCTTCTGTTAGAGATTATGACATTTATTCTGTGTAGAGTTAAAATGTATTCTGTGTAGAGTTAAATAATAAATAATAATAATTCATTTTATTTTTAACGCACTTTTCATGTAGAGTTCCCACTAGTCAGCCCCTAATGAGACCTACAAGCAGGTACAGACACAGCCCATCAGCCTGATCTACATGCCAGTGCAGTGTAACTAATGATGGAAAGTCATCTCTCAGTTTGAACAGAAATAAGGTAGCTTAGAACTGGTGTACAGCCTTGACATGAATAAATGATTGCAGCAGAAGCCCTCATCTTCTAATGAATTCCAAACTCCAGTCCTTGACTAGCTTTAAGCAATGTCAGTCTTCTCAATCCCTGATTTTTTGCAAACAGCACAGTGTAATGACTAATTAACCACACTTGCATAATCTTTCTCTGTTCCTTCTTCTCTCTCTCTTCCCTCTCTGCCAGGTATGTGTTTCTCTGTGCTGCATAACGAGGACGCAAGCACTACCTTTGTAGTGGTACGTGTTGCCTACACCTCGCTTTCACCTTCGGTGAGTAATGGATTCAAATTTTTGCAAATGAGGAGCCGGGCAGACGGCAGCAACATAAATGCCAGGGCTCATCAGGAGCTAGCCTCTGAAGGTTAGCTTCCCCCAGCTGTGCTAGGCTACACCGTAAACAGAAGTATCACCCGTCCACCCCCTCCACAACACAACCCATTACTGTCAAAGTTCCATGATAACAAGCCTTGGGCTGCAGCTTCTGGAAAACAATGGAGGTTTCATGGTGGATGTCTTACTTGTCCCCACTCCCATTTGAGACTCAAATAAATTCTGGGATAGTCGTTCTTCGGTTTTTTTGTATTGTCTTGGGGAAAAGAGACTAAGTCACTGAATGTTCTTTAGCAGAACACCAAGTACCAGACATAAGAAGTACAGATGGTATGAAAATGACAGTGGAAGAGACAGCAGATAAAACCAAGACAGACTAGTAGAACCCCAATAAAATGTCTGATGTCCTGCTTAAACATGGCCACTAGTATAATTTAGCTATCTCCTTTGATAGTCGTTCAAGAGTTGTACTGCAGTAACACTATGAAACTATGACACTAGGAAACACTATGAAACCAAACAAAAACAAAAAACAAGGTTAATGTGAACCAGTAGTGACATTCAGCATCTGCCTTCATTAGAGTGACATTAACTCCATTCCTCATACCAGCCTGGGCATCAGGGGATTTTAGGGTGATAACTCTGATAGCACTTGCTACAAACATGCTAAGAGAAATCCAATAATAGCAATGACGCATGTAGCACACACACAGAGAGCGTGAGAGAGAGAGGGAGAAAGAGAGAGAGAGAAAGAGGGAGGGAGGAAGAGATGGTCATCTCTGAAGCAGGACGACAAGAGTGTATGTCATAGGCCTGCACATCTGTGCTCTGCTGGTCTCGTAAGACTCCCACTGTCACCCTTCTCATCTGATCCTCTCTGCACTTATGGCAGTTTGTCACATTTTCACCAGCACAGACGTCCAGGGTCAATCCATCCCACACCGCCCCCAGTCGTGTCTCTGCTCCTCCACTACATTCTTTTGGGGGACCCAAACTGAGGTCCAGAACACCTAAGCCCAAATAGCAACTGACTATAGTGCACAACTGAACAGATCTGCTCCTGAGTATGACTTTAAAGTGAGAGCAAATGGTGGATTGAAAACAGTTTTAGACATAGGTGTTGGAGGAAGCTTGATGTGGTATGCAAAGGCTGGTGATTGTGTGGGATGGGAACCCACAATGTCTCCTTAGGAGTTAAGGCATTTTCAAGCAACTTCACTGCCCATACGTGCAAGTTATTTGACAAACTAAGTCCACAAATTGGTGCACAACTTTCCTTACATTTTCCACCACATCATGTTCAGTTCATCCATCCGTATTACCCCATCTTGAAACAACTGCCTGACTAGCATTCCTTAAGGTGTCATTGCAAACACCCCATGTAGACTTGGATGTAAAACTAGTCCAGCATGTGTGCTTTTAATGCCAAGACCATGAAGGTATGAGTATTAATTGTGAATGAATCATCTATGGTCTATGTTCATCGATGGTCACATGCACCTACAGTTTTGCACATGCAGTTATAGATGTATTTACTGTGTTACATGTATGTACTGTACTTTGGGTTGAGGAGTGGGGGGTGGTTACAACAATGCACATTTCTGCACTTTATCAACCAGAGGATTGACTGAATAGTTAGTCACACAGAATTACACAAAATGTCTGCTTAATGACAAATCATCTGTACTGTCAAATAATATTCTGTTACTGAATGTTCTCCTACTTGTGTACATCAGTACTTAGTGCTTAGACTGGGCAAGAAGTCTGTTTTTTTAGACAGTTACATAAACCCCCCAATTGACTGTCAAAAGAGGGAATGAGAAAAGATCTGAGAGACATCAATGATGGATGAGGGCAGTGTGCTTTAGATGAGGGCACATGATGTTTGCTGCAATCATCTTTCCTTAAGAGCCACATAAGAGTATTGCAGTCAGGGCTGTGACGTCTACTTGTATTTGTGTCCAGCAACAGTGCTCTCTAGTTCTCCATGAATGGATTGCATATAAGTGTGTGTGTGGTTGTGAGAGAGAGAATATATATATATATATATATATATATATATATATATATATAGAGAGAGAGAGAGAGAGAGAGAGAGAGAAAGAGAGAGAGACAACAAGAAAGATAGAAAGAGAGTTAGAGAAATGCAAAGAGAAAAAAATTGTATTTTTTAAATTATAGTATCATATACTGTATCTATGATAGTATCACATACTGCTAGCCATTTGGGGAAAATTAGTTTTGGAAGTGTGTCATCCTCTGCCTGTTATCTGTGGATATGTGATTAGCACTTCTTGTTGGGTGTGATTTTACTTTTAAAGTGGATATATTTGGCATACTTTCACACGCTCTGCACCGTTCTATATCTTGTCCAAAATAAAGCCAATAATATTTGGAGGTTCCAGAATATTCTCTTCTAAAGCGCTCATGGTCATTGCTCACATAATTGGTGTGTTTGTGTGTCATAAATGCAATTTATTATGACAGCCCCCCCCCCCCCCCCCCCCCCAGAGCAGTCAGATCAGATCGTCAGATGCCATAAGGCGTCACACTCATCAGGTAGTCTCGTACCACTGTCATCCAGCAGGAAGTCGTCCTGGTAACGGAACTTCTCCGGGCCGCACGCAATGAAGATGTCGTCATCACCAAAGAAATCTTGAAGGCTTGTCAACTGGGAGAGAAAGACAGAGAGGACGAGAGAGAGAGATAGAGATAGAGAGACACAAAAAGAGAGGGGGGGGGGGGGGGGGGAGTTGAGAGGTGTGAATTAAATGTCAGAAACCACATATGTAAGAAGGAGACTCATGGTACAATGGAAACATCTCTTTGTCACTCATCAATGAATCATACCCTGGTGGAATATGTGAGGACCTCCTTAGTGATTGTAAAGGTCATGAAACATGCAAACGTGTCCTGAGGACTACAGCCCAGTAGGAGCAGGGGATAGCTGACGGAATAGCTTAACAAATATAGAATTCAAAACACGACACCCGAATACTACTTATCATTCATGTATTCATGTAAGTCCGCTAGCATGAAGCCTCTAAAATGCATTTTTGAGTTGCCAACAACACCACATGCTAATTTCAAATTGGTTAATGTAGGCATGTTGTGGGAGTTGTAAGTATCCAAATTAAAACATGTGGGAAAATCCTCTCATCTTACTCAATTCATGGACATCATATTAAACACTGTTCTCTGAAAAAAAACTCTATTTTCACGTCCTGTCAGTTTTTCTGAGACAAAGACTCTAACACAAATTTACAATCACCTGTGAAGAAAGTTAAAGTCTGTATGGATGACATCATTCTCACTGAACATTTCTGAGTGACTACATCGTCTTTGTACTGTTTGACTATGTGTTTGAACTCTTTCTGACGGACAATTTCAATGAACAAGCCTCTTGAAACTCACATCTTCTATAACACAGACAGAAAATGACTCAGACAACAAAAATGCCTTAATTGAAAAAAACGCATAACTGGAGGTCAGATGTAGAGAATACAGAGAAAAATGTTACATAACAAATTACGCGTTAAGCCTTTATGATCTGTTTGCAGAGATTCACATCCATAAAAACCCATGAGTCATGAAATATCTTGGACATTGAGTTGGGCTGGGTTTAATGGTTGGGTTTAATGCACGTAATGGGAGTTCGGCATGGCAAAGAGGAACTAGTGGGGCCCTGCTATCTGGCCAGAATATTTCTAATGAAGCATACAGAGTTCTGACTCATGCAGTGACTCATAATAAGAAATGTCCAGAGTGGCAGATGGCTTGGCTGAGGTGAAGACACAATGTCAGCCTAATAGAAATACAACATAGACCTGACATAATTGGTGACATTTTCACAAAGGGGTACTCAGAGCCATTTGACAGGTGCTCTCTCTCTCTCTCTCTCTCTCTCTCTCTCTCTCTCTCTCTCTCTCTCTCTCTCTCTCCCTCTCCCCCTCTCCCTCTCCCCCTCTCCCTCTCTCTCTCTCTCTCTCTCTCTCTCCCTCTCTCTCTCTCTCTCTCTCTCTCTCTCTCTCTCTCTCTCTCTCTCTCTCTCTGACCACTCTCCTAGGTGTTTATGAGAAACAGTTTCCGTCGGACTGCCTTAACACTTGTGGGCTGTTCCCGGCTCAAAACCTTCCCGAATTGTAAGCTAATAAAGTCATGACTCAGACCTCCGTGAGGATGGCTATAAGCTCCCGGCCTGTTTTTCAGTTGGAGGGCATGAAGTCACCATGGTAACAGCGAGCTCACTGTCGTTGGTAAGACAGCTGGAGAGCATTCTGTTGGTTTGACGGGCAAACAGGAAGCTGTGGTGTACGACGTGCTTTAATCAGTATACGCATCATATGCATTTTCAAGCAAGTGTCCTTTAGTAGAGATAAAAAAGGAAATTTTGTATTCAAGTTATCTCGTACTGCAATGTAAACTTCATGACCAGATGACTTGTTGAGTGCGATGGGTGCCATCTGTGACCCTACACAGCAGGATCATGAAGGTGATGTACCAAACAGTAGAAGAGTCTCCCCACTCTCTACCAGGAAGATGATTCGGTGCAAAGTGGATTCAGCGAAGCCATTGCAGTTTGATGTCTACTCACTGAAAGAATTACTCACACACAGGAGCTGAAAATCAAAGACTGAATCAAAGTAGTTCACAAACGAATGTGTTTAAGGGCATCGTGTGATGGTCAATTCAAAAGCAAAGCTAGGCTTCTCTAATTCCAAAATGGGTTAATCTGGAGTTATTCTGTGCCTGTTTTCAAACCATCATATGACCAAGTCATGAGCTGTCACACAATTTGCAGCCGGATTCCACAAAAACTCATAGTACAGTTCAACCTTAATTCACTCAGTCCCCTACAGAGGCAGATATGAGGTGGGAAGGGGTGAAAGACAAGAGAAAGAAAGATAGAAAGAATAAGAGAAAGAAAGAGAGAAGAGGCAAAGAGGTGGTTTGGGAGAAATATCAAGGAAAAGGAAATGCAAAAGACAAAACTAGAGGGACGAGGTAGACGAGGGCAGGGGAGAAAAAGAGACAAAGGATAAGAGAACGAAAGAGTGAAGAGGCAAAGACAGAGGTGGTCTGGGAGAAATATCAATGAAAGAAAGCGGAAGAGAAAGAATCAGAGGGAGAAAGAGTGATGGGGACATTAAAGTTTCATAAGTGCTGCATTGCTCCCTGTGGCGCGGGCCTGGCTGATTAGATTGCTGGGGAGGCGCTGTCTGGGATGAATGCATTAGAGCTCCAGCACCTCCTGCACCTCCTGCACCTCCTGCCACATGGCACAGCACCTCCACCGCACAGCGCCGCGCCGCGCCGCAGTGCTCAGCCACCGCACCTGATCTGAATCTCTATTAGTCAGCGAGAGCACATACATCCCAATGCAAGAACTCACAGGTTAGATGGTTAAGCAACTAAACATTATAGTAGTATTAGTACTGTTAGTGCTATTATTATTTTTTCAAACTCAACCTTCAACCTTACCGAGGATATGTATGTATATAAATTGATGGTAACATCATATTTTGATTTTTTTGCATACATGAAGATAGCTGAAATCAAATGTTCTTATTCAGGGAGACTAGTTACATTAGATTAGTGGCATGGGATTATAGTAGCGATTGGGTTGTGCATTTTAAGGCTAACTGGTAGCCCCGGATCAAAGTGCTTTCCATGTGCTGTTTTCTTCATCTTCGAACAAGGTTGGTCCCAGAAGAAGAGTAACCATACCAACTTATAAGGATACATGGGCAATCAAAGGCATTCCAATCACTTGAATAAATGAAGATATAAACGACAAAGACAGTAATATCAGTGGAAGAGATGTAGTTATTTGCTCTGAAATAGTGTCTGAGAAGTGCATAGAGACATACAAAGGATCTTACACATGAACACTGAAACGATATCTTTACTTCCTTTACTATTCCAGGACTTTGTGACCTAGTTAGTAAACTAACGGGGTAAAGAAGTCGTTTCCTGCAAAAACATTTGTATGCGTTATGCGTCACATTCCCCACATTCTTTGAAGTTGCGAAGCGCCTAGAGAGCTAAGAATGATGAAAAAGCCCTCTTTAAAGCAGTCTCTCCCTGCTTCTCGTTCAGATAAACACTCGTCTAAGTGATGTGCGAAGACGGGCAGGATGGGCGACGCTGACGGCAGCAGGTGGATATAAGCCACAGCGGGAACAGCCTAAAAACTGACATGTTGCCTCAGCCGACTTTGAAACTCTGTTAGATACTTGCATGACATAGCACAGTGGTGTTGTGGTCCTTGAAGAAGTGGGTATACTCTTATTTATTTTTAAGCAGCCTCATACAGCACAGGATAAACGCCCTATTTCGAGAAGTGGGTATACGCAATGCTGACTGAAAAATAAGTGGGTATACTCTGTGTACCTGTGTATACCCTGGACTACACCACTGACTTAGCACAAGAGTTTGAGAGCGCAACACCAACTATAAATGGGACAGATACTCTGACATAAAGGGATTGGGTGAAGAATGAATTCGGCGAAGACTGTAAACAAAAATAATGCTTTTTGCTTGTTTTGTTTTCTATACCTCTCCATTGGTTTTCTTTATGATGTGCTCAGGTATATCGACTTAAGGTCAACTTTAACAGCCTGATAAGACACATCACAGTTTATAACCGGAACAATTATTGAGCTAAAACAAGGTAATTACTTGGCGCTTAACAAGAACACTCTGTCTTGTCTTTCCTTCCAACCAAACAAAACAATGAGAAACAGCAGTAAGTCAGACAGGAGTTGTGACCTGCATATTCAGGGCAAACAGATCAAGTCTGAGTGGGTACAGAAAGAGAGAGAGAGAGAGAGAGAGAATGACCGAGAGGGAGAAAGAGAGAGGAGACAGCGAATGAGAGAAGAATGCGTAGGACATGAAAGGGCCTCTTTAAAGGAGAGTTGTGCTGTTTTCCTAAGTGGGCAAAGACATTTGATGTAGTAAACAGTTTAGTTGAGCAATGGTACCATCTGGAAGTTCCTCTTAAGAAAGTGAAAAGCCAAAGTGGACATACAAGAAGTCAGAAGTATTCAGACATCACAGTTCACAATCTATTATGCATCCTTAAAAACATTTTGAGGATATTCAGTTGAAAATTCAAAGTATGAAAAGTATTTTTCCATGTTACTATCTTATGGGAAAATATCCATCCAAACATAGTACAGTCAAGGTAAAATATCTGATAAGGAGCCATCCATTTTCAGTTGTTTATGTTTATCTCAATTCACCAATGACATTCAACAGGTTAATATATTAAGCTCTGGAGTGCTGCTGAAAATGTGTGAACTTTAATTCTACTATGAATGCATTTTGATATAGTAACAAGAAGAGTTGTTGGATGATATATATATGATCCTATGACATGTACTGCAATCTCTTGCTGCCAGTGTCTCATGGTTCTGTGTTCACTCGAATCAGATATGAGTTTCATCAAATGCAAGAGGCATAACTTACCATTCATGTCAAAAATCAGATAAAACTGCTAGAGAGGTTTTCAACGGGACTCTGAAGAGTCACTTAGTTGTTGCAAAGATTATGAGAGGATGTGTTCAACTACTTCATTCTACTGCCACCTAGTGGCTACCAAATACATCATCCAATTACATTCAACTTTTACCATTCTAACAGTTATAATAGAACTTTGGGAAGACATAACGTTCAGGTGACAGGTTCAAATTAAGACAAGGAACCAGAGGGAGATAGAGGTTGAGAGAAGTATTATATATCTATATTTTTCTCTATATATTTTCTATCTATATTTTTTATATATATATATTTCTATTTACAGGTTTTTTTGTCCACAAGATGGCAGTGTTGACCAAAGTATCCCCACTGCTTCATATACACTACATCTCATTCAACAACACTCTTGCCTCAAGCCCATGGAGATTACAGTCTACCCACAGACCTTCCAGATCACACACAGAGGACAATCCATCCTCTCCTCATGAAAGGGTCACAGCGGTGAGGATATGTAGCCTAATATCCGCATCTCTCACTGCTAGCAGCTTGTTTCCGTGGACAGCACACATTAATAAATGAAGCCCTGTGCAGCTGTGACCTTCTCGGAGATGTCCCTGTTTGCACTGAGCCACGGGAGTTAATGATGAACACCCTGTGGTTTAATTTCCCTTGCCGACGAAATGCCACTGACAGCTTTAGCTTCTCATAAGGCAATTCAAGAGTCAATAGGCTTAAATAGACAAAATGCTAACAAGAGAGGAATTTTCTTAGTGTAACTTTTATGGTAGCCTACTTATCTACTTATCTGCTTTTCCACAGAAGTTCATGATTCATCTGTCCCAGAGACAAATCTGACAGAACATTTTAAACTAGGCCAAACTTGAGTAGGCCTACATGGTTTTAATAAACCGCAGGATCAACATTGTGGTAAAGGACTTATCCAAGGCCGATTTGCCAGACAGACTTTAATATATGGATCAGTGCCGACGTGAGCTAAACCAGAGAATCTGACTTCAGCACAGACGCTTTCAAATTTCAGGGCGGTGCCTGCCAACCCAACTAGCCTATAGCATGCGCTACATCGCCATGTAACCCCGAACTACAAACTTCCACATCCACTTAAGAAGGGTGTTTTGTCTGCCTACTCAATTACTGTGGCACACCAAAAGGGTAATGTCTTCATTATGTGTGTACGACAGCGAGTTTACTGTGATGGAGCGCCCTCCCGCTCCGGTTCACTTCTGCGTGTTAGCTTCATATTTAATGAGGCGATTTATCTTTTTGAATAAACCCAGGCATTAGAAGCTAATGGGTATGAATAATGCACAGGCCTGGGCTGTACCTCTACCGTGAGGGGTGTGCAGAATGCACTCGAGTAAACGAGCGAGAGGGATACGAAAACACAGGTTAACATGGTTGAATGCCATGGGTAAAACATGGAAGAGTGCCACCTTCACTTAATGTGCACAGATGAATTGTTGAGTAAAGTAAGAGTTGAGTAGAGGAGTGGAAGAGTAGAATATTTTCAGCACATGTGCTTAATGATGAGCGCAGTGTAGCAGTTACTCACACAGGTGCTGGTAAAATCTGACTCAAGTTTTCATGAGTTTACTTTGCATTTCAGCCAAAGGCAGGTACAAATGTACAATATGCCTATGGACTATATGACTATAGACATTGCTCACCTAATTCCAGCTGAAAATAGCAGGAGTTGGTTGGAGAGGTCTGTGGGGGGTGGCACTGCCTCAAAGCGCTCTGGTGATAAAAGTTACCACAGAAAAGAGATTTGCCATTGTGTCCTAAAGACACACAGGCAGACACTGACCACTCTTCTGTTCTCAACAGATATCGCTATCGACACAGAGCTGCTTAATGGAAACAAACTAATTGATCGGGAATGTAAATAACACAGAGAGTGTCGTTAGGGGCCTCGACAAATCCACTAGCCACAGCCATGACCGCCAGCCATTACGTCCACAGAATGTCCTTCCTTTCCACACCTGCTAGGCTGCTTTCCTTTTTCTCCAGGAAGGACAGGGTAGCCACCAAGACGGAGAATGCTCTGCATACTTAAAGAACTCGATGAACCCAGTCGGCGAGTTTCACTCCTCAGGGGACCAGACGTTTCTGGCTGCTGGAGGAAGCTTTGTTTTGGGCTTTGGGTTCACACAGGCCTGACGATGAAAACAGGAACGCCTGTCACTTGAGGAGGAGAGGGGACAGGGGACGCTGAGCAGATGACAGCTCGCTAGTGGGACATGCATGGCTTGCTTTGCTGCACAGCACACAATGGGTTCAGGGGACGAGTAAGAGAGACATACAGACACTTTAGGGAAAAGTAAGGTTTAGGCCCTCTGCTACTTAAAATAGTATATTGTAACTTTAGCATTTTGCTGTCACGCTAGCTAAATATATAGGCCTATATAAAATGTAGCTTTAAGGCAAATATCTATACAGCCAGGTCAGCTAAATGAGTATTCTGTCACTTTAGCTACAGTAAGTAACACTTTAGCACTATAACTAAAATAGGTATATAGCCTCTTGGCCTTAACAGGTATTCTGCTATAAGTCTTCTACTCCTTTCACTATCTAGTCATTCCAGAGAGTGGGGTCTCTCAGTTCATTTTACCCCAGGCACAGTGACACTCCGATTCCCCCTGCTTCCCCATTGGTTGACACTGTGAGGAATAGAGAGAGGGGTGGGGTGGGGTGGGGAGTCACCATGACAACCTCTGAGTAGACAGTTGGTCATAACTAGCTATGTGTTTTTAATACTAACAGCGGCTTTTGCCGGACACCCTGTGTCTTTCCATTTGTAGTCAGTAGGTAGCCAGCATATGGTTATCAAAGCAACACAGATTAGTTTCCCACAGCTTATGTAACCTTCCAGTCTCTCCCAGGACAAATGGGATGCAGGATCCAAAATGGCTGCCCTGAGGGGAGGCAGGATGCGTTTGGCAGACCTCAGTATTGATTTCCTCTTACTGCTGGCTAAGTGACACAGCTTCCTCCTGCACTCTCCTCCTCCACAGTTGCCCTATCCCAGCTGCCTCATTGCCTGCTGGGTATTGATCTCTCTCTGTCTCTCTCTCTGTCTCTCTCTCTGTCTCTCTCTCTTTCTCTCTCTCTTTCTCTCTCTCTTTGCGCGTGTGTGTGCGTGTGCGTGTGCGTGTGCGTGTGCGTGTGAGTGTGCGTGTGCGTGTGCGTGTGCGTGTGTGTGTGTGTGTGTGTTTGTGTGTGTGGGCGCGTGCGTCTGGTTTAACTCATACTGACACAATACAGACTGCAAGCTTACCAACTAGGACCTGCAGCCTGTGATTCTGAAGTCCCAAAGCAAAGATTACAACAACAGGACATTTTTACCACTGTTGGACAAACCACAAAGTAATATTTAAACTAGTAGTTCAATATCTAATCCATGTTTGTCAGTAACACAGACAAGTAACTGTGCATATGGAAACAGATCTGAAGGATACACAATGTTTTTGAGTCATTACTGTATGACGGCGTCACAAAAAAGCTCCCAAAAGTGGGTATGTAAGATATGGAGCTGTCCATGGTGCTGAGTTCGCAACACATTGATTGCTTCATCCCTTCTGCTAAAGTAATACATGGACAATGATGACTGTATTGGCACATAAATAATAACTGCTTTTTCATACTTCAGCTTTCAAAAAACAGCTGACTCTCCAGTAATTCATAATTGAGCGGTTTGAGAGAGAGGTTTTGTCTCTCTAGAGGGGATGGTCCATTATCACTGGCCTTGCTCTGATTTCAACATGGAAGGGGTGGGCTGGCTCCCTTAGGGATGACTGAGAGAACACATCAAACACAATCAAATCAATCAAACACAATCAAATCAATCAAACACAATCAAATCACTCAAACACACTCAAATCAAACAAACACAATAAAAAAGACAAGTTGCTCGGCTTAAGAATAAAAATACATATTATGATACTTAACCACAACAATAACAACTACCAGGTCTGTCTGAAATCTTTTAAACACAGGCACTACACTACACTGCACTACAGTACACTACACTGCACTACACTACACTACACTACACTACACTACACTACACTACACTACACTACACTACACTACACTACACTACACTACACTACACTGCACACTAGTGTGGCTGACCAGTCGACATAATGATGGAAATTCACTGTACAATTCTAAACTCCTCGTTCCAGCCATTCAAATTCACATCTGATGAGTAACAGGTTTTGTGTGTGCCAACTGGAAGGTCTTTGAATGCCATAAATAAGCCCAGCTGAACCCGCCGGCTTCGCTGTAACAGGAGCCGCTGGAGCCATTCATTATGAAGCGGGCCCAGTCACCGAGCCTTGGCTTTACGTAACAACAGCAGCGGCGGCAGCAGCAGCAGCAGTACTACCCCAGATGAGTAATGATAGCCCCCACAAACGCAAGTCAGCAGAGCCCCGATGACATGTCAACCCAGCATGCAGACTCAGTGCCTAGGTCTCTAACCCCCTTTCTCTCTCCCTCTCTCCCTCTCTGCTTTACTTACTTCCTCTCACTTACTTTTCTTTTCCATTCCTGCCCTCCTTCTCTCTTTTACTTGCTCACTTGCTTTCTCTCATTCACATTTGGCTCTAGTCATCCTGTCTCGTTCTCTCGCTTCCTTTCCTCCTCTCTCAGCCCTTTTCTTGCTCTCACTCTCTGTTTGTCTCACTCCCACTCCCTCCCCCTCGTCTCTGTATTCTCTCTCTCTCTCTCTCTGTCTCTCTCTCTCCGTCTCTCTCTGTCTCTCTCTCTAAGTCTCTCTCTCTCTCCCTTACTGCAGGGATTCACTACCAGATATCGCATCGTCAGCGCCTTGGCAGCTCCGGCAGAATGCGAGCACACACAGCTCAATCATCTTCACAAAGCCTTTGTCCAGCATCCTTCAGGCTGAGATTAGGACCCCAGAGCTCCAGGAGGAGGGAGCTACATTAGACTACCCTCCTCTGGAAAAGAACTACATTTAATAAACGCATGGCTTCTCTCTGGCTACATAAACTCTTGAGCTGTGGAGGCATCCTTCTCAGCAGAGAAGAGGGCTGCTTCATGACATGAATAGAAACTGAGTCACAGATCCAGGTGGTGTTTTGGTCAAGAAGCGTTGTCAGAACGTTTCAGTGAGAGGGAAGGACAGTGGGAGAGAGTCGCTCCAGTGGCACTGAAGTGATGGGTGGGTGTCTGAAGAGCCTGATGAGGCCCATCTTTTCCAGCTCACAGAGACTGATGCTGTGCTTCGGGGTCAGGGGCGCTCCTGCGTGTCAGCTTGTCAGAACTGTTCTCAGCTGTACCCAGATCAGTTATGTAACCACAAGTGGGAGCCACAGCTGCAGGGTGGGGACAAGTAGGGGACGAAAGGGAGCATCTCACTCTGGGGGGTTTTAAAGGGGCCGCATTCTTACGTAACGTACTTAGCAAACAACTTAACAACTCTCAAAGTTTTTTTTTCCCTGGATGGACCATCCCTCGAATCGCTTCATTTTTCCTGTTCTTTTTTTTTTCTCTTCCCACCATCTGCCTTTCCCCTAAAGCCTTAATGACGAACTTGGCTGATTAGCAA
Organism: Sprattus sprattus; assembly: GCF_963457725.1. Taxonomy (NCBI): domain Eukaryota; kingdom Metazoa; phylum Chordata; class Actinopteri; order Clupeiformes; family Clupeidae; genus Sprattus; species Sprattus sprattus. Next base: position 12,091,083 of record NC_137928.1, on the reverse strand, counting down.
CCGCGACAGAAGTGTGTACCCACACAAAACAGACTTCTCCACACACACGCACACACACACACACACACACACACACACACACACACACACACACACACACACACACAACCACAAACACACACACAAACAAACTGGCAGGATAATTGGCCACTATGAATGCCAACACTTTCTTCTTCCAATCAGAGAGCATTAGTTGCTAAACAGTAATTACTCAATCTCTTGCCTTGAGCCTTGAGTCTCTCATTCCAGTTCCATTCTAGCCATTCGTACTCAAAGTCCTTCAGTCTGGAGCTTCAACAGAAATAGACATTAGCTATACAAGTCACACCCTCCCTCAAGAACGAACATTATATAATCATATCAATGCATTCCAAAATACTGAGGCTGTGAGTAATCCCATTCTGTCACAGCCCGCACCCCATATAATTTATATTATACAACTGTCACCCAGACAGTCTCCAGCCCCCACATATATTATACCGCCATCACCCAGACACTCTCCACCCATGATCACGGATCAGTAGAGGAGATTGATTGCACTGGCTGGCGTGTTACACAACCCCACTGTGGCAAAGGCAGAGTCAAGGTCATCCGCAGCCGCAGGATCATACTGCCTCTTTGCGGCTGCTCTATCAAGCACTGTGGGGGGGATTCCCACATGGATGAGGGGGACAATGGCTGGATGATCACGCTAGGATGCTACTGAATGGGGCACAGCTACCCACATCAAACGGTGGCATTTCAGTTTTACAAGGCCGTTTGAGGGAGCATTTGCATGAAGTTGTGTAGGGGTCATGCAGACACAGTCCCTATATGGGGTCCAGAACTGAGCTATTCATGGAGATTTGTGGCACTTGAACACACAAACACAGCCACAGTATGCCACAGTATGTCACAGCATGCTGCTGTAGCCTGATGTCTGTCCTCACTTGAACGCTCACAGCCATCCTATTGAGTCATGAAGCAGGGCAGACAGGGGAACGGGAGCTGTAGACCAGTGGAGGAGCAGGGGAGGAGGTGCCACAGCCGGGGGGAGCTCCTTCATGCAGACACACACAGCCCACGCACAGACCTGTGGAGGAGCAGGGGAGGAGGTGCCACAGCCGGGGGGAGCTCCTTTTTTTCTCATGTTTTCCTGCCCTCTCTCTCTCTTTCTCTGACCTTCTGCCTCCCTTCTTTTTTTGTATCTGTCTCTGCAGGACCTGTTTAGTCAGTGTATCTCACTGTCAATCTCTTTCTCATTCTGTTACTCTTTTGTATGTGTTTTTGTCATGTTTTCTTTCATTCTCTGTTCCTTTGACCTTCTCTCTCTTTGTATCAGTCTGTGCATGACTTTGCACGATCTCTTTATCTTCCTGTCAATCTTATTCCCACAGTCTCTCTCTCTCTCTTTTTTTTTTCTCTGTCACTGTTTCATTTTGAGTCACATCTGCTGTCAGAGGCACCAATCGAGCATAAGAAATAAACCCCATAAAAGGCATCTGCCAGCGCACACAGCCCAGACACCAGCACCCTCCCCTGGGGCGAGTTTGGAGGTGTTAATGCCAATTAGTGGAGGCGACTGACCCATGGCCCTCACATGTGACCAGCCTAATCCAATGAAACGTCAGTGGCCTGCCGAGCGGGAGCCATGACAGTGACTCAGCAGTGTAAGGAAGGAAGAGAGAGGAGTGGAGGAGGGAGAGAGAGAGAGAGAGAGAGAGAGAGAGAGGGAGAGAAAGAGAGAGGGAGAGAGAGAGAGAGGAGGAGAGAGAGAGAGGGAGAGAGAGAGGGAGATGAGAGAGAGAGGGAGAGAGAGGGAGATGAGATGAGAGAGAGAGGAAGAGAGAGAGGGAGAGGGAGAGGAGGAGAGATAGGGAGAGAGAGAGAGAAGGAGAGAGAGAGAGGGAGATGAGAGAGAGAGGAAGAGAGAGAGAGGATGAGAAGAAGCTGCAGGTTAGTGAGTTGAGCTTCCACACTTGGGTCGCACCTTCCACGCTGTTCACCTGATGAAAACCAAACTCACTCAGAGTGGTGATTACTGCACAGCCATTGCAACACATGTGGCAGATAAGGCTGTAAGACCAGCATGACAAGATGACTACAGTGTAATTACAGTAATGTAACTATTTACACTGAGAGATAAAGGTACAATAACACTTCCTGAATAATATAACTTCCTGTTTAGAACAGTTCAGTAAACATTTGGTTTGGAATGGTTTCTGTACACCCTAGAGATTATATCTAAAGCCTCTTACAGTAATATTCATTGGGAACTGCAACATTTTATACATACTGAAATGTATAATTCATTGCCATTACAGTAGGAGGATGTCATAAAGGTATTATACTTATAAACTTGAAGTCAGATGTTACCAATAATCATGAAATGCAAAAATCAAATAGCAAAGCAAAACTATTCATAATGCATTATTGATCCCCATATTATCTATTACACCGTCGATATGTCCTCCACAACCTAAGAGCTACATCAAAAACATCCCTGCCTGTGCTGGTAACAAGCACTCTACAAGTGAATTAGGTGAGTGGACTGCAGCTCAATAAGGCATCAAAACACTAGGCCCTCTGTCTGATTGAATAATGGAGGGCAGGGGCTCCTCTGAATCAATGCAGGCAAACTGTGGGCACAGACCTTCTGTTGGGCATGTGAGCTTGGCAGCCAGAGGGCATGTGGAGTGACAGCCTGGATAACGGACAGACCAGACAGTGTATTCAGGAGCCAAGCGATGCCAAGCGATGACTACTCATCCAAACAACAGGCTGTAAAAGCTTCACCTAATGGTCGTAGGGAGTTGTTGAGTCCATAGATCAAATCTGGGAAGAAACGATGTTATTGGCAGCGCCCTGTCGATAGATGTGCGTTCCGTCACAGTGAGTTAATGAGGGAGCAGGATGACTATGGAGGCTCCAGCTTGGCTGTGGGTGTTCATGAGGTTGAAGTTCACTGAAGTTCATTCAATTATTGTGAATTTAAAAATTGAAAAACTTGTGAATTTACTTTGAATACTAATTCCGCAGTATATCACTATTCGAAGTATGTCAGCATATTTCATGAAGACCTATCTGGACCACTGAAGCGTTTTATAGAAGGAATGCTTTAGGGATTGTTTTTATTTTAACTTTGTTTTCTTCGCTGCTGTAGCTTGTCTTCCTTCTTGTTTTGGTGCTTTTTTCCTTTCATCCTTTAGTCCGTCTGTGTTGTTTTCCTCATATAGACAATAAGGATGTTCTTAGTACCATAGAAAAAAAGGAACCCCATTTTGAGTGACACAAACACTTTCATATCTTTGATGCTACACACAAGGTTTTTTTTTTTTTTTACCGGTTTTTGGTCGACAATCTCACCTACATAGACTTAGACATCCACATAAAACTCGCCATGATTGTAGCTTCACAAAGCAACTAATAATCCTAAATTTTATATAGACATGCATTTTTTTCCAAAATGTAAATAAATGGTGAGTACAGTTAAGCAATGAGCTCATACGGTGGCTTATACATAAATAATATACATGTGTAAACTTCACAAAATACTCAAATTTACCACAACAATATACAGCCGCGGAAAAAATTAAGAGACCACTTCAAAATTATCAGTTTCTCTGGTTTTACTATTTATTGGTATGTGTTAAAGTAAAATGTACATTTTAGTTTTATTCTATAACCTACTGGCAACATTCCTACCAAATTTCAAATAAAAATATTGTCGTTTAGATAATTTATTTGCAGAAAAATGACAATTGGTCAAAATAGCAAAAAAGATGCAGTGTCTTCAGATCTTGAATAATGCAAAGAAAACAAGCTCATATTCATTTTTAAACTACACAATACTAATGCTTTAACTTAGGAAGAGTTCAGAAATCAATATTTGGTGGAATAACCTTGATCTAAAATCACAACTTTCATGTGTCTTGGCATGCTCTCCACCAGTCTTTCACATTGCCGTTGGGTGACTTTATGCTACTCCTGGCGCAAGAATTCAAGCAGCTCGGCTTCTTTTCATGGCTTGTGACCATCCATCTTCCTCTTGATCACATTTCAGAGTTTTTTTTATGGCATTCAGGTCTCGAAATTGGGCTGGCCATGACAGGGTCCTGATCTGGTGATACTCCATCCACACCTTTACTGGCCTGGCTGTGTGGCATGGAGCATTGCCCTGCTGGAAAAAACACTTCTCAGAGTTGGGGAACATTGTCAGAGCAAAAGGAAGCAAGTTTTTCTTCCGGGACAACGTTGTACTTTGCCTGGCTGAGGTTTGTAAAAGACCATAAGAATTGAACCAAAGCCAACTGGAGGGTCTCCTAGTTCGTCTTCTCTGATGAGTCCAATTTCACAGTAGGTGCAAGACTCTGTGGCTTGTAGGCCTCTCCAGGTCTTCGTCTAACCATCAGACGACCATGTGTTGGGCAAAGCTGAAAATTGGACTCATCAGAGAAGACGAACTAGGAGACCCTCCAGTCCGCTTTGGTTCAATCCTTATGGTCTTTTACAAACCTCAGCCAGGCAAAGTACAACGTTGTCCCGGAAGAAAAACTTGCTTCCTTTTGCTCTGACAATGTTCCCCAACTCTGAGAAGTGTTTTTTCCAGCAGGGCAATGCTCCATGCCACACAGCCAGGCCAGTAAAGGTGTGGATGGAGTATCACCAGATCAGGACCCTGTCATGGCCAGCCCAATTTCGAGACCTGAATCCCATAAAAAAAACTCTGAAATGTGATCAAGAGGAAGATGGATGGTCACAAGCCATGAAAAGAAGCCGAGCTGCTTGAATTCTTGCGCCAGGAGTAGCATAAAGTCACCCAACGGCAATGTGAAAGACTGGTGGAGAGCATGCCAAGACACATGAAAGTTGTGAGTTTAAATCAAGGTTATTCCACCAAATATTGATTTCTGAACTCTTCCTAAGTTAAAGCATTAGTATTGTGTAGTTTAAAAATGAATATGAGCTTGTTTTCTTTGCATTATTCGAGATCTGAAGACACTGCATCTTTTTTGCTATTTTGACCAATTGTCATTTTTCTGCAAATAAATGATCTAAATGACAATATTTTTATTTGAAATTTGGTAGGAATGTTGCCAGTAGGTTATAGAATAAAACTAAAATGTACATTTTACTTTAACACATACCAATAAATAGTAAAACCAGAGAAACTGATAATTTTGAAGTGGTCTCTTAATTTTTTCCGCGGCTGTATCTGTAGCTGCCACACTCATCCTAAGGTCTCAAAACCGCAGAACGTAACTCACACCGCATCAGTGTGCAGCCAGTAAGTCCAAACTAATGTTCCCTACATTTTCACCCGGAATGGGATATACAACAAACGTTTTTGTCTATTGTTGCCAGAAATTCTTTTCTTGGAACAGAACATATCTTGTAACTTCACTTTATTCTTGCTCAATCTCTCACTTTAGTCAACACCACTACTCATTAATTCAACACTGTGGATTTCCCTAATTAATATTAAAGAATTTTGCATCAATAATAATAAATATTGTCTATAAAGCACTATCACTATAAATGCTGTCATCAGTAAGACATGGAACAGGTCTCAACAGTAAAGACAGAAGTAGACTGGAACAGATAAAGGCCACATCAGTGCCAAAACTGATCCTGGATCAGTTGCTCTCAGGGGAAAGTCCCTCATTCCTGTACTGCAGCTCTGTTCCTGCCTCTCCTCCAGTACAGGCCTGTGTGACATCACCACTGCACCTTTCTGCCGCAGAGGCTGTTCCTTAGCAACCAGTACCAGCAACCATATCACCATAGAAACCAGACAAGGGTAAAAAAGGAAAGACCAAATCACAATTTCTTTGAAATGGCACCAACGCAGCAGAGAGGCAGACAGTCTAATAATAGGCCCCACGCAAAAAAAGAAATGACAGCAAAAGGTGGAAAAAAATGTTTTAAGAAAGGGGAGATCATTGTCTGATGTTATTGCCACACAGTCCATATGGCCTATTTTGTTGAGTTCCTAGCTCTAATAAGGGAGTTATTATCAGTATCAATACACCATTAGGCCTACAGTAAAATGTAATATTTTGTATGGTTCAAACCTTGCGGCTTAAAATCCTTTTAATTTTACATTTCTGCATTTTATCCTCGCTAATTAATTTCATTGATGGAGCCCAGCCCTTCTTAACCGTTGTCTAATTGACTAATAAAATGCCTAAAGGGTTTAATTAATTTCTGTGGTTTTAAAGAACATGGCATAGAAACTGAACCAGACACAGCGTGTCACCATTCCATGTGACACTGACCATGTATACCATAACAACAGAACCAAAATCTCAACCAAACACTGTCCCAGTGTCTCCGCCTCTACCTCCAGATTAGTGGGTTAGCAAAGTGTGACAATGCTGTAGGGAATCTGCAGGCAAGGTTCCCCAGCAACCCACATCTCATTTGCCTCTTAAACAGACATTTTCCCACACAGATAATTACCGTAGCCCACTTCCCTCTGCCTCCAGAGCCACTGCCGCCCTGGGACACTAGACAGCCTACTGTGAGAGACTCTCCCAAAAACCTCTTCCTGTTCTACATCACATCACACAAGACACAGTTATGCGTGGAATTTTATGCTTAGTCACCAATACTGCCATGTTGGATCAGATGAGACACAAGCATTACAAGGGCCAATTCCACACTGATGGGGAGAGAAGGGGGAGTGGGCGCAAAGCCATGCCTGACAGGGGTGGAGCAAGCCTGGCTAGCAAGGTGGCACACACTGGCGGTGAGCCACAAGGTCTGGAGCTGACAGAAGGTCACAAGCTCAGCCTGCTCCAACTGAGACCAAAGGAAAGTAAAGGTCACTGTTGCGGCCTATAGTGCCTGTGCTAATGTCTCTGTTAGAATTACAACATGTCTGCTTGCATGCAAAGACAAGATGGGCAGATGCATGTTCCCTGTATTTGCTTTTGAATCATATGCGCTTAGAAAGACACTAATGCACACGTGCAAGTTAGAAGCTTATGAGCTTGTATACAACTGCATGTAGTCTCTCTCTTTTTATCTCTGTGTCTCTCTTACACATGTCACAATGAAACAGAAAGAACTAGTTTGATTAGATTAGGACGATCTGTTTGGAAGAACACATACAAAATGCAGCTAATTCCTAATGACATTAGGACACTCAAAACACATTTATGTTCCCCTCATATAAATCATTTAGCACCCTAAAAACTTCAGATTAATGTGCAGCCACACTCCCTACCCCACAGATATGCATGCTTCTAAATATGGACACCGAATGTCCCCCAAACGCCTCGAGCTGAGAGGAGGGTCATCTGGAGGAGAGAATGTGAGCTGAGGACATAGTCTCCCTGTCAGCTTTGGCAGGATTTTTTATGAAAGGGAACAGCCTGACCCCAATCGGGCTGCCGCTGACGCAAACACCACCTCACCTCGGCGGAAAAACCAGGGCAGCGTGCTGCTAAAATCAGATTGCCCGGTGGTAGTCAGAAGAGCGAGCAGAGGCGTGGGAAGAGACACGGCGTCTCTTACTCTCCCAGTAAAGGCCCAAGGCGGCAGCCTCGACTAATGCCTCCGGTATCATGGTAAGGGAGGCCAAACACTAAAGCTCTGAGGAATATTAGAGCTTAGTGGAATTGAGCATAGCTGTGGGGATAAGTGACGGACTACACAGGAAAAACTGATGAGGAGTCACATTCGTTTCATCCTCAGTTCTGCAAATGTGAATTTTGAATACTCAGTGAAAAAGGGGATTAATAGTCTTCCTCTGCTGTGGGGCACACTCCTTTATAAAAGAGAAAATTTATCTGTAATTGGGGCAGACTTCTTTTCCTCACAGCTCCCTTGAAGCAACTCAAAAACTTCACAAAGGCTGTCTTTCAGATAAGGGATACATCATCATCTCTGCTGCCAGCTACACAAACGTTATTTAGAGGAGACAGTAAGACCTCTTAAGTATTAGAAACCCATGCTAGAGCAGACTTAGGGTTCCCTTAGTCATGAAAAGGGATGGGATCTGAACATCAGAGCACAGTCACGATGGAGGACAAGTACAGAGAAAGACCAGCACCTAAAACTCTAAACTGCTGAAAGAGTTTTCAGACTGAACCATATCACACTGCTACAATAACACAGTTCTTAAGCCATTTAGCATTCTGCCTCAGGTTGATGTTTCTCTTTGTAAAATGCTGAGCAGCTTGAGAGCCCACCCAGAAACGAAACAAACAGCTGACACATTCTTGTTTGTTTAAATTGTAGAGGTGACACACGCTGAAGTAAAGCCAGACATAACACCCTCCAGAGTACGAGCACCTCAGAGCACCACTGTATGAAATGCACGCTTAAAGCTGGAGTCAGCTGTACTGGCGGAAGTAACCGATTTGAAAGCTCAACAGCCAAACAATTGCACCCCACATCTTCTGTGCTCTACCCTGTTTCCATCCACACACACTGCCTTGGCTCTGACACATCTGAAGGCCAGACAGGATTATTCATTGTCCTTGCTGATTGAGTCTCAGGTCAGAAGACATGAGTGTAGAGTGCAGAACTGGACCTACCATTTTCCCATCAACGGTGTAGAGCCTCTTGACGACGCCTGAGTCCAGCTTGATGGCCTCGGTGATGTCCGTGAGCACCTGCTCGAACGAGTGGGCCGTCTTCTTGTTGAGCAGGATGCGCACGGCCTTGCGTGGCTTCACCCCGCTGCGGATGATGGTCACCAGCTTGGGGCGGATGAAGTCGTGGGACTCCCTAGACTCGGTGGAGCTGCCTAAGGAGCTGGCCAGCGAGGTGGGAGTGCGGCCGGCGGCCAAGACCGTCTTGACGTTGACGGACCAGTTGGGATTCACATTCTTTGTGTAGTCCAGCTTCTTGTAGGGCTCTATGGAGCCACACACATAGCTCTCACCTGTGGATTGGCAGTACAGTAGTCACTTACAAGCTGTTGATGTGGGTCACAGAGCAGTGTGGCATTGTGTGTCTGTGCTGAGGGCTGTATGCATTAGTAATGCTTGTTTAAGTGGTGCGATCACAATCATGGACAGGGCCAGGAAACATATACAGCTGTTATGTATGCATCTTTAGTCATTACAGGCACTTGCCAGTAAAGTATAGCAGCCTGGGACGGCAGAGCTTAGACATACTTGATGAAGTGAAGGAGTGGCAAAGGGTCATCCTTCATGGCCACATCCATCTAGCCTACTCTATTATTTTCAATGTGGTTACTGTTACCTTAATTATCAGTAAGGTCAAAGCTTGGTCAGTGGTAAGGGGTAATGGGTTAGCACAGCAGCAGTCCATTGAGGTCTCCTCTAGACAGATTGCCACCCCTGACCTCTCCCAATGAAATGACTACACCAGGTTAGCATTAAGTCACCCTAAAGACCATGCTCAAGTGAATAAAACATTCACAGGCAGTGGTATCCCTTGACAGATCAGGCCCTAATCTATCACAAGATAAGGTCTGAATCTGTTTTAAAGGATATACTTTACTTTGTGGAACGTATGTGATGAAACATTATGCACACAACTAAATGTTTAGTCTGATGTGTTTGTTTGCTTGTAGGCCCTAAACATTACACTACATATTGTTTATTGTATACAATATGTGTATACTATAGCAGACATAACATATTGGTAGTCAGGGACTGTTGATGTTGTGTGTGTGAGAGGCATGTTTGTGTTCAGCATGACAAAAGACTATCTCTACAATTTGTGGCAGGATGCATGTTTCCTTCAGATATACACATAAAGACAGCGAAACTGATCTGTATAGCATTCACACTCTCTTATCAAACGTCAGATTCTTCATGAATTTGTGATGAGAACCTTCTCCTTGTCATGTTGCAGCAGTCTGAATCTTATCTACCCATAACAGCCATACCAAGTACTGTTGTCTACATGTGAGCTTTCACGTTAACATGCAGAAGGGGAAAATCCAGCTAGTTGAGCCTCACCCTCCTCCAGCAGTTCCATATCGTCGATCTTCACTGCCCCATCAATCGAGTATATCGTGCGGACACCTTGGGGCAAGTTCACATTGTCGGATAAAGAGCGTGTGAGGTCAGCCAGCAGGGCTTCGAAGGACCTGAAACGGTCCTGGGATATGGCATACACAATCCCATTGAAGTACCGGTCCCCGTTGCGGTAGAAGCGGACCTTCATGGCTTTCTTCTCTGAACTCAGGGCTTGGAGGGTTCGGGTATGGTACAGACTACAATGTGCGCTGTGCGTGGGACTGGGCAGGCCGTTCGCTCGAGTGCCCCCACGGTTGTGCCTCTGCGCTTTGTCCCGTTTGTCAAAATGTTCCAACTCCATGTCGCCTTAGCGCTGGAATAACCTTATGATAATCTACAAGGGAAGAAATAATGTCCGTTTAATGATGTCGCGTGAGTTAATGGATATCCCCATAGTCTTCACAACCCATTGTCATAATAATACACATGCCGCACAAATACTATGTTGGTCATATAGAATGTTGATTAAATGCGAGATTATAGTTGGCAAACACTCTTTTCGCGATAAATGAGACAAAGAAAAGTTTTGCTTCTTGTTTTAAAAATGAAGTGGTTAAAATCATGCAAACACGCCCAATCTCGGATGTCCACTGCAGGACAGAGAACAGTCCATCTTCAATGTAAACTGACAATTGTCAGAGAGCGCAGGTGTATCATTTCATTAAACAATGAAGATTTAATTTAAAACAAAATCTCACCTCAATGCGCTATCTGCTTCTCTCTCAACGAAAATCCCAGTTACTGCATGCAGCACTTCGGTTTCAATGGTTTGGGGTTTGGTTAAGGCAGTGGAGAGAATCGTGTGCCTCTTTGTTGCCCTGTGGTTATTACTCGTGTTCTCCCTGCGAGAAGGAGGCTGGGCTGCAGCTGGTGTTCGTCCCCCTTTTGGCAGTGATTTACATTAGTCCGTCCCTCAATGAGATGCGGAGCCTCGGAAACAGCACACGCCTTTACCGGTCGCCTCGGTTAGTATCCCTGGAGATGCGCTTAATAGGACGCGCTGCATTAATCTATCTAACCTATCTAAGGTAGTCCAATGTCTCATTTAAGAAGATACTGTCGGCGAAGACACGTTAGATTCAAAACTACAGGGTTAAGGAGTCTCTGCAATGGTTTTCCTGACCGTGAAAACAGTTATGCTAAATGAATATGTCGTGGCCAAGCAAATTGATGGACATGAAATGCGTGACACTCAAAATGTATGGATGTTTAATTGTGGATGTGTTAGCCGCTAAGGACCCACGTTTCACATGTTGAAAATTGCTGTTAGATACTACAGTTGCTTACATTTGTTTCCCACCATAGCCACACATATGTCCACGTGTTTGACACACCCGTTTCATTCTCCCCATCTTCCCCGCTAAACAGCTGAGGGGCGTGGCGCTAACCGTCGCATAGATTAACGGAAAATATATCATGGATTGGGTAGGATAAAACACCCTCTTTACCTAATCGCATTCTAATCTGAGTGGACCATGAGGCACCTAAAACCCCATGTTCCACACAGATATTTGTGCAAGTGATGTCTATTGTCTGTAGCAATATACACAGTATCATGTTAAAGTGATCTTTGTCCACTTAAACTTCCAAATAATATAATATATTATAATTAAGAGCAAATGTATTAAATGTAACCGAATAATTAAGCACACACCCCTTTTATTACTGCAAAACAAGTACAAGTACTCCCAAACACCATACCAAAGAGACAATTACTCCTATCTATTCAACTTCATTTGTCAAATATTTGTTGCAAATCTATTGTTTAAATACCCATTTAATTTTAATTCCTCGTCATGACAGGAGGGCATAATGTTAAACTAACACTTAATCAGCACAACACAAAGAGCGCCAGCTGCACCTGGATGAGATACAGTATATCTCCGGTGGTTCTTCCCTGTTGTACCATGGTAGCTTCACCCCCTCCACCCCCACCGTGATGCTCCTGGGTGAGGGGAGGCTGATCCCGGGGTCCCTGGCATGGCAGCTATGGGGTGGGCCGGGCATGCCACTGGAATCGACCCTGGGTCTCTGCGGAGCAGCCATGTCTGCGATCCAGCACTGCATCAGTGGTTTGACGTGGCCGTTGAGCGGGGAATGCTGGATCGGCGGTGGTCTCACCTCTGCGGGCTCCAAGCGGGGACATGGCACCAGGTAGTCTCATCGAGACTCTTGGAATCTGTGCTTTCTGTCCCCTCCTGTTGTAGCTGCGCAATGAGCTCTTCAATCTTCTGTAGGATCAATCTTCAAACTTTCTGACACCAATGCAGCGAGCTGGGTTCTGTTGGATGCAAGCCTTTTATTATGACATCGACCAGACACAAAAGGGAAACACAAGCTTAATAATCTGGGGACAGAACACTAATGAACTAAGCTAAGTGGCAGTCTCTTGCCCCACGGCAAGCTGGGAGGCTACGCAACAGACTCTCCCACCGCCAGGCCACCCCCAACACACTACAAGGAGTTACAACATCTCATATTCAGTGAATATTTGTATAAGGGAGGTCTGGAGATAGCAATGCCCACTGACCTAATTGTGTGCCACCCCAGGTGTTTAACCCCCACAAGAATGAATAGTGACACAGCATGAAGGGCCAAATTTGCCAGTTGTAGAGTGACTACCATGCCCCCAACTAATTTAGTGATTTTTACTTAAAAATGATTAAATAAACATCCACTCAAATCAAAAGCAAAGAGAAAAGACCAGCATCTTTTATGATCAGCATCAGCATCTTTTACGGAGTCAGTCTAAGCTTGAGAACAATTTCCCTCCCATTCAGAATAATTACTTTAAATATACACCAGAGACAAAGAACGAAATAAATGGAGTAGGACAGCTGAAATATAACTGACAAAATATGCCCCAATGGAGGATTTAATTGTGTTGTCATCTTTTAAATGACGAAAGGTAAGTAGGCATGTGGAAGATTCTACAGAATTACTATCAGCCTCACTGGTGGTTAGTTAAGAGGAGGGGGACTTGGCTTGTGTGTGACTTTGACTGAAGGAGATTTTGACTGAAGGAGTGGATGAACAGAATGTTTTGAAGCCCACAGATATGAACTCCACTGACTGCACGTTCAATAAAGAAAGTGCCCAAGGTTATTTTGTTTGTTCAAACAATGATTTACAGCCTCTCTTCCTGTCCTCAAATCTTCACTGTCCTGTCCAAATAAATGCATAAAAGCCAAAAATAAATCTTGATATACAGAATGGCAAATCAAAAAATTTCAAACTAAAATTTTTAAATATCAGGTATTACCATTAAAATGATAACTAGCTCCTGATCTGATGAAGGGCCTCTACCTCAGGATACTAAGGAGAAACAAGTACAGCATCAAAATGCATCACTTTTTTCCAAATTTCAAAATAATTATGCCTCTCCATCATCAACTCCTAAAAATGTGAGATGTTCTGTCTGTGTTTGACTACTCTGACCTAACATCTCCCAATGTTATCCATTTCAGCCAGCCTGAGATTTGTTCAATGCAGTTGAATTGTATTTACATTGCTATTGGACGTTTTTAAGTAATCAGATAATTAAGTTAGACTTGCACCCAGATTCAATAGTATTGAACATACCATTGAAAATGTGTAGTTTTTATTTGTCTCCTCAGGACATTAAGACGTCCAGTTGGCATTACTAGTTTACAGTACTACTTTACTTCAAATGAAGACATCAATATGAAGACATCAATAACCACAAAATGACCATCAAACATTTTCTATGTGTTTAACTTAAAATGTATACATTTGTGAGTTACATTTGCTGAGAATGTAGACAGACAATCAATAGTTGTACTGGATAACCAGGGTCAGTGCAATAATCTGTGTTTGTACTAAATAGAGTTACATTTAGCCCTTCCTTGAGTTTGAAAAGTACATGTGACTGATTGATGTCATCCAGTAGTCTGAATATAGACTATATATGTAATAGTCTGAATCATTGAGGCTAGAAGAAGAAATCTGGCTTGTAACTTGATATTGCTTTATTTCTGAAGAACTGAGTTTCTTCCACAGCCTCTTGGCATACCTTTGTTCACAACCTGGACCATCAAGCTGCATATCACTATCCCCATCAAGATCTCGAGAACTGGACGGATTCACAATGCTGCCCATCTAACCCACCTCAAACGCCTTTTAAGGTTTCATTAACATGTGTGATGTGAATGAAGACTGGACTTAAAATTACTCCCTTTAGAAAAATGTATTTCCTGTTTGTAGTTGTTCAGTCGGCTACACAAGTTCGCTACATCTTCACACTGTAATTAGCAAGTCATTTTAATGACTTAGATTCCGATGGCTATGTTTATAGTTTATAATACTCGTGCTGTCAAACCATAAAAATATTGAATCGCGATTAATCGATTCATTAATTTATCTATTCAAAAAATAGATTTTTATTTGAATGCTCTTATCAACATGGAAAAGTGGATTGGCTTGCTTTATGCAAATGTTTTATTTAATTGAAAAACAACATTGCCAAACAGGGTGGTACAAAATCTAATTATAAAGTGCACATTTCAGGTAAACAAGGACATAGCAGTCAGTCAAAATATAAATAAAGAATATTGAGTATTTGAAAATTAAGATTATACAAAATAATATGTTATTGAACTAAGCTTTTCTGACTGTGTAGTTAGGCTGCAATATTAGGAAATTCACATGTCATTGAGCCGGGCTGGAAATCAATCAAGAGGGTGGCACCTGCTAGCCTATATATATTTATTGAGGTATTGTTCTTATGTCGACACTTGTTATATTGGAACTTCATTCATGAGCCTATACATGGGTTTCTTGTATACAAACATTGAAGGCTGCACGCGCAAATCCGCGGCAGAAAGCCATCTACCCTAATACAAATGAATACAGAAAGCCCAGTTTAAATGTATTGTTTATTACTTATTTAGCCTACCGTTCCATATTCTGTTGCCATGAATGCTTGCACACACCCTCAACATATTCCCAAACGTAACCTTGTACATTGTTGAGCCTTTTTCTATATTTGATTCGATTTGATATTTTATTTTTCCTGGCAAACGGATGCTTCCTCCTAGGTATACTGAACATCTTACCAGCTCTGTTAGAGCAGTTCACCACTCCCTGTCATGTTGCCTTCCTCCACAGCTTTCTCATCCACTTCAACGTTATCTTGCTTCTTTCTGCCACGAGCTTGCGCACGCAACCAGTGATGACGTAGCCGAGAAACCCATGTGCAAAGTCATGTCGGATATATTTTGAATTTTTTTATGGTTTATTCCCAAAACTTTGTCCGTATGTATGTTGTACCATATCTAAAGTACACATATCTAGTAAAAGAACAGTCAAGTTGTATATTGTATTTTCAGAATGTGTTGGAATGTTTTTCCTCTTCCAAAAATTGTCACTACCGAAACATCACATTTACTATAGTAAAAAAGTATTATTATTGACCTGTTCAGATTATGTTTCCTTCCCTTCTCTGAAGAGTATTTTTAAAAATATTTCTTGAAGGTTTTCACAATGAAATCCATAGAAATGAATTTTTTACCAAATTTTCAAGTTCAATCAATTTATCTGTTTCGGTAGTGACTGCACTGTTTCGGTAGTGACTGCACTGTTGGATGGATGTTCATTTCTCTCCCAAAATCATCCAAAAGGTGCTCTGGTCCGCCCTTTAGTCCACACAACTCATTTATTTAAAAATGATGGGATTGAACTACTTACCATTTCATTTTGTCACTACCAAAATCATCTTGTCACTACCATATGTTTCGGTAGTGACTGTTTCGGTAGTGACAATTCTAGCTAACTTTAAGCATAAATAAAGAATTCTAGCAAGCATACGGCTTGCAAACACATCTTTGAAGAGGTGAACACACATACAAACATAAGATTTTCCATGAAACCCCAAAAGGTTTACTTAATTGAAGAAAACATGCGTTTCGGTAGTGACAATTCTTAAGGTTACACGTCGATTTTCAGACTTTGGAGCACATTTATATAAAAACTATGGGATTTAGCTACTTACCATTCAACCATGAGGGACAGAGATGCAGTGTCACTGCATGGTCAAAAATGCAGAGTCGTGGCTAAAACACAGGCTCAGCCAATGGACTAAAACGCTTGTGTTTCGGTAGTGACATGAAAACTAGGGACATGATTTTTTGAGTATAGTAAATTGATTTAAAAATTAAACCCACAATAAATCTAAATATTCCAAGTTCTGTTTCAACCCAATCATAAAGATCTTTGAAATTAAATCATTGAAAAAAATTTTAAAAAATTGAAAAGTGCTATTTAAAGGCATTGAAATTTAGATGTCAGGGTTAGGGACAGCTACGTCCCAATAGAAAGTACCCTATAAATGATGATTTTGTATATATTTAGCTTATCACTATCTCATGTAATGCATTGGGTTTATATAGACCATAACATTTTCTAATTAAATATCTATGCCTAAATACCTAATTGTTTTGTAAATAGTTTTTATTGTTGAGGGACTGCATATTACACGAATTCGGTAGAATGGCCCATACACAAGTGAGAAAATCGACTCGTCTGACATCAATGAACAGGCGACCTCCACCCTAAGAGATACTTAAGAACTTGTGCACGTGGCGCTCTAAACCTGACTTTAAGATAGTGATTGGAAGTTCGGATCATTTTACCGACTCGAATCTTTGAATCTTGTTCAGTAAAATGAACGAATCTTTTTTCGAGTCATTCGTTCATTTCAACAGGGTTCATTTTATAGCCAATTCCCTGGCGTAAATACGTCCACTACAAACACGTATCATATTTTCATGGAGGTTACTGCATGTAAACCAGCAGGGGGGGGGGGGGGGGTGCTGCTCAACAACCAGCAGATACTAATTTAAAAGAAATTCCTGCATTCAAATAATGTATTATGAAAGTTTGGATGAAATGGTCATTTATTATCACATAAGCATTTAATTATCACGGCAAACAATTACGCTGCACTGAACTGTAAGTAAAGTTTTAAAAAGTTACAATAACTAAACCTGTAATTATTTCTTGTGAACGAATATCATTCACGTCTTACTAAACATAGACACTCGAAAGTGAACGAGGTTAATAAGTCCTTTCTGTTTCATCTTCTGAGCATATGCAGGTTACGTGAAAAAATATCCAAAGACCCGTATCCGAAGACCCAGTCAAAATGAACGAAACATTTCGGTTTTCTCTAGCTTCCCATGCTGAGCCTATGCAGATCACGTGAAAAATGATCCAAATACTTGCATCCGGCAGATGACCTAATCGGTCACCTCCCGAACGTGTCTTTGGATCAACGTTTCGTTCATCTGCCGGATATGGGTCTTTCGTTCAATGATTCGTTCTATTGCCGGATATGGGTCTTTCGTTCAATGTTTCGTTCTTTTGCCAACCGTGTCTTTGGGTCAATGATTCGTTCTTTCGCCAAACTGTGTCTTTGGATCTATGATTCGTTCATCTGCCGGATATGGGTCTTTCGTTCAATGATTAGTTCTTTTGCCGGATATGGGTCTTTCGTTCAATGATTCGTTCTTTTGCAAACCGTCGCTCTGTTCCGATATCCATACCCTCCGTACCTACCATCCTTAGTTTGAGTATGTAGGGTGTTCCGATTTCGATCGCGGCGAAAAGAAGTATACCCAAAGGACCCGTATGTGTACTCATAACGGACAAAACGCTGAGTTTCCATTCTCAACGGCCGCTATCTTGTCTACGTAGCGGAAGAGACGGAGCCAGGCAGAGCTTTTCGTTTTATTTCAAAATCAATGGCGGACATAATGGCTACGGTGGCTACGATAGCAGAGTCAGTACACCACAAGGCTACAGACCGTAAATGTCAATATCAGCAGTAATTAAAACAACTGTACTGATATTAAATGTACTACTAACATGCCATTCTCAAATTAAAGCCAGTGACATGAGTATTTTGGTGGTTTTTAACGATGTATACCGACAGTTAGCATACCTAGCTAGCCTAGCTTGGTAGCATTACCATTGGTTCTGAATGGCAGTTATGCTAAGCAGCTGCTACCCCCCCACCCGGGACTGTTAACTCTTTGTAGAATTGTGGGAGGTATACTCTGTAATTTCCGGTAAGTGCACCACGGAGTATTAGATTTGGAACAACACTCACCTGCTGAGAATCTGCGTACCTAGTAAGTGTGTACTGTGTATAAGTATACTCATGGAGGTAAGGATAACGGAACATAGCACGTGTCTTTGGATCTATGATTCGTTCATCTGCCGGATATGGGTCTTTGGATCCTTTTCCACGTGACCTGCATAGGCTCAGTACCATAGATATATAGGTAGACGCCGCCTCCACTGCTTCAGCCCGTTGCCTCATAGACCCATGCACATGAATGACTGGCGATTTAACTAGCGAGATTCAAAGTAATGTAGAGGCAAATCTTTTTCACACACTTCACGTAGAGCATAAACCCTTGAATACTCCATGAACTTGGTTGCGAAATGTAAAAGGTTATCGTGATTTGTATCCAGATAAACCGCAGCTCCTGGCAACTTGCGGTTGTTTGACACGTTTGACAGACCTCTGGCGTCAGAGAGCTCCTGTAACAATATGGCGGCGACGCGTTTCGCCGAGAAGCAGTGGAGGCGGCGTCTACCTATATGATGTCTATGCTCAGTACAGTCAGCTAGAGGAAACAGAAATTATTCGTTCTTTTTCCGACTGGGTCTTCGGATACGGGTCTTTGGATCATTTTTCACGTGGCCTGCATTCAACGAATCATTTCTGTTTCCTTGACTTAGCCAATGCAACAGTCCAGATGCGCAGTCATGAACGAGAAAAAGAACAAATCTTTTTTTGAGATGACTCGTTACTCTCGAGTCGTTGTAAGGATTCGTTCAAAATGAACTTTCTTTGAATGAAAATGAACTTGAACTTTGAATTTTCTGTCTTCAGTGTATAAATCAGCTAAGGAATCGGCAATCATTTGACTGCCCAGACTGTCGAAGAATCTGTCGAGATAGAAAAGAGATTGTGAGAAACTTCAGACTCCAGAACATTGTAGAAGCATATCGACAAAGTGGAAATACCCTGGTGCGTATACGATGAACGAAGACAGTCTGTAAAATTTCGGACTTCTTTATATTTTGTCACATTAGATGGCTATCGTGTCAACTCATTGGCAGCGTAGGCCTATGCTGCGTCCCAGACAACTCGGAAATCGAGATTGAAACTCCAAGTCGTTACAAACTCGGGCCAATTAAATCTACATCGACTTCACAGTCGGAACCGAAATTTCAAGTCGACTTGGAGTTCCGAGTTGTCTCGAACGCACCAGAATGGTCACCAATGCATCAACAACTGTTTATGAAACAGGTAGACTATTGTGAAATACTTTTTCATACAACGGTGATTGTCCAGCTATTAAGTGTGTGAGTAACCTCATTATTGTTAATGCTGTGTTTCCTTTACTAGAACATACGTCCACCTTTACCAGCAGGAGTGCAGCCAGGAGCACATAACTATTATTGGGTTCTTCTCGTCATTTTACTGCTGCTGTTAATTTCTGTGTTCTGTGTCTTCCTCTCTCTCTCTCTCTCTCTGACTTTTGTTTTGTCTTTATTTTAGATATCTTGTACAATTGGAGATATGTTGTAAAATGTGTTAAACTCATATTATTCTGTTGAATACTTCAAAGAATAACAACCTTATATCCTCCATCTGCACAGGTTTGTTGCGGCTACAAAAAACGGACCAAATCCCTCAAGATCCTCAGTCTGTGTTAGACTCAACCTCTCAACCTGAACATGTAGACCAGGTGATCCCCCCCCCCCCCCCCCCTTCCCTTCTCATCACAAATTTGTCCGCACTTTTGACATGTAGGCTGTGTCGTGAGAATGTATTTCCCTGTACATTTAATAGTTGCAACATGTGACACACACTTTTTGTTTATGTCTCCAAATTACTTTCAATTTCAGGCAGCTGACTTTCAAAGGCCTCTCTTCCTTCTCCTGGCCCCTCTACTATGGCTCTGGATACTGGGGGTGTATGTGTTCATGTGTGTGTGGTGGCTCATCTCCTCTCTCCCATGGCTGGTTTACCTATGTGTGTGGTTGGTGTGTGAGTTTGTTAAACTTGTGTTTGTACATATTTGGGAGCTTTTCTATGTTGTTTGTGGTGTCCTGATCCATTCCTACATTTCTCCAATTGTGGCGTTGCATCGATAACAATATTTATTTTGAGCGTTATGATGTTCAGAAATGATTAGGGAATACAGAAACCAGGAAGTGTGATTCATTATCCTATTGTGCCTTCTTAAAGCCCCATTCTGCAACAATTATACTTCAGGATTAGGGTTAGGATAAGTAGTTTAACCTTAAAATAACAGCTTAAAAAAATTTTGGGGCGCTACAATGACTTTTAATATGGAGAATCGCCTCCGTGCCATTGCCATAGCATAGGCATATAACTGCGTTCTGTAGTTTTGCCTGCCGCAGCCCGCCGGCCTGACTTGTTTACTTTCTGCTGATCTAGTAAGTAGCTTATTTGCCGTCTTGCTTTGTCTTGTGTTGCACTTGCTTGATGTTTGACTGTGTAAGGACAGTCGTTGAGTAACTAGTTTGTCATAATGTCAAAGCCAGCACAGTAAAATGTGGAGACTGGAGTCAGCTGAACCTGTTCTTTAATTTTTAAGGTCATAATGCTGCTGGAGTCAGATGAATCTGTTCAATTGTTAAAGTAACAGTTACAGTATGCAACAATTATACTTCAGGATTAGGGTTAGGATAAGCAGTTGTACCTTAAAATAACAGTTTGAAAAAAATTGGGACGCTACAATTACTTCTAATATGGAGAATCGCCTCTGTGCCATTGCCATACCAGGGTCCGTAGGCATATTACTGCTAAATGTAGGTTTGCCTGAAGCCACTTTCTACTGTCAGCACATTTCAAGAAATGTGTTAGTTTTAGCCGCTAGCATATCGGTAGCGATTAGCAATTGCTCCGGAATGCTACTTTAACAACTTTGCTGTTAGCTACACCATCTGCTTCGCTTATTTTAGAAACCTGACTTAATGAAACAGACCTAAGTTAACATCTGAAATGTCAACAATTCGATATAAATGCAGACAAAACAATACTGGACAATATCGGGAGATAAGCCTTACGTTACCTCCTTGGTTAAACTCCACGTGGACTGCTCTCTTACAGAAGCTTTGCAGTTGTGCATCAAGCTCAGGAATAGCCAGTCAGGTCATGTCGCTCAAAAAATAGTAGTATGAGCAGTTTGAGCAGTTGAGCAAAACAGAAACATTAGTATTATGTTCCTGGATACTAGTGACTGAACCTGTCAAGATGTGATGAACTTAGACCACACCTTGACAGAAAATAAGGTTTACTGCAAATAAATTAGTTATCTACTGCTATTGGTAAACCATTATCTGTGGATTTACATGAGAGGGGATGCCTATTGAAGGGTATTTTCTAAATATTAAAGTGTTGAAAATCCACAGTACAATTACAGTAATTCTTTATAGCTGTTTTGGCAATTATGAAACATTAGAAAGCATGACACAACTGCTGACATGTCAATGTCAAAACATGAGGTAATGAGTTTCACATTACGAATCAGTCTACATATCCATCATCTGGTGGTTTTACTGACTACAAGTCGACTGGGATAGCAAGTTCTGAGATCGTTCTGTAGCTCTAGAGGGCACCTGCCTAAAAAAAACCCGGCATCAACATTTCAACTTAATGTTGCCAAATGTTCTCAACGGTTTAGACACTGTTGGTAGAATGATGGGAGGGATTAGAGCAAGAGATCTGTGTTGTCAAAATGTGACCATCTGACTGCAGAGAGGATCAGCCCAGAAGTGTGTCAGACACATAGTAGAGTGTTGGACATGACTTCCATCACGTCCGCACTGGATCAGTAAGTGGCCTATGTAATCTGCAGAAGGATTTGTTAGAAAGTGGGCAACTCTAATTTATTTCTGAGCTGAAGACATTTTATCATTAGCAACTACTGCAAGGAAGTCAGGCTGTGGATGCAAACATCTGAGCGGAGGTTCCATTCAGTTGTGTCAAAGAGATGCTGGATGCATACATTGTCGCACTATTTGTGTAAAAACGAATAAGTAAAAACTAAAAACGATTTATGTTAACATCCACGGGTGTATATGACTGTATAATTCTGTAGGCTGGTGTTATAACAATATGACACGTGTGTTATGAGTGCCATAGTGGGACTTCTGTTTCTTTGATACATTATGACCACTAGGTGGTGCACACACTCTTCAATGACAGTTTGAGGGTCTTGAATAAACTACATTCTAGTGATCAAATATGCACAATTTCAAAACTTGCGCAGTTGGGTCAATGGGTCTACACTGTACATCTGAATCAAATGACAAGGAATTGAACTGAACATTTTGAACACCTCCTAATTTTGAACTTTGCAATCTTCCCAATATATGCATAATGAACCATAGGGTCAGATCCATTCCTCTATCTGTAGACACCCCGCTCCCTGTGAACATGTTCTCCCTATGTGTATGTGACTTATGTATGTATATGTCTGTGAGTCGCACAAGTGCATAAGTGTATAAGTTACTATGGATGACCGAAATTTCCCACAGGATTAATAAAGTATCCATCTATCTAACTATCTACTGACAAATCCGAACCATTTCATATATAGTTATTACTGGTTCACCCCCTTCCATTGCAATCGCAGGAGCCTAATTAGGAAGCAAATAGGGGAGAGTGGGGTAAGATGAGTGTTTTTGTTTACTTTAGTTGACCTATAGGCAAGGGAACATGAGAAAACGAAAGCTTAAGTTCAGGAGGTTCAAGTTCAGGATGTGTGCAATCAATTTAAGCCTTAGTAGTGGGCCTAATTCAAATGGGGTACCAAAAACATGTTAAGGGTAGGTTGATCCAGTTAAGAGGGTAAGCTGATAATCGCAAACTTTGTAACCAATGGCATAAACACTTAAGATGTCACTTACACAAAATGCCCCTTTATGTAGCAAGGCTGCTGTTATGCTACATCTAAAATGTGAAATGTCATACTATAGGTCATCTTTAATTCATTGTTGTATGCAACACTGATTTCATTACCAAATATTTGACTTACTTAATTTTATGCAAACCGGTGGTTCATCGTACCCCACATTTTCCGGCTCATTTCGCCCAACAGCTACCATTTTTGGGAAAGATGTTAGTAACCCAGAGCAACATTTTCTAACACAGGGCCAGTTTAATGTCTGATATAACTTATTAAATTGAGATAAATTATTTGACTCATTATACCTGATGTGCCTAAAAAGAAATCATGAAAAAAATATGCTTACCATTTCAACATGGTTCTTTCTCTAATCTTTCTTCCAAAGCAAGATGGAAACTAAATTTAGGGTCACATGACAGAAATTGTGTCAATTTACCCTGACTGCTATCAAATATGTCATACTATGTAAAGGAGAAGTAATGTGCAGTTTGACTATATTACATAT
This sequence comes from Sprattus sprattus, assembly GCF_963457725.1. Lineage (NCBI taxonomy): Eukaryota > Metazoa > Chordata > Actinopteri > Clupeiformes > Clupeidae > Sprattus > Sprattus sprattus. The sequence goes on along the minus strand of NC_137928.1, from coordinate 12,067,621 downwards.
AACTATTAAAAAAGCTCACCAAACAATTGTGTGTTCAAACAGTTTGACATGTTTATTATACCTTCACCTTCAAGAGGCTTTCAATTTAGCAACACGTCGCGTGGATGATGATCATATTTAGTGGACACAACATTGCAGTTCAGGAATAACTATTTAAGCACACATCTGTAAGTGTGTTTGTAATGAGAGACAACACATCAACTGTGCTAAGTCACATTTTTCTTCACAGGTTAAAAAGCCAGCTTAAAAATGTTAAAAATGTCAGGTTCTAGGGTCCAACTCATGTTCACTAGGCAGCTATTTCAAATGTCGTCAGTTTTATCAGTGAGAATGAGAAGAACACTTCTAATGTCAGTGTTTAATTTACAGTGAGGACTAAAGAGAGGTGTTAGTGGTGATATCGGTCCATTAAACCTGAAATGTTTTAAGGCTCTAGAACATGTAGTTAACGTTACCGTAGTTACCGTTTGTCCCTGTCAGAGTACCAAAGCTATCGCAATCAGGTGTCAGTAGTTATCCTGACTTTATATGGTGGTCTCACAACATTTTAAAAACATAATTTTGCCCATGATCCCTCTTCATACTTTACCAAAAACAGTGTAGACAAAAAAAAAAAAGACAAGAAAAAAAAAAAAAAATCTTACTGGTCCTTCCTTCGTCATAACAAGTGCTAAAGTGCTCCAGGATGTGATATCAAACCGCAGTAAGACATTTTAAATTTTTAAAATCCATATCAGCAAAATAGGTGTAGTAGGCAAATAGAAAATATTTGAGTAATATAAATAAATGTCTTTTTAAAATAAATATATCTTCATAAAATATGAATATAGATAAAGATTTTATAATTACTATACTGATATATAGATATATATTAAGGCTCTCTGGAGTAATAGCACAACCATAAGGGAAGTGAGGTTGTGAAGAGATATTCATGACTTTTTGGGGTCTTTCTGGGGTTTCGCGACTGGTTTCACGGCTGGTTTTGTGACTAGTTTCGATGGTCCAGGCCCCTCCTGGATCTTGTAGTCCTCCAGAATGGCGACAGCCGTCTGCTTGCCTGTCTTCTTCACCATGGCCTTGATGCCCAGGTTCTCAATGTTGAAGGCGGTCATGCCCACGTTAATGGCCGAGTTGACGGCGTGGTCGGTGGCCTGTCCAGCCTCTGCCCCGTACCTTCACCGCGCATGGCCAGAAGGGAGGTAGGGGAGGGGGGGAGGGGGTGAGATAGCAGCAGTGGAGGGGAAAAAGAGGGAAAGCAGAAAGCGGTGATGAGATGAAGAGAAGCCCGTGGTGGGTTAAAGAGAGAAGAGGACAGAGAAAGAGAGAGTGTGGATTAGCACATGCAAAGCCATCAAACCTTTGTCTGTGTTGATGCCTGTGTGAAACGGTCACTAGAAAAACCTCCAGCAGAGGGGTAAAAACGTCCGTTCATTGAACAAAAATCCTTCAAATTGTAGGCATCCCAAATTTCAGGAAAGGCATATTATTAGATAATGAAAAAGCTAAATAATTAATACCCAACAATTAATGTATTAATTAATTTATCTAGGGATAGCGGTATTCTCATTTCAGATGCCATCATCTGCAACTGCAGCATGTGGGATTTTAAAACCAACCACAAACACCAATCCAACTTGTCAGACTGTGAACCGCCTACTGAAGCCTCTGTGCCTGACAGATTGAGTAAAGTCAGACAACTCAACATCAATTAGTTGTTGTGATTAGCAGAGCGGTGAGCACAGCCAAGCTAGGCAGCACACGCAGAAGCACATCACTCATCGTCACGCCAACCAGTGACTCACTGCATTACCCAAATAGCCAATTAGAGGCATTGCACATAAGCCTGAGCCATGCCTGTTGCAATGACGGGTTGATTTGGCATTTAATCGTTTTAATTGAATAAAGGACAGAGGGAATAGGAGCTACTTCTGTACTGGAGGGTCTAGGGCCGCATCTAGACCCCATCTGTAAGTGAATGGGAAAAGGTATTGTGAGCACGTATTGTTTTGATTAAAGTACATGAGCATTACACGTAAGCCAGCGAGCAAATGTTCATGGTTAAGCAACAACAAAAAGCAACCTTACTAGACGGTCAAAGTTCTCACTTGTGTTTGACTGTGGTGACCGTCTCTGATCCAACATTTTTTGCGATATCTTTAGCTGCCACTTCCAAGCCTGTCCACACCGTAGCAAAACCTGTGCATTAAACAGGCAAGCAGACACAAACACACAACGAAAGACAAATATTAGCATTTAAATATGCCTCTAGGTTCAAATGGTTGAGTATTACCTTGACAGATTAAGGTCAGATGAGCAATGCGTGTCTTCACTACAGTAAGGTCACCAGTAGGTGGTGCTGTTGTACCTTGAACGCCACTGGCAGCCACCACCATGGCTCCGTCCATGTTTGAGCGGCCGTCCTTGTCTTTCTTCATAGACTCCGGGATCAGTTTGCTCCCGTGTTTTTTCACATGGGGCGCCAGCTCTCGCCCAACGCAGCCTGCCACCGTGCACACCCCATCCACTGCCAACCACAAAACAAACAAACAAACAAACAAATACACAAACAAACATCAGCATCCACTTTCACTAATAGAATAGAAACTGCTCTACAGCAGTACTGGAATGATGAGCTGGGGACATCCTTTACCTGCTGATATCAATAGCTTACATAGAGAGTCTTCAACATCAACAATGTTATTTTCAATGACAAAATGTTTTACACATTCCCCTCAGTTATTTACACCCCATTTTACATGTTTAGACACCTCTAACCAATTCAAACAATTGTTTTTGACAATAAATGCTACATTTCCTTATAATGAAACTTTTCTTTGCCAGTTACTGACATTGCAAAACAGAGTTTAAAATATTTGTCTCTGGCAAACACAGGAATCTCAACCCATAATTTTTTCCCTCACAATAATTATTGCTTCTGCAAATCATGGACAGGGACGAAGAGCAGGCAGTCTCTAGCGTTGTCGTTCCTAACCCTGCTTCCCAGTCTCCGCGCTCAGCATGGGCTTACCAAGAAACTGGCTGACTTTGACGGCTCCGCCGGTGGCCTGCTTGGCCACCTGCAGGCTCTTGGTGACGCCGGGGCTGACGTGGGTGGGCTTGTCCTCAGGGGTGATGTGTTCCCGCAGTTTGGAGGCTCCTACATTGATGGCCTTCCCCGTGTACTCCGCCCCCTTCACCAGGCCCCAGCTCAGCCATGAGGCCCCTATCAGCAGAACACACAGAAATTACATTTAGTTCAACTGAATTACTCCACACCGGTCTAATCTTCTCTACTCATTGTAATTTTATAATGGCATCATCTTATCAAATATATACGATATGTTTAGGCATACCTTGTATTCTGTATCTATAAATGATATATAAACATGCTAATGTGGGAGACTTCGGTTCAATTCCACTATTTTTTGTCCATTTGATATGGAATCATCTAGAAACGTATCCAGTGAGCTTAAGAGTGTGCCTACATCAGTTGAGCCCTTTAAAGAAACACTTCCCAGAGATACGTCTCGCCCGTCCCTCACCTGTGAGGATGCCGTGGGCCACCTTCTCGCTCCACTCGGGCAGTGTCCTCTCGTCTCCTTCGGGGGGCGTTGCGGACTCCGGGGTCTGCAGGGGCACCTTCTGGCCAAGGTTGATGACATCCGCCTCCGCCCCTGGGGCCTGTGGGAGGAGGACAGCAGCAACCACCCAACCCTTAGAGACCCGCTCGAGAACATGGCAACAGGCACAACAGCTTCAACACACAGCTGCAGGGCTCTTCTAGGTGCGCCGTCATAGCATAGCATAGCATAGCATAGCATCATCTTATGCTTACTTCATCAGAGCCACAGTAAAAGCAAAAGCAAAAGGGCCAGGACGAGGGCAGCTGTTCTGCAGCTGATGTTTTTCTACTGCTCATAGTTTTCCACCTGCAGTCATTAGAGCTTTCCGTACTGGCAGGCTAGAGTGACGTGCTCCGTTCTCCTGCCCTGTCATCTCTTCCACTCAATGCTGTTTGTTTTTTTCCAGCCGCGCTTCTTGTGATTACGGAGCGGTCACAAGGAGCGGGCGCAAGGCCGTGCTGTGCCCAAAACAATGGAACGGACTGTTCTGTTGTTCTTTGGCTCGTTTGGGAAGAACAGAGGCCACAGTGGCCGTTCCCTTCCCTAAACCCCCACATGCTTTCCCAATCTTGAGCCAGCTGCCTGCTCGATTTAGGGATTCAGTATCGCAATGCTTTACGTGATGCCTGTTCCAAATCAGTCTCTGCGGTTAAAAACACCATCAAGCATTCAGTGGTTGGCTATGTGGATTCCCTTGGGATAATGTTTGTTTTTGGGGGGGGGGGGGGGGGGGGGGGGGGGGCGGGGGTATAATATAGGAAAATAAATGAAATGAATAAATGAAAAGTACAGAGCACCTGCCCTAAGATCTGTTTGAGCATGTTGATCGGTTCTCTCCTTCCCCTCTCCTACTCTCTCTCCCCTTCTTTCTTTACATCACTCCATTCACTTACATTCTATCCATTCAGGCATGACTTGCAGAATGAGGTGGCACCTGGCGGGCCAAGGGCATTACAGCTCAGTAATGCCTTTATCCCCTGCTGGGCCCAAATCCTCCAGAGTGCTGAGGTGAAGACCACAGAGCTAAGTAACAGGCAGCCCTCCACACTCTCTCTCACTCTTTTCTCTCCATCTTTCACCTTCTCTTTCTCACTGCCTCCCCCTTTCCATACCTCACTCTTTCCCTCTCTCTCTATGTGCATGGCCAGCATAGCTCTGCCCATCTTTGACTAGAAGTTCTCCATTTAGGCGCCGCTATGTTTTGCATTGGAGTAGTAAGCATGGCCGTTCAGAGTGGAACGCTGGGAATACCACGTGAAATTCCAAGTACGTTGGGATGAAACTATTCGGAGAGCATCTGAAGTACTACTCCCGTTCTTCAGTTGTACTCTACTCATGGGCTAGGATCAATGATCTATATAAGATATGATGTACTTTTGAAAGCCTTATTCTTTACTATGACACAGTATAAATAAAATGGTCCTGAAACCAACGCAAAAATGTAAGTCTCTCTCCTGAGAGTGAGAGAGGAGTCTGATTTGACAGAACTGGATTAAGATTTTAGTAATATCCACCTTTTCATGAGGTAATACAGACGTGTCTCTGAGATTACAGAAAAAGGTCTTTGAGTTCAACCAAGCCCTGTGACCCAACACTTGGAATTTCAGTGGCATTCCTGGTGTTCCCATTAGTACCTGTTTAAACATATCTCTCAATTTCTCAAACACCCCTGTGACCTGGAAAGGACAAAAGCAGCACAAGCGTATGTTCACATCACATCAAATCAAGTGGAATCAAATCCAGTCAGTCAGACAAACAGACAGACAGGCAAACAGACAGACAGGCAAAGACAGGGGTGCACATCAGAACCAAAGCGGAAGAGGACAATCCAGCCGCCCGGTGATTGGAGTTAGGAGCCGCTGTGAACATGCGGGGTTGATTGTTTGCAGAGGGTGCTCTGTGACGACATTTCGGCGTGCGTTTTACCGCGATGATACCGCACCTGTTTGGGTGGGAGAGGGGGGGCAGGGGCGATGGTGGTGGTGGTGGTTCTGCCGGAACCAGCGGGCGACCCCTGGACAGTGAGCGGGGGGGCACCGACGTCGCTCACCTGCACTCGGAGGTCGGTCAGCTGCGTGAGCAGGTCGCAGAAGAGCTCGCGCTCGGCTAGGGGCAGCTCAGACGACAGCACCACCCCCACGTACGAGCCCGGCTGCGGCGCCATCATGTCCGGGAACATGAACACACCCGTGTTGCAGAGCAGGACCGGCGAGTCGGTGGCCATCAGAGGGTAGAGCCAGTCACACACCTGCACAACCAGACACAGGAAGAGGAAGAGGCAGAGGCAGGTGATGACAACTGATGTTTGAGTAGTTTGCACCCTCGCACAGCTCTAACTATTTCTATGATTCATTTAGCTAGATAGATAGATAGATAAATACTTTTATAATCCCGTGGGGAAATTCTGGGATCTTGCAGCTCTCTCATATTTACAATAATTACAAACAATATATACAGACAATATGATACAATACAAACAATCCAATTCAGCTATGTACAGTGTAGGATGATGGATGTATGGTGAATTTGTGTTTTCTGGTCTCGTTTAGGTCTGGTAATTTGATACTAATCTCTACTGACACACCCCTTGAGCTGATTCATTCAGGAATGATCGGAGATAAATCTAACCGCAAGAGCAGGAAGCAAATAACTGGAAAAACAAGAACAATTTGCATCCACCTAGAAATTACACACAGAAGTGCACATCTTCAATTAAGGCACACTTCTGCTCACGAATCCTTAATATTTATTCTTAATAATCTGAAGCATTCCGCCAGACAGCGGATCATAAATCCATGAGAAAATATGTAACCTGACTATTTGCTTGCCTCTGGGGAGGGTTATCAACATCACAATACACATTGTTTACAACAGATCAGTTCAACTAATACAAGGGCCTAACATCCTTCAAAGATCTCACTTGAACACAATGAGAAAGAGGAGAGTGATATTGTGGTTGCCGTGCAGAGACATCATGAATCTCTCAACTAAATCACAAGATCAAGACGTGCAATGGGCTTTAAATCTCAAGGTCAACAGATAGAAAAGCAGCATTTATCATGATGACATTACAAAGCAAACATTTGCCCTGTGACAGGGAAATAAAAGGCATTTCTATTTTCCCCTAACTAAGAAAGGGAGAGACTAAGGGACCACATACACATGGAGAGTAATATACAGAGAGAGTGAAAGGAGAAAGCACAGGTGAATGAATGTCAGTGAGAGAGAGTGTGAGTGTGAGAGAGAGAGATAGATAGATAGATAGATAGATAGATAGATAGATAGATAGAGAGAGAGAGAGAGAGAGAGAGAGAGAGAGAGAGAGAGAGTTCATGCACCCGGCTCAGTGTGTAAGTGGCTAAATCATGGTTGCTGGACGGAATCCATGTCCATTTTCTTCTCGGCTCCTGACTGCCTGCTGACAGCAGGATTAAAGGATACGGGCAGATCTACATCACGATAGTGGCGTGGAAGAAGTGACTTTACCCACCTATCCACCCAACCATCCATCTATCCATCCATCCATCCAGCCAGCCAGAAAGCCTGTGGAAGACGAACTATCTGTCTGGCTCTCAGCTGGGAGTCAGGAACGACTTGTGCCCACAGGCCTGAGAAAGCCATCAGAACAGACAGTTGTTGGAGCATCAGGAAACCAGCCTGAAGCAAACAGCCACGGCTGCAGCTCAATGTGGAAAATCCTGGCCATAAATACATCCATTTTATGTGACTACTCCACCAGGCCATAACTAATTCAAGCAAATCATCTTCACTCAGTTGCCCCTTTAGAAGTAAGGGACTTTTATTGGGGCTTTTTTTTTAAACTGGCTTAAAAGCGGGGGAGGGGGGGTCATATGAAAATGCTGCCCAGTGTTGTGCAAAGAGCTAGAGTGCCAACAACAGCCTATCTAACGGAGCACTCAGAATAACAAGCCGGTGTTGATCGTGCTTGAGCTCCTCTGACACACTGGTGAAAGGTTACTGTGCTTTGGTTTCCTCCAGCACAACTGCTTTCTGTTGGATACATGAGACAGATAGTAGCCTATCAGCCGCCCGTGAGGGTTTACAACGTGTACATATCCATTGCATATTCCAACACCACACTGACAAGCCCTAGTGGGACGGCCTGCCTTTGCCTATTATCAGCACCTTGTGAGTGCGACCAGGCCAAAGTTTTATTATCAAGTTATATGGGGTGGGTGTGTGTGTGTGTGTGTGTTTGTAATAGGACGGCGTTACAGTGCTTTGGAACTCTTATCAGCAGAGTAGAATCAGTCAACTCGTGATGGCGGCTTCCTATGCCCTCATACAGTAGTTAGGTTAAGGGCTTTCCCCCCCTCTGGCATGACATCACATCCCAGAAGTGCTAATGGATTAGGAGCAGCAAATGAGTAAGCACTCACATGATCCCCAGCTCAGGGGACAGAGATAGGCCTGATAAGCAATGGAGGGAGAGCCAGAGAAAGAGAGGGGGCGGGGGGGATATGGGAGAGCGTAGTAGGTTACAGGGTAAGGGCTGGGAAAAGCCCAGGGAAAGTTGGTTTCTATCAGCTGACAGGCGGTAAACAGTTGTAATTACATAATTACGCACTGCACATGTGTTGAGATAGTAGGACTATGGAGTTCTGCAGCTCTGGACACATTCCAAATTCCATCATCCCATTCCTAGAGGTTATTCTTATCTGATGCTACACCGTTTCTGGATAGTACTGGATTTGTATTATTTAAGTCTTAGTCTACTGCATATATTGATGTTCAGTGATCCCTCTTGCTGTTCACTAAATAATGCAACAGCATGGTGTATTCTACAGCTTGATGCTAATCACTCTGGTATGCAAACTCATTTCCCTGAGCTCCCACCTCACCCAGTCATGTTTTTATCTCACCTGCAGGAAGGCAGGTGGACGGTGTGGCATCCTCTCGGAACTCTCGTTGGTGAACTTGACGATTCGCAGGTACCCCGGGTACGAGGGCGCGCTCACATGCCCCTCGGGCGTCACAAAGAAGATCTGCACCCCGTGGGGCAGGAAGAACACCTCCTCGCCTTCCTCCCCCAGGCTCTGGGGTGACGGAGGCACGTTGGGCGCGTGGTTGTAGAACTCATCCCCCACCAGGGACCGCTCCCCAGCGTCCGTGCCGTAGGAGATGGACATGTGACCGTCGGCAGCCTGGGGGGAGTATACAGGGGGGAGGTCGCCTTGGAGCCGCTGGGATGGGGACGCTGGAGCTGTGGGAGACATCGGGAGAGGAGCTCCACTGCCTTTACCTGAGGAGGCACCAGCCGGCTGGCCACTGGCGCACGCCACCTGAGGGGGAAGAGGCCGTGACGGCTTCTCTTTGGGCAGATGAGGGTACAGCCCCTGAGAGGAGGCCCCATTCCCAACAGGGGCACCAGCCGGACCCTCAGGCTCCCCTGATGTATCCAGGACAGCCAGGCGTGTGGTGATGTTGTTCAGGGTCTCCTGCATCTTCTGCTGCATCTGCCGGGCTGAGTCCCAGGAGCTGCCCACGCACTCCACGCCCTGCGAGGGCACGCTGATGGACCGCAGGAGGTGCTGCCGGCCCTGCCGGTAGAGTTCCAGAGCATGAGCTCGCTGCCCGGCTTCGTCCTCCGACAGACCCTGATTGATGCACTCGAAAGCCTGCTCGTAGCCATCCTGGATGACCTGCAGCCGGGCTTTGTCAAAAGCCTCCTGTTTGGCTTGCTCCATACCTGCAAGAGGTCGAAAGAAATTACTTGATTTATAGCGCAGTTACAATGACTGACTACAGTTATGACTTTGACCATCACTCTGACGTTTCAATGATTAACATTACACAGCTGAGACCGTCCTACTGTGTCTTTTATACAGAGGGTAATCATACGAGTAAGTCTGAGACAAAACAATCTCACCATAGAGAAGTGTTAATACTCTTGAAAAGCCATTTGATGTTGATCCAAATAAGCATGTATAGTCTTTCATTCATCCTTGGAGAAACACCTTAATAGTTCCCCAAATAAAGGGTAATCAACCAAGCTATAGTCTCGAGCTAGCTAGCATACTGTGACGTTGCCAAAGCTAAACTACTAAGTAACTTACTGTAACAACAATTTTCCTCGCACAGACCACATGTTGGTAGAATATCCATTTACATTACAAGGAAGAAGTTATAGCCAACTGATTCAGCCAATAACCTCATGTGTTGCTTGACAAGGAATCAAAACAGCGTCTGTTGACATGACTAGCAAGCTGAATACCAAGCTAGCTAATTACAACTAGCTAGTTAGACGGTCAAGTTTTGAATGAAAAAGTAGCCAACTTTCACAGGTTGTGTTTCTGGACAAATTCAAGTCATAAGAGAGCTAATTAACTCACGGTCAACTCACTGTTGCTTGCCAAGTACCAATGTTCAGTCCACCGGCCGACGATCTATGCCTTTGACAGCGTCTCCTCTTTAGTTATAAGACGACACACTCGCCCGATCAGACTGATTGGTGACCAGTGTGGTCAAATAGGATCGCATGACTCATACATCCCTGGAGAAGCACTTGTTTTGAAAGCCACCGTGAGTTGGTTACGTAAACAACAATGGGGCAACAATGTGCTCATGGATTCGCTGGCTATTATTCAGTGTGGAAATCAGCGAATCACGTAAAAGCTAAGATGTCGCCAGACAAGGATACATTGTGTCAAAATAAAAGTATGCGTTCACAGCTTTCACATTGTATAGCAGACTACAACGTCAAATGCCTTTAATTTTCAGATAACACAGCAATTTCGAAAAAAAGTTTTCACAAGTTAAGATCTTTGTATATTCAAGAGTAGACCGAATTTTGCATGCAAGAGAAATAAATATCACTCAATTTAGGAAAGATGGAAATGTTTGGCTCCCTCGTCCGGTTGTATTAATAAACACAAAGTAACAAAGTTGACTTGCCTATAGACCTACATCGTGGTGTGTAAATAACATGGCAAAGGATGGGCCAAAATAAACCAAATGTTGTACATTATCTCCATGATGTCATTGTAGATACAATACAGTTTTTTTTTTATCAGCCCAGATTTTGAGAGCATTAAATCAGTAGAGTGCAAACAACTCAGACACTCCCTTTGAATTGGTCTGATGGTGTTAAATTAGACAGAGTTGCACACACTCATATCTACACTTGTAATGTAGAAGCCAAGTAATGCCATTTTAGCAGTGTTATCCACTGAAGATACACAATGTCACCCTGCCAAAGAACACAGGCTGACATATTGTGTGAAAGCCCAAAATACAAAGTCACTGAACTTGAGTATTTTGATGCACAATCAAATTCAAAATCAAGGCCATCAAAAACAAATGACTAAATACTGTTTTAAAAATGCATATAAAATATCTCACACCCACAAATCAGAAATCCCTTGTTTACATAGTTGACTATTATGTAGATTTACATACTCTACATCAGCAGTAAAACATCCTCAACATTCACAGACAGTGTCAATTACTGCTGATAAAGCCATGTCTCTCCTGTAGCCTATAACTACCCAAAAGCTTTTCACAGGGAATATCAGACTAGTCCAACTTGCACAGGTGACATACAGAGATAAGTTCCCAAATTCACTCAACACTCATAAACAGTACTGAAGTCCAAACCCAATAAACTAGAGTTGTAGTGTACCCTGGGAAGTCTGAAATCTGAACTGATTCACATTTTTCCAAACACAGAAAAAAGTGGAAACAATCTGACACAATGCAATTTCTGGGTTCTGGGAAGACTTGTTAAAAACACTCACTTGGGACAAATCTCAGTTTGAATCAAGAACATGTGCTACACAGTCTGCCATTTGAGAACATTTGACGTCAGAAAGACGGAAAAATTATGGCGTTTTCTTGCTAACAGGCATTATACAGGACTCCTGTAGCTTCACAATGATTGGATCAAGCTGAGTGATAACCAATCATCCTTAGGGATCCGATATTATTAACCTGTCCGTAATTCTCGTCAACATTTCTTTGAAGTCAACCTTTTTTCTAAAGGTGTAAATCATCTACTGACAGTTTGATATTTGTAGTTATGGGCTGTAAATTCTTCTGTCAAAATGGATGATTAAATCTTGAAGGAATTCTTACAGCGATAGTTTACATTTTTTCCAATGTCAATAAATTATCCACGCTTATGTGAGTTTTTAGGGTTAGTGATCTTATGCTAGCGAAAAAGACTTTGAGATCCATATGGAAGCTTTGGAAGGCCTGTGCAAATTTGACAAGTTATTACCCAGTGTGACATTTCGTACACGTGTCATATTTTCATTTGGCTCGTCTGTGAGTAGGCTAGTGCTCAGATGAGAGCAATCATGTGTTCCTTAAAACTTTCGAGGCTTAAAAATAAACATTCAATTTCTAGTCTTTTTTACACGTAGTAAGTTTCAATTACTCCATACCATTACATATCGACATTCCAGGAGCAAAGATGAGACGTCGTTGTGTGGTGAGAACTGATAGAAAAAAAATCGATATCAACAACAATCGCCGCCATTTTCTTTATTTATCGGAGCCCACAATAAATAAAGCAGGATTCAAGTCAATAGAAAAATGGCCTCTCCCCACCGGTGATTGTTGTTGTTTACGATTTTCTATCAGTTCTCACCACACAACGACGTCTCATCTTTGCTCCTTGAATGTCGATATGTAATGGTATGGAGTTATTGAAACTTACTACGTGTAAAAAAGACTAGAAATTGAATGTTTATTTTTCATTGAATGTTTATATAAAGTTGCACTGGGTGCCTTTAAGCTCTAAGATGCTCTATCACAACAAAAACACTGAAGCAAATAACTGAATCCTGTTATTTGTGTGGGAAAAACTCCTCTGTCCACATCCAGAATTTTAGCACAGTAGAGAAAAGTATAATCGTTTGGTATACATCATTCCGCCTTAAACCATGACTCAAGAACACAAATCAAGGTGAGATGATGCAAGGCAAATTAACATTTAAGCCTTTCCACTAGACACAAGGCCAGTGAGTTTTTGATTTAAATTCTGCTAGAGAGGCCCTGCATAATGGACGTAGCCAAGCTTGAGCGCTTCCCTGGTGAAAATGCCTGAGCTCAGCTCCTGCCATGGAATGTGCTCTGCTATTGCGCACCTGGAAGCAGAGAGCCCAATGCTGACTAAAAACTTTAGCCAGCTGTAAAGAGTAAAAACTCTGATGGGCTCCAGGCCGACGAATCAAAAGCAGATATATGTTCACTGCGTGTGCACTGGAAGAGTTGAGTATCACAATCATTATTCTCAAAAAAAAAGAAAAGCTACAAAGACATTTCAACATATTGTTAGAGTGTCTCTGGTAACATGATGGCGTGTATTAGAGTTGCCTGTGGGTGTGATTGTGGCTGTTTCTGCACCCATGATGTTGCCTTGAAGAACACATTTCTTACAATCAATATGAGCGTGTCTTAGATGGCGTGTCTTAGAGTTGCCTGTGAGACTGTGGGTGTGATTGTGGCTGTTTCTGCACCCATATATTGACCCAAGATGGCGCCGCAGATGGCTGACACGGTGTTGCGCTCTCTTGTGCTTTTTATGTTTTTGTTTATTTGTACGGTCTTCGGTACTTCCTCTACGATTATATACTCCTGATACTTTTTTAGATTTCTTGGACTGTTGACCATAGCACTGTTGTATTGTTTTGTTTTGCACTGCTGTATTGTTTTGTTTTGTGTTGTGTTGCGTTTTATATTTTGAGTATTATGTGTAAGCACAGGAGCCACTGCACCAAGACAAATTCCTTGTATGTGCAAACTAACTTGGCCAATAAAATCTGATTCTGATTCTGATTCTGATGTTGCCTTGAAGAACACATTTCCTACATTCAATATGAGCAACATTGATGTAACATGGATTTAACTCAAAAAGAGTTAAAAAGAATAGAAAATACATTGACAGTTATGTGGCCAAAAGCTTCAAGATACCAAATCAGGCAAACCTAGAACCAAATAGCTGTGCCATAAATGTTCTGTTTGTAGGCATGTCCCCCTTTTACTGGTGCTCCGTTTGTGTTTTTCATTTATTTTAATGCTTTCAACTTGGAAGACCTCCTCCAAACCGTGCACTTCAGATGGTTATGATCAGCCTGCATATTTATGGTTATAAACTGCGCTGCTACTAAGATTAACACAAAGGTCAAACTTCCCTTTCCGGAAAGAACTAAAAGCCATGCAATTATTTTAAGACTGTTCCTGCTCCACTTAAATGTTGACATGCATACAGTGCATTAGTTCACTTTTTAACTGGTGAGTCAGATGATATCAGACTACACATGGTGCAGTAAAATTAGAATAATATATGAGGCTTAAACTAATCAGAACCTGCAAGGAATGAGTTTGTCCTGAAGTCTAGAAGCTTGTATGTCAGTGTCGTCTGTTATAAAACAGCAAAAACAACATGCGGACAAATTACAGATCCTTGTTCTGCATGGTACGTAAATACTTTATTTAAAAGTTAAAGTTAAAAGCGTTAAAAGTTAAAAGTGTAAGTATTTGTACAGTTCAGCACAGTCAACTCACTATATTGCAACCATTGCCCTCTTGTGTTTGCTATCTATAATGACAATGTCAAAACAGGAGGTATGAGGAACATTCTGCTTATAAGGGTTGTTCCTGTTTCTAAGTGCTTGTACATTTTTTCTGGGGGGGGGGGGGGGGGGGGGGGGGGGGAAGATAGGCTAACCCGTCTAAGTACTCTCCAGTGATCTGTTGTTTTGCTTTAACCATTGCCTCAGAGCCCCACTGAGAGAACCAACACTGGAGCCTCCATGTTGTTTTTTCAAAAAGATAGAAAGGTACTGCGTTATGTTAGGGAAAGCAGAGCACCATGGGAAAACTGAACTGTGCAAAATGAAAAAGAAAACTGTGTATGTTCCATTCTGGTTTGCTTCCAGTATGACGTCGTTTTTGTAGGATGCAAACACTGTTAAATCTGAATGACACCCCCGAGGACTAGACTGAGAAGATTTATCAGTTCATTGAAGGATCAGTGAGAAGGTGGGAGTTTTACAGTGTTCTCTAATGAATGTGTTTACACATGTTTGCCTGGTTGCCTAACAATGGACAACTCTAACATTTAATGTAGAAAATGTTTATGTTTTATGGTTTTATATGAATGTGTATTTTTACCTCAAGTATGGCAAGGCAAAGAAATAAACAAGGACATAAACATTAGTGTCATGTCACCTCCCAGCTATTCTGCTAAGCCAAATGACCATGAACAAAGGACTGTTAACTTGACAGCGTGACGATTAAAACCAGACACACTTCACACAAAATAAACAGTTTGCTATCTCCCGATCTTCAAAGGTGACATCACTGTCAAGCCACTTCACAGAGGTCATACAACCTTTCAGAGGTCAATGGGGTGGAAGGACAAGGGTGAAGGATATTGGGTTTGCAGTGGAGAAATCTGAAATGGCTTTAGTCACGCCGTCTATATGTCTGTTGACCTGCCACTTCCTAGTGACTGGGGATCAGAAGAGAAGTGTGAAAAAATGTCACACAACAGAGTGGTTTCTCCAAGCTGAGGAAATGCAGACCATATGGGATTTGGCCTGGATTGCCAGGGGGTGACCCCACAAGTAACCTTTAACACCTTGAACCACGATATATATGTGACGTGATTGCATAAGTGTGAGACAAACATATAAAGACATTTTCAGGCTGCAGTGGATTATTGAATGGATCTGGTTTTGATATTTGCATGAATCCAACGGACCTTTCCAGAATCAGCTCATATGGGGACAACTGCAAGATGAACTGTAATGCATCACACGCCCCACCAACATATTAACCAACTCCCACCATTAACTGGGTCAGTTTTTCATGTGGTCTAACATGACTGGTGTTCTAAATGATCTTCATTTCCAAGTCTGCTGGTGTTATTTCCACAATGTAAAACTCCAAAACAAGACAGTCGGTTGATAGACACATGATCTTTTGAGTGCATTAAAGCATATCCAGACCATCTCACTGACTTATACTGACAACGAAAGGGTTCCCCATGATTCGTCATGGAGACTTTAATAGTCACTCTTGCTTCATTTTCCCAGAAGTAAAACTCTCCCACCTGTTTGCTAATTTCTGTACTCGTCACGTTTGGATTGGAATCAATAAAGTAAACTTCCATAGCAACTCTCTCCATGGCAGCAGTGCTTGTGTTTGTATCATGGCGTGGGAGACTTCACCATCTTGCCTTGTAAAGTTATCTCTGTGGTTGTAACAGATTATTTAAAAGATGTGGCCCGTTTGATTCTGCGTCCAGGAAACTGACATACCCGTGATGACCAGTGAAACGGGACTGTAATGGAATGAGCATGAAGCCTCAAGACACCTCATTAATGAACTGTCATCTTTCCTGTGCTAAGATGAACTCGTGGAAGGGATCAAACAACATTCAGAAAAACTTACATTTAGTTTCAAATACGTTCATTGGGAAACACATCATTCATCACATCAAATTGGCAACATGAGAAATACTTAAATTTGACCCAGATTTCAATAACTGTTAATGAATTGATATATTTTGTATTAATTTGTATTCTTGTCTCCCAACTGGGAAAGAAATGTGCTCACAATATGAATTTCTTTGATTTATTTGATCGCTGGGGAACACACATCCATAAAATTGTATTCTGCCTATACTGTAAGTGTCTGGTAAATGACAAACGTAACTTTTCAACTTAAGTGTCTTTTCACTTAAGTGTCTACTATGTCCATTAACAAGTCAAGCTTGCTTACTAATACAAGTTAGAAGAACGACCTGAAAACCTTTAGTTACCCAGAGCATAGAGGCGGAATGGAGCTTTGTTTTGTCACTGCAATTATTAACCTAAAGAGGGCAGTGTTAGGACACAGACACATTTCTGTTACCATCTAACACTGATTTCAGATGTCATACATAAAAGAAAATATCAGGCAAATTTTATTGCTACCATCCAACTCGATTAAAGTTAGATGTTAAAGCTTGGAGGCTGTCGGGTGAGTGATCGGGTCATGGTTGAGTCCCTGTCCTGGGACCGATATTCTGAAGACAAAACAGCTGTGTTTTTGACATTTTGAGCATTTCCTAAGCAGATGTCATTACAAATTTGCACTCAGTGTGTTTACAATTTTATTTGTTGTTGTTCGTACCAATTCTGGAAAAAGTGTACCTGGAAAAAGGGACAGGAACAAGCCGGTGACAAGTAGAGATGCATTCATCCTAAAGGAATCTGAATGAACAGTCTCAACTTCCAAATGTGTGTTTGGGATATGGCATCCATTAATGTAATTTATGTGTGCATGTGACAGAGAGTGTGTTTGTGCATACAGGTCTATAGTAGTCAGTCATGGCATGGCTGGCCTCACTAATATCATATGGCCATATTACTGTCCAAGAAGGTACAATAAAGGGCATATAATTTTAGTTACCTTCATTTATAGCAGAGCTGAGCAAAGTGCGGCCCCAGGGCCATTTGCGGCCCCTTGGCTGTCCCTGACCGGCCCTCAGAGGTCAATGGTAAATTAGGAATCAAACGTTAAATGATAAAAATTAATATTACAATTCACTTACTATTGCATTGCAAGCTTGCTCTCATGTGTCTGTGTGTGTGTGTTTGCCATGTGTATTGGTCGCCTGGGCACACCTTTAATACTGCAAAAACATGCTCATTTCTCATGCTGAATTGAGTTCAGCCTATTGGTCCGTCCGGCCCTCCACAACAGTCCCACTATCTCATGTGGCCCATTGGGGAAATGAATTGCCCACCCCGATTTATAGTATCACATTTGTCCTTTTAATTCAATTGCAGTATGACTTAAGTTTTCAATTAAATTATTAATGTTGTATTGAGTCGTTGGTAGTGCTGTGACTCCTTTGATTTGAGATAAATGACAAACATCTGAATACAATCTGGCAAATGACTGTCATTCATATTAATAGTTAGAATAAAATGATCAGCCAATGAAAGGAAACTTGAAAGTAGCAGAGACTGTGGGAATGTTGGGACACATGTTATGCCAAAGAGTCTGCTCTGTGTGTGTATGTGTCTCAGAGTCATCTCAGGGAGTACAGAGACAAAAGGGTCCCTTAGGACCAGTGGGAAAAAACCCAGACAGGCTTTTTTTTTAGTTGTTTACCCTCATACTCCAGTAATCCTTTGCAGCATTTACAGGATGCACAGGCTGCAGAATTCCATGGGAGAAAGCTGATTCTCCCTTTGGCCTTGGAGGATCTTTAGAACGGTGGAATAAATATGGTGGGTCCTTCTCCTGCTACTATATCATACTTCCATGAAGTTTGCCTCCATAACTTTCCTCCTGATTCAGTAAGTTGCCCTTTAAAGCACAGAAATAGCCGCCTGTTTAAAGCACTTTAGGACTGGGTTAACCTTTCCACCATCACTCCACATCACCAGACATGGGTGCTCAAGGCTATGACTAAGACATTCCCTAGCTTATCACTTCTAATTAAGTGTTGTTACAAGCCCATGATTCTATCTAAAATGTGAAAAGTAGAGGTGACTAACCCGTACGACTTTCTGAGGAATTACTTGTAGTTAGCTGTTCACCCCCACAAAGGTTTATAAAAACGTTTAGTCGTGTCAGGACTTACACTGATTAAGGTTTGGCCAGAGGCAAAATTGGGAGAAAAGGGGATTAAAAATGAAACGGTGATATCCACATGGCTGGCATATGCGTGTGAGCAATCTTTCCAATCAGTCTAGACCTCACATGGCTTCCCCCGTCTCTCTGGAACCCTGAAAAAAAATGGGGTTTCCTTTAACAAGACCATAACTTTGCCAGATGGAAATGGTTCAATTGGAAATCGAAAACACTTATACTGACGCTATCAAAATAGCTCCCGGGGTGAATCTGTAACGGTTGAGGCTCCTGGTCAGTGGCCAGTATCTACTGTACTGTTATAATTCAGCTTGGCAATCATTGACTATTTATCCGTGCTGAATTAAGTATTCAAGTTATGAATGATGTAGGGCACATTTGATTTACTCACCTCATGAGTAAAATGCTTCCATTGTTTATTTTGTGCTCCAATATAACACTCCCTTGGAACAAGCAATAATACATCATTTAAACAGAGATCATTTAGTCCATTATGAATTATGCATATTCCTACAGAAAGAAAGCTTAAAATGGTGAGTTTATTTTTTCTCCAAGTCCCAGGTTAGAATTTTATGATCTGTTGCTAGACACTGCATGATATTCTTTTAACCATGGCAATTATGAAATAACAAACTTGAGCAATCTGCCATTACGTCTTGCGTTTTTCCAGTTTGAGTACTCTTCCCAGAGAAATAAACCCCTACTCTGCAGCGAATGGAGGAAGAGACCGTTAACATTATTTGTGTTGTGGCCGTCTTTGCCCCAGTGAGCAGCATATACTGCACTACAGCATATCTGGCAAAGGCCCCGATGTCCTGCTACTCGAAATTAGCGTCATCCAAACTATGCGTCTAAACCTCAGCGGAGTCAACAGTCCCGGAGCAAGTTCCATATTACATCTATTTTCCACATTGATTCAGGAAACTGTAAAAAGGTTGCTGAGATTTTCTTTTCTTCGGTACAGATTGATTTACCCTTGACCTAAAGGAACGCGGATTCCACGTGAAGCGTGTAGATTTCTTTCTCAGGAAAGGGGGCGAGAGCAATGGCTTGCAGGATCAACATTTTACTGACTGAAAAAAAACCTCTCAGACTGAAATAAGGTGTCTTTTTTCCCCTCTTTCCCTGTTCCTTGGCTGAGCTGAACACTGTGGAGCGAGGAACCTGATTACCTTCTTCTACCTTGTTTCTCCGGTGAAGGTGGGAGTTTGATAGTGGCGGGATCCAAACACAACCTCCCCGCCAAGGGGCTGAGCCTTTCAAACATCATACAGCCAGGTGGCAAAGGAAACTGATAGCCCATAGCTGTAGTAGCTCAGACATGCCCTCCTGCGTTTGATAATGCACCCTTTGTCCAATTACCAGTAGCAGTCGTCAGTTCAAATTACACTGAAAATTGATGAAATCTACAGACACGGTGCAATGTACAGGAAAATATTTTGAACGGGCTTCAATCAATTGCTTTTGTTGCTATGGTTCACTGTGTTTGATCAAACTTAAAAGCAGCTTCAAAGTTAGATACCCCCACATGAATAAACAATAAAGCAAATGTTGACAGTGTAATTACACAGCATGCAGATGTTGGACAATGTGTTGCACAGTATTGTCTAGTGTCTGGCAAGGTAAATAATTTACGAGCATCATAGCTTATCAAAATATATGCTGTAAGATGCCAACATGCATTACAGGACACAAACTGTATGATAATTACTGGCACACATCACCAAATTGCTGCAGACAAAGTTAAAGTTTCACAACTTCACAAAGAGGTATGAAGAAAGTATACAAATACTTTTTGGAAGAGTAAGCAATGGCAGCTTTAATGAAGAGCAGTCTTCAGTGCTGATGCTAAACAGATACAGTTGCATCTCTTTCCCAGGCTTGCTGTAAGACATTTGAGACCACCTTTGAAGTGAAAGCTAGCTATGCACATGTCGATGCTGGAGGTATTTCTGTACAGGCCAGACATTTAATTCTACCTTTAATGCTAATAGGTTGTGTAATTAAGCCTAAGTAGAACAATGTCCTTATTGAACCCTGTATTACTGCCGGTGCACTGCCCACCACAGTGCTTTATAAAACTCACTTGGTGTCTCGTTTAACTAGGAGAGCACAGGCTCCAGGATAACAGCCCACTGAATGGACGGATAAGGCCCTGAACTGACATAAATGTCTTCCAGAGTTGCCTTGTGTGCCCCTCTTGTGTGTTTTGGAATGGTTGCGGTTAGAAGCTATGGTTGTAAACAGCTATAACCAATGGCTACTTTAAAAAACATAAACAAACTAACACCAAGACATGTAAGGACAAGCCTATAGGAAAAATCAATTAGAAAGGCACTCAGACTAAGCCAAATGTCCTATCTCACAATGTTAGTGAAAATGAAAAATAAGTAGTGGCCCCAGTTTAGTTTCTGCTCCAAAATTGTATAGGTTCTTCCTTAGCAAATGCTTAACCTTTCCACCAAGTTTTATGAAAATCAAGCAGGACATTTTTACGTAATTCTTGCAGAGTCTTTGGTCTTCTCTTGTGCACTATTTTCTTGAGCTCAGCCCACAGGTTTTCAGTTGGATTTAGGTCATAGGACTGGGATGCCCATGGCAAAAGCTTGATTTATGTTCATTTAACCATTTTTGAGTGGATTTGCTGTCCTGCTGGAAGGTCCAACCATAACTAGTTTTAGTTTCTTGGTAGAGGCTGCCAGATCTTAAAATCACATGGTACCAGTGGAATCTATAATACCATGTAAGTGAACAATACGGCCAGGGCCTTTGGACGAGAAATAGCACCACAGCATCATTTCTAATGCTTGGAATGAGGTCCTTTTTTCTGAACCTTCTTTATTTCTGTGCCAAACCCACTTTGAGGGTTTGAAGTCAAAGAGCACAATTTATGTCTCATCTGACCACATCGACCTGTCCAAGTTAAAGGTCCATTGGCTCGTGACATAAATGTAGGGGAGGCTTCTTTCTGGTATACCTTACAAACAGTGGTTGTGGATTTAGAGACATGGTGACCCCAAAATGCTGCGAAAATCTGAATCTTTACGGATTGTTTTACGTCTCTCACCATCTTCTCACTGTGTCTGCTGACAAAATAATCTTGTGGCCTATGATAGTGGTTCATGATAGTTTTGAATTTCTTCAACTTCTTAATGCTTGACCCAACTGTTTTTTTTTAAGTCGAATAGCTATTTTCATGTATCCATTCCCCTTTGCCATATTGCAATGGGAAAACATGTTGAAGGCTGTTGTAGTGTCATCTTATGGCTTTTTATATTTTTAATTGGGTGAAGAGCTTCTATACGCCATTATGAATGAGTCTTTGAAATGTAATTAAGATTAACCAATTACACTTACGACGGCTGATTGACGGCAAAAAATGTAGCGATGACATTGCCAACCAAAAGTTATTAAAAAAAGGTAAAAGAAGAAAAACAAGAAGAAAAAGTAACCTCGATAAACACTACATGATCGCCTGCACGCAATGGAAATTGGCCTCCTTCCCGTATTCTGACAAGAGGCTTACTGCTGTTGATTAAGAACAAAAGGAGAAAAGGTTAGATGCTCTCCAAGTTCAGTTTAGGCAAGGGTCTGTAGTGTATATGCAAACTAAGGGTTGAGCTGTGCCCAGGCTGGTAGGTTTATCATGGCACAACGCATCCAGTGGAATTTTTTAATGGCAGCATCATTTTACCTTCTGGGCCAGCAACAACTTGTAACTGTGTTTGACACATTATGTGATACTGAAGACAATACTAGAAGACAAACTCAGGAATAAACTGCAAAATTGCGAATTACTTTTTATTTTTCAATTTTTGGTTAGAGTACTTACACGGACAGAAGACATGGTTAAGTGACAGCCAGTATCTTTTTAAGATGCCTTCTAATGTAACCATGTCAGTGTTGTTTATATTGCACATAAACACTTCATGAGAGGGAGGTTGGGGGACAATAACTGGTTCATGTTTACTGAGCAGGACAGAGACAGAGAGTTTTGGGTACTTATTAAATTAGCTGCGCTCTGGGGTGGATAAGACTGAGGGGCCATGTAAGGTAAAGGAGTCTGGCTGTTGTCCCCAAGGGCCACTGTCTAAAAGGATGTCTCAGTTCTCTAAGACACATTGCTTGAGGTTGTCCTGCTGAAGTTAGAAGGCATTCTTAAAAGCCACAGACATTATTATCTCAAAATAGCTGCCTGTTTTGAAAATGGCAAAAAAAGGGCGAAAGTGTACGTCCGTATTTCATGAGATATGAATACCCTCACTGCACTGAGCATAACCTTACCTATATTAGGCTAGGATATTTGATGAAAACTATTTTAAACACAGATAACAGTTATTGTTTAGTAATCCCCAAAAATTGATGGTTGTACAATAGCATGTTTTGACAGAGCTGTGCTTGCAGTCAGATTTGTGGTCCTTTCTGTGTTCATTTATTCAGTCTGTTCCTCTTCATGCGCTCCAGCTTGGCTGTCGAGGACAAGAAAATCTCGCAAATGGGTGCTATTACAACTCCCTTCCCTGAGGGCACTCATCAAAACAGGGACAAAAAGAGAGAAAATTTTACATACCACCCTCAAGCAGTCGTTTTACAGTGCCTCTCAACATAACGACTGAAGAAAAAATCTCACCTGGCCGCATTTACGTAATAGTCACAGAAATGTAAAAGTTAAGTAATTTTAAGAGAATACATTTATGACAAAAACCATAACTTAATTCCTTAAACGCACCCATGTAATGGTCTACACAGTATAAGCATTGTTCTCTGAACCATAGGAGAAACGTTTTATTGACAGTACTAGAGAATGCTGTTGTTTGATATTGCTGGTCTTAATCCAACTATAATAATTTCGAAACTCTGTAATGCACAATCCGCATGGGTCACTAAGCAGTGGCGGTCGAGAGATGAGAAGTCTAGGCAGTGTCAGAAGTTATTGTACATGTGGGAGCAGAGAAGGAGGCCAAGGTAAACCAGGGCCTTATGCCAGTGCCAGCCAGTCTTCAGACTCTCGGAGCATGCAAAGGTATGCCTCCGCGACTTTGCTCAAGACAGCTTGAAACCTGGCACCCGAGGAGAGAGCCTTACAGTTTGATATAACATGCCAGCGCACATGGCCAAATTCCTGAAGCTCCCTCAGGCACAACTTTGTCAGCAGGAGCTATTTACGAGACAGGGGGTGCAGTTGTTGGAGGCGTCCAGGGCGATATATCTGTCTGAGCTTACAGCGTGAGAAGATACGTGTCACTGGCGGTGAGTGTCAATGATGCAACCATCAGCTGGGCTTCCAGGTGTAAAGGCATGGAAAAACGCCATGGCGGTCTGATCCTAGACAAAAAAAAAACCTGTAGGCTTCCTGTGGGGTCCTATGTGACCCCATTAAGTCTGATTATCGATATGTTCACGTGAAGTATGCAACTTTATTATGCAATAAACAATTCCAGGATTAATCGTATAAAAAAGCCTGCTCATCTCTTCTTGCTCTTATTTGGTTATTGTATTTGTGTCTTCATCCATCCCTGAATCCCAAGGTAAGGCTGTCACTCGGAGGCTTGTGGGAGAGTTTGTTTGAATGACATTGTGGCAGATGGTTGTCATTGACACCTGGACTCACAGATGTGGATTCATAATTCAGACAATGTTAAAAAAACACATGATTTCAATTAAGACCATCAAGATACAAAACATCCTTTTTTTGTATTTCAAAATAGAGAGTACTACAAGACTTTATTTATCTAATGGCAAAGTGAGTAATGATGATTAATTGTGAGTTTTACACCACTGGATTTCAAGGCAAAGCCACTGTTACATTGTTGAAAGCATCTGTGAAAATGCATCTGTCAAAGTCAGAGCAAGACAAATGGTTATAACAGCATCAGTGTTGAGGCTTAGCTGAACTCCCTGGTGTAGCAGGGCTGAAATCAAGGATTAGATCAACCATACACCATCAAAACATCACAGAAGTTTTAGCATTGCCTGTATGGTTAATAGAAACATACTAAAACTTACCTTGTATTGGCTTAACGACAAGCTATTATTTTGAGTAAAAGTATGCCTAGACAGATTTTAAGACTAGGCTTGCACATCTGTGAAACGTAAAGCAATCTGGAACTTCATTAAGATCTTGACACATACATTGTCTTGTATTTGGTATGTGAGGAATAACTGAACCCAATTCTCCACTGGTAAATAAAAAGAGTACCACAGGCAAGCAGTACAGAGTTTTTTGTGACTGAATATCAGGAGCTCAAAACTGTCTAAATTAATTCAACACCTACAGTATGTTCTCCACCTGCTCACTCAATTCATCTAGCCTGGACGACGTGTCCGTAATGCCGACTCTGATACAGATCTGGCCCTGATACGGCACGGCTCTGGCCCTGATCTGGCCAGATCCACCTGAAGTATGATGCTATCAGGAGTGACATTTGCAGCTTCTGTCTCCTCCCTCATCTATTGTGCTGAGGGAGGTGAGGAGATCAAGTCGTGGCAAGATGCCATTCCTGAACTCTATTACTCACGTTTCATTAATGTTCCTACCCTTTTACCCAAATTACCCCATGAGTATACGCATTTACATTAATTTGTGACCCTGCTTGACAGAACAAGAACGCTAATTCACCACAGGTGCAAAGGGTTTATGAGGCCAATGACACTGCAGGTAATGAAACATTAATAACTGGATTGTTGAAGCTTTAAAGTCTACTACATGCAGTCACATTTCAAGAGACACAATGGAAAACAAATCATCTTCGAGTGGAAGCTGTTTGGCTGGCATCATTGTGTTTTGACTTGCTTCATCAGACACATCTGTGGTTGACAAAAGATTAGTGTTTTGTTTCTTGTATTGTCTGGCCACATCCTCCCTCAGTCCTTTCACCAGAATGTCTGCTCACATGTCTCTCTGTGTGCTTTCTTCATTCCTCCCCAACCCTGTCCCCTCAGTCTTTCTTTGCCCCTCTCCCTCCTCCTCCTCCCTCTCTCCAGCTGATAGATCTGCAGTGCTGCCGTTGACATGGTCGGAGCAAACAGCCAAGCCCTGGAGCGCCATGTATCGCCCCAGCTGCTTCTGGCCCGAGACTCCCTGCTCCCCGACTAGTGAAAACCTTGCCAGTCCAGATGGAGGGATTCCCATCTACGTGGCGTTCATTTTCCCAGAACCCCGGCCCGGAGCCAAGGGGGATAACTTAGACATTAATGACTACGCAGAAGCTGGGAGGACATCAAGCAAACCTCTTGAAGGAGATTTTTTCAGTTGTTGTTCTCATGGAAGAGGGCCTAATGCTGTAGATTTCTGATTGAAATATACTTCAGGTGGTCCTTGAGTTAAAGAAGTTACACTGTCCAGTCATTGTTTCACTGCTGTACACTATGCCTCTGGAAGGTGAAGAGTGTAAACTTATGATGGACAAGGGTATATTGTGTTCTTCTCTTTAATTGTGAAACTATTTTCTCCTCTGTTGCAGAGGGGCTAATAAATCCAGCGTACAAGGAACTGAGCCGACACATGAGCTTGCTGGAGCTTTCAAGATTATCTGTGCGGCTATGATTTAAGTCAAGGCTTGAGCTTTTACGCCACATTTCAGGGTAAACATAGCTCCCTGAGGGAGTCCCGTGATCTGATGTAAAAGAGGAGGATTTTTTTGCCTGCTGACCATCTGATATTGTGAAACTGAATTCAATGACCCCTTTTTTCGATAAGCCTCTGAACCATCACCATTCATCAGAAGTCTGGAAGGTTTTCATGGCAAATGTCTGGGAATGCTCAAACTCAACAACTGCCCAACAACAGTCAAGAGATGTTAGAAAATAAGTGAAACAAACAAAGGGTCAGAGTCAGGTTTGTTGGGAAATGATCTTGGTTCTGCTAACTACAGTGAGAGAGCAAGTGCAATCACTTTATCCCAAGGTGCATCCTGTGGACTGTTCTGAAGTGTCTGGCTCACACACAAAAAAAGTTGACACACTTGCCAAACTGGCAGCAACAGTCTCATTTCCCATTGTAGGCCACAGAGTCCGGATAAAACAACAACATCTCTCTTCTCCAGTGGATGACGAGGGGCTGCCAGGAGGTCAAGATGACGCAAGATCTGTGGAGTCCCCTGTTACCAAGCAAAGTGGAAAACATAGTGCATGGTGCTCTCGGAAAAGCCTAATGGCACGAGTCACTTCTTAAAAGACCGTCTTTCTTCCGCAAATAAAGCAGGGAAGTTAAGAATGCATTGAGACCTTTTTTTTCCTAGCCGAGGGGGAAAAATCCATCCAGATGAAGTCTCGTAAAAGGCGTAATGCATTTCACAGTGTTTGGATTGGCATGGATCGTGAAGTGATGATCCATCACCCCCATGCATTACATCAGTGTTAAGGAATTAAGCTCAAACCTTGGCCTCGTTTGCCACTGTGCCCCACAAGCCAGGTACGGAAACACACGGAGAGCACCTGAGGCAGGAGAGGGGCGACTGGGCCGGAAGCAGTAGTGAAGTGAGCCTTAGTAAGTACAAACATTGCTTAAAAAGCCATGATTAAAGAAAATGAATTTTTGTTAAATCAATTCTGCTTTAAATATTTGTCTGGTGGAGGCAATGTGTGAATTCTGGTTTTCCTACTTTTTAACTTCCCTACCTATGAACCAGTTCTTTAGTCATCCCAATGAACCTCATTTTCACCTTACCCTCGAGAAGAAAATATTTTGTGCACACCTCAAGCGGAACCCTACAAGTGGGTATTGGAATGGAAAAATCCAGGCCTAGCTATAATTGAATTAAATGTGTCCACAAAGGTAATGTGGCAGAGATGGACGAGCAGGCTGTATTTTGTGACAAGCAATAAAACACATTTAAAATGTATTTTCCATGACTGGTCAAGACTTTTGCAGGATGTGCTGAGCACCGACAAGTGTACTGTGTCTTCCTGTAACCTCTGCATGCTCCGGAAAGAGCAGAGCAGTAACCTTATTCACACATGTGCTAACTACTCTGCATTTCTCTGCAGCCCTGCAGGCCCATGTGTGGTGCACGAGTGCCACTGGTGAACCCAATTTGTCTTGTCGCATGTGAGAAACAGCTCTCACTTCAGGGGGCAACAGCCTGGAAGTCACTTGTCTTCACGTACCCCGCCCCCCCACACACACACACACACATACACATACACACACAGATGCATACACCCACACCACACACGAATATGCACAAACACACAGCACACATATGCATGCATAGGCTATGACACATGTTTGCATACTTACAAACTCATTGGCACAGACACGTGCGCACACTCACACACCATTTCCATCTCACACACACTCACAGACACAGACACACACACACACACACATACACACATACACACACACACACACACACACACACACACACACACACACACACACACACACACACACACACACACACACACACACACACACACACACACACACACACACACACACACACACACACACACACACACACACACACACACACACACACGCATAAACACTCAGTTTCCAATTAAGTAATCCCTCGGAGGCTCCAGGCCAAACTGGATCACTCATCAGCTACCTGGGGTCCTACTGTGCAGGATCATGCCTGTGAAATCTATTGGCTTTCTGGAGACAATGACAGATGAATGGGAGAAAAGAACAGAAACAGGAAATCCCAGAGAGCTGGACATGGGAGACACTGAGAGCATATGGACACATAATCACGCCTGACAGCAGCCAGACTGCATATGACAGAGAGGAGGAAATGTGGTAAAAAGTAAGTTAGATAAGGTGGATGTAAATGTCCAATAGAAACTGGCCAGTCAGACATTACTGCTGAGTGCTATTGACACATATGCAGCGGGGTTGTCATTTGTCTTTTACACTGGGGAGTAGAAATATACTATAAACTGGATATATGTATTTGGGTAATGATTTACAGAGGACCTGAGAGCCTGGTTCATTTGGAAATAGGTTTACATTTTGTTTATATGGATAAATATTTGCAAATTTGGTTTAATCTTGGGTTCAGTGACACCCATTTTTCAAAAGGCATTTTTTAGTGGCCTGTTTTTTTCTGCCCATGGTTTTGCTCCACTCAGCTGCTCATCTTAGGTTTCAGTAAGAGATTATGTGAGAGAAAAATTACGATATAATTACATGTTATCCAATAAAATATTTATGCATAATATATTTGCACACACGCACACTTTATCTCTGTTTTGGCATAGTGTACTATAGAAGTCAATTGAGGCTACAACACACACACATACACACACACACTTTTACCTTCCTTGCATGGCCAGCTCAAAGGGGAGACAGCAGGCAGACACAGGGGCTTGGCTGACCTGATTGATCATCTGGACGTCTTAGAATGAGGTCAAATCACCTTCCAGCTCTGACATAAGAATCCTAATGCATCAAGCAGCTTTTGAAAGGTGATCTGTTTATCTGTTATCTGCAGTTATTTATTATGAACGTGTCATCACAGAGCACTGAAAAAAGTAAAGGCGACAGACAAAGCATGCTTAAAGCATGATGACATAGGCATCTCTCATCCCTCTGTCCCTCACACAAGGAAATAAACACCTTCTCAATACGAACTCTATGTCAAATTATTCAAATAAGATAACATTTGTGCAGTATGTGAAAGTGTGTAAACATGACACACTCACAGATGAAATGCTGTGAGTAAGACAGGAGTGGGCTTAGATTGCCCGGGCAACTGCCTGTTTGCCCTCCTTAACTGAAGTTGCCCCTCCGAAGGAAATATATACTTGCGATCAGGGGACGGGGGCGTGGCAGCAACGGTTAGTGAGAGTTTACTGTAAAATTATATTGGCAAAATTTGCGATCCGATGACGGGGGCGTGGCAGCCGCTGTGACAAAAAATAATGTGTTGCCCCTTTTTTCCAGGGCAGAGGGAACTGCCCTTCAAAATTCCTGTGCACCTCCCTGAGTATGGTAGATGGTGGGAAGTCATTTTCAATAGAAATGCTTCATAACACCGGTCAACTTGGCTCTGTCAATTACAAAAACAGTCAATACTGTTTGAGGACTTGCCAGAGCCAGCTTTAAAAACATTACATATTATTCAGGGGTTTTGCAAGGTGAAGAATGCTATCTGTTTGACTAGCTGTGTTCACAGAGTGATAAATGATAGGAAAATCTGATTAAAGCTTCTGGCAGCGATGTCCAACTCCTCCTGGTCAAACAGCCCATTAGGTGAGAGCAATGCATGTGCGGATAGACATGTAATGGCTTCAAAGATGGAAAAACAAAAAGAAAACAAGTGGCCGGCTGTCTGGTAGCTAGACTGAAATGGACATTTAAGCGTGACTTCCGACCTTGAGTGTACAAATGGGAGGAGAGCAAGAGAGAGGGGGATGAAGAGAGAGCGAGAGAGACAGAGAGAGAGAGAAAGAGGATAAAGAAAACAGACTTGTTCCACTCTCCCTTTGTGGCTGTGGGGTCATATGGGGAGGACGTCTTTAAAGTGTAGAAGGGGAAATGTGTTTTTTACACAAACCATGTGTGTGAGTGTGTGAGTGTGTGTGTGTGTGTGTGTGTGTGTGTGTGTGTGTGTGTGTGTGTGTGTGTGTGTGTGTGTGTGTGTGTGTGTGTGTGTGTGTGTGTGTGTGTGTGTGTGTGTGTGTGTGTGTGTTTGTGTGTGTGTGTTTGTGTGTGTGTGTGTGTGTGTGTGTGTGAGCGTAGCTTTTCACTTGCAGCCCCGGCTCCTTCCCCCGTGTCCATCTCCCTCATTGCCTTCATAACGAGTGAGACCACGTGAAATAAATAATGTGCTTTCCTGTGGAATTCATGAGACATTTGGATAGCAAAATTACTGTATGAAACTGGCTCCCACAGAATAGTGTAACTGGAGCAAACTAGGCTGCACACTCAAAAACATGAGCTCAGAAATACGTCAAGTTTAAAAAATATATATATATAAATCATGACTTTCATAAGAATCCATCAGCCAATCAAAGACCATGAGTTGCGGCTCAAGTCAAACACGTGAGGGCTTCACACACGCACAGGGAAGAGTTAAACGTCCGTGTTCACCACCTGACCACTATTTTGTTGTCATAGTCACGTAGAAACGCATGGGTTATTGTTTCACTGTAAAACTGTAGCCATCAAATTTGGCCTGTCGCTGCAATGAATGCCAGTCAGACTAAAACTCAATTGGGATGGGGGAGTTAAGGGTTTTTTCCTCATACATTAAATACTACTATTTTTAGAGGGGGGGGGGGGGGGGGGATAGTGGGCAATTTACAGCCCTCCAAAATGTATCCGCTGGAGCCACTCCACTCCACTCCGATGTATCATACACAAGTTTTCCTGGACACGCCACCAAAACCCTGTCCCAGGAATGTTGGCTGGGGCAAACATGGAAACCTGAATGATTAAAGCTGACTTTATTCCCTCATAGAAACAAACAAATCCCTATCTTAAGGAAGTCTGATTTACCATAGCGAAAAGTCGTTTAGTGTCTCACAAAGAAGCACATTAAAGTTAAAGGAAATAAATGATGAAGACTATTTATTGCACTGTATGTGCAGCAGCACTAATACATCATGCATGTTTAAATGTATTTATGATTTTTTTCTTAAAGTGTTTTTACTTTGTGAGAAACAAAAGTCCCAGCAGATTCTCATATTCTGTTTTCATGTTCTAACAGAAACCACATTTTTAATGGTTTTTCAATGGCAATAAATCACATATTTATTAGACATTAAAAAACATCTTGGCTGCTTGATTCTACATTAAAGTCGTCGTTACAACGGTTAGTAGAGTGGTGAGCAAGCCAGAATCCACACTGTGAAGATCCCTGTAGCTGCCTCTCATAGCTGATGAAACAGGGTGGGCTATACAGCCTAAAAAATAAATAATAAAAACGCATTACATTTATTACAAAGCTTCCAATAGTAGTCTACACCCTTGCTTTGCATTGGTTGGGCAAAATAGCAGAGTCTGACTGAAATGTTACTGATAATCCCACATCACCAGTGACAGAGAGGCATCTGCACCGAAATCCACGTCTGTATCTATTTCTGGAAGTGGATGGCTGTCTAAGAGTCATGTATTGTTACAACACGGGTAAATTAAATCAAGCATTCTGATTGGTTGAGATTGAGTCACGGGGTGTGCTTTATTGAGCGATAAAGGTACTGCACAACCTGTTTACATTTAACTGAGCGTTCCATATCAGTGCGCACTCAAATTAACAGTACATTATTGACAATACAGTACTGCCTCTCTGACCTTATTGCTTAAATACGAGCCAGTCTGATTCCAAATGCTCCATCACTAAACCTTCTCCAGCTGGTGTAACCTGATTGATGGGATGCTGCTTGGTGTGTTCAACCTGATGGTCTGAAGGGTTCTGGAACACAGGAGTCAACGGCCCAAAAAACAGCAAGCAGATGCATCCGCCTCCTCAAGGAACTGCGTTCTGGCTAAGGAACCTGGTGGGGAGAAATATTAATTAAATTCCTTTGAAATGAAACATGGCTTCTGGCAAATGTGGTAGGATTTGGAAAATGAAATTGGAAAAAAAGAGAGGAATGGTAAGGCTTGAACTATCATTCCGGTCCCCTCTAAGAGCGCAGGTGTTTGTGATTGCCTTGCTGTCTGCAGCTTGCATGATGGCGCAAGGAGACTGATTGCTGCTTGAACACGCTGAAAGGTCTGTTTCTTTCGAATCTCATGCTTGGGAGTCCATTGAGATATGGAAAGTTAGCCTGGTGAGCCTTGCTATCCATAACCTACTCTTATTCGAGACACTCCTTCAGGAAAAGTAATATTCGGTGTAGCAAGTGTAGTAATAATGGTTGTAATAATGTAATAATACTAATATAATAATAATAATAATAATAATAATAAGTAATAATGGTAATATTCAGTGTAGCAGGTGTAGTAATAATGGTTGTAATAATGCAATAATAATAATATAATAATAATAATAAGTAATAATGGTAATATTCAGTGTAGCAGATGTAGTAATAATGGTTGCGTGCTCATTGGTGTGGTAGAGGTTGAGGTATGCTAGACTGTCTCCTGGCATTGGACCCAAAATACAACATTAGACGTGTACAATTAAAATGTTCTGCTCTGCCTCTACTGGTGAATAAGCATTGTTTGGCAGTGTTACGGTTTGATTGTAATTGTATCTCTCATCTTGCAGACACTTGTTGGCTGCTCCTGTGATGCTTCACACTTGGCTGTTTGTGCTGTTAACATATCGGATCTCTCCTTCGCCGCAGGGCTGCCTCCCTGCTGCCTCCCTGCTGCCTCCCTGCTTGCTGTTTTTTTGGCTTGATTGCGCCGTCTACGGCCTCACTGCCACAGTTCAACCTGATGTCACAGCCCTCTGTGTGAACTTTCTGCTATTGTGTCGGCCGTACGCGCATAACACAGGGGTGCTTTGCTTCGGGATTGCATGGTGTGGTTGTGGTGTGTATGGTGTCTGGTGTTGTGTGCGTGGCTGTCTGGGTGCAGGATTAGTGAGTTGTTTGTGTGCGTGCATGATCTGTTGTCTGATTTGTGTATGAGAATAAAATACTACTAAATGTTTTGAAATCCATTTTGTGGTAGTTACCCAATAACTGAGTTTGTTTGGTTTCAATTTGATTTTGACTCATACCACTGGTCACTAATCCTAAAATGAAACATCAAACTGTTTTCTTTGTTTGTTGGATAACACTGCAATTTTACACTCTTTGTTCTTTCTTTTTATACACAGCAAGACTACTCGTTGTCATATCAGACCAATCATGGACCTTGCCATAGGTTGTTTCATATTTGGGCATATCCAACACCTCTTCTCCAACCTAATGTCGAGTCAGCACAAAGGGTGCCAGCGGATGATCTTGACCAAAGTTTAACTCCTCTCTATGTGAGGGGCCTGTCTCTTCACTGCTCCTGTCTGTCTGTGTGAGGGGCCTGTCTCTTCACTGCTCCTGTCTGTCTGTGTGAGGGGCCTGTCTGTGTGATGGGTCTGTCTGTGCACTGCTCCTGCCTGTCTGTGTGATGGGTCTGTCTGTGTGATGGGTCTGTCTGTGCACTGCTCCTGTCTGTCTGTGTGATGGGTCTGTCTGTGTGATGGGTCTGTCTGTGCACTGCTCCTGCCTGTCTGTGTGATGGGTCTGTCTGTGCACTGCTCCTGCCTGTCTGTGTGATGGGCCTGTCTGTGTGATGGGCCTATCTGTGTACTGCTCCTGTCTGTCTCTGCACTGCTCCTGTCTGTCTGTGTGATGGGCCTGTCTGTCTGTGTGATGGCTCTGTCTCTTCACTGCTCCTGCCTGTCTGTGTGATGGGCCTGTCTGTGTGATGGGCCTGTCTGTGCACTGCTCCTGCCTGTCTGTGTGATGGGCCTGTCTGTGTGATGGGCCTGTCTGTGTACTGCTCCTGTCTGTCTCTGCTCTGCTCCTGTCTGTCTGTGTGATGGGTCTGTCTGTCTGTCTGTGTGATGGGTCTGTCTGTCTGTCTGTGTGATGGGCCTGTCTCTGCACTGCTCTTTTCTGTCTGTGTGATAGGCCTGTCTGTGTGATGGGCCTGTCTGTGTGATAGGCCTGTCTGTGTGATGGGCCTGTCTGTGTGATGGGCCTGTCTGTGTGATGGGCCTGTCAACAGACACGAGTATTCCCAAGCCTGCCTTAGACTGCATTTCTAAGAAAGGTTATTACACTTCACACAAATATTTAACAAAAGGGCACACCCTCTGAGCTACTTTAGTGAAACATAGATACTTCAGTGTTTGGTTAAACTACCATAGAGGTTACATGGACACATAATATACTTATTTTAAATCCTTTCTTGCTTGTTCTTATTAGTCATTCAATCAGCACCGTACTACAAACTGACTTAGCCCATTCATATTAGCATTAGCAAGAGTAAACCTCACAGTTTGAAATGATGGTATAGTAGCAATATGTGCTTGAGTGAGCAGAGTGATAAAACAGACCAGGCATTTATGGGGATGGGAGGGACTGTTAAAAATGGAGCATGCTACATTTAGGGTAGACAGGGTCATCAGCAGGTCCTAGATCAGCCATAGTGACTTCAGCTGACGAGCTGTAGAGACCTAGATAGGAACGCCAGTGTGTGTGTGTGTGTGTGTGTGTGTACATACTAATGACTGTAAATAACAGTGTGGAGATGTAGCCTCTCATTAGTTAAATATGGCAGGAATACATCAGGTAGATCTATGTGGTTCAAGATAACCACCATCTGGAAGTCTAAAGCCTAGGAAAGAATTTGTGTTTTAGTACGTTTCTCAACATTTACTTCTTAACGTCTAAACGTCATCTAAGTGTCCAGAAACCTAAAAAACAAATGAGAGCTGAATGTGATGGAAAAAAACAACAGGAAAATGTTATTGGAACAATAATGTCCACAGAAAACTAATGGTTTTGACCACTGCTGTATTATCAAAAGACTAGCCTTTTAATGTGTTATCCTTGACATCTGTTATTTCCATGATACAATTTAAATGGTGATTGTAAAGCTATCTCAAATATTCAGATGTGGTATTCTGACTGATGACTGATACAATTCTTTTGGTGTGTTTTTCTGCATGGTTCTGTGACCTACATTAGTTTTCTATACTATTCACATTCACAAGACTGTCTACAACAAACAATGAGCTCTAAAAGAGGTCAAACAAGGGTAAAGCTATAACAAATATGTCAGTGAATGACATCAATGAGAAAGTCTTTACCACAGCAATTAGTATAGTTAGAAATGAATACTCAAATTATTATTCTTCCCTCTGTAACCAGTTCATCACAGTTTCACAATTTCGAGAGACAAAAGCATTGGACGTTTATTTTAAGAGTAAATGCTGAAAGCTTTAAAAATAAAACATGTCAATAGCAACATCTTGCTCTGAAAGCCATTAAGAGTATTATTATGTCTTTGGACATAACAGCAGAGATGCCCAGAATCTCTCTTTTTTGTATTTTGGAGAGGCAGATGAATTGGGCAACAAACTGACTTGACTGATGTTTCAGGATGCAAATAAGTCACATTACCACATTGCATAATAAAGTGAATTTTCCAATGGTTTCCAAGCATTCCAAAATGGGGTTTCTGGGAAAAAGAGAGAGATATGGGAAGCAGGAAAAGTATAAGTGTGCTACAACCCCCTGCCATACAACTCACTGATACAGCCTCACTGACACAACCTCAGCAACTGCTGTCACCATCAGAGCAAGACCAAGTCACAGTTTCAGCCACATTAAAGAGCCTCAGAAATACTTTGTTTATTCTACCATTATATGTGTTTATGCCAAAGCTAGTCTCAAGGATGCTCCCAGATTTCAGCAAGAGGTTTGAAGTTTAGTAGGGTAGGATGTTTTCAGCCCTTTTAAAAAACGAATATGCTCACTAGTTTGTCCAATGGCATCCACTAAAGGAGGACTCTTAACATTGGTTTACAAAGCCAGTTCTGAACTACTAGCCCATTTCTTTATGGTTTGATATTTTAGTTTGTAAACAAGTAAAACAAAATTGCGTGATATCCCTCAGAATCCAGAAGTCTTGTCACACAACTGGAACAATATAATGTTGTTCTTCGCAATCTCCTATTCCATATTGTCATAGTTATTTCTTTGGAATTGTTGAGCATGAGAAATTCACACACTTTAAATCAAAGCAAACTGGCTGGCTGCATCCTTTATTACCCTTAAAAGCTTCAAAGTTTGTACCAAACATTGGATGTACTGAGCATTGCATCAACATCAGGGGAAAGTTAAGAGATCACAGAATTTTCATTTTGTGTTGATTACCATATTTTAGTGGTATGGTTCATTTGTTATTGTTCTTTACCATATGTGGAAATCCTGATCAAGCACTTCTCTAAACACAAATGTCCCTCTTCTGATTCCAGAGTCAGAATTATTTTGTGGTGTTATAGACTTGTATCACACCCTTTCCTGAGAGTACTATTAGCTATAATCGATCTAGATTTCCCTAATACCACTGGGATTATGATTTCTTACTATGTCCGTTGAAATTGCAACATTTTCACAATTGTCTGATACCAACTGGTTGGCTGAATTATGTTATCGTTATCAAGTTACAGACACTCTCGGTTTTCACAGGAATTGAGGTACAAATGTCATTAACATCTCCAGTGAGACTAGTCCTTGTGTTGCCTCAGGTAATAACTTGCCTCTCTGGCACAGATATCATATGACTTAATTAATGTCAAGGGCTTCAAGCCATTTCAATTCTGCAGTGCAGTGTTTCTCTGACTGCATGCTAACTAAACACAGTAGGTGAATCAGATACAAATATCTTTCACATCAGCTAGTTACCATCAACATCCATCTCTAAAGGCATACATGTTAAAGAAGCAAGCTTGTGAAAGGTCTGCGGTTTGATCCCCTGGACCGGCAGGAAAAATGTGGGTGGGGGAATGAATGAACAGCGTTTCCCCCCTCCTTCAACATCCATGACGGAAGAGCCCTTGAGAAAGGCATTTAACCCCTAACTGCCCCCCAGGTGCGGCTCTGCTGCTGTCCACTGCTCCCTGCTTCTAATGGTGAGGATGGGTCAAATGCAGAGGTGAAATCTCACTGCTCCTTGAACTTAAGCTAACCTATCAAAATTAATAGAATGACAGCCAGGGACGTGCACAGGAATTTTGAACGGCCATTGCCCTGACCTGAAAATAGTTCTCCCTACAGCCATTACAGGGAATCAGCCGTCTAATTACACTGGGAACCAAAAAAGTGTTCACCCTGTTTTCCGCAGCGCTTCTTTGACCTTCTGACTGACAAGCCAGACGAGGACACGAACCCCGGAACTAAGTGGACAGAGCCAGGCCGAAGTTAATTAGTAAAAGGTTGGGTTAAAGCCGACCAAGAGCATTTTCGCGCTATCCCTTTAAACTGCATGAGTGAGATGGTAATTCAATGTAAGATGAAGAAGATGGCTGTATTTTGTTGGGTTCTGGTTTGTGTTCCCCAGGAGCACTTTAATAAGGAATAAACTGTTTCTTCTGTTGTTCAAAACAACATAATTTGTTGACAAATAATTGTAGCTTGTCAGACCTTTTTTTATGTCCTAGCTACACCCTTTTAAACTGACTGGTATGTTGCTAATCGAGAAAAAAAACAAGAGCAGCAATGAGGGCAAGCCTACATAAATGGGGAATGCACAAGATCTAGGGATTGTGAGCTGTGTTTATATTGATGAACTTGAACACCTGCTGACTGAGCATTTAGGTCAGACTACCTATTTGCACCACTCTTTCAATAAAGGGAACGGGATATTTCTTGCCAGACATATATTACACTTGGGCAGTGATTGGTGCCGTTTTCACCAACCTTTTTTGCCCTCAAACTAGGGCCCCATAACTTGAAAAACAAAGATATGGATGGTGACCAGAGGGCCATTAAACATTTCTCAACCAATGCTGCAACACCTCATCTGTATACTGTACAATTTTAAACACTCTACAAATGCTCAACAGTCAGTAAATCTTCATTTAATTTTAAAATATGTGTCAAATAGCTGTGAAGAGCCTGACCATGACCTGACGTTTACCCTAACTCTTTCCTCACTCAAACCCCAGACTTAAATCAGAACTTTATTCACACTCTGACAACACTTAATAGACGGTCTGTGGAGAAAAGAACACGGTAGCCAAATGAAGTGAGACTTGAGGTTCCTTTGCATGGTCTAATCATTACCAGCCTTTGAAGAAGCACAAAAATTGACTTCACATTAAGTTGAGCAACTGAGGGTTCCTGCTAATTCACTCAAGAGAACCGCCTCTTCGGGTAAGTGTTTGTAATGACTAAAAAACGGCAGCTTTCATTTAAATGCAGACCACCCACAAGCCTCTTCTAAGAGAGGAATGCATCTTGTTGTTTTGGAAAAGTTGGCGAGCATGTATAGACAACAAGTGCCTTCCTTGGAAAAAGACAATATTTATATTTTATATTTATATTTATATATGATTAAGAAACTAAAACAATTTAAGTATCCAAACTGGTGCTTTGCTGATGCTTAGTGTAACTGCAATGGTGCCACTACTGGGAGCTGAAGTTCTCTACACATCCAGACTGACACAGTATTTGGTTAAAGTGTGTACTATGTGCCACTTCACAAAGCAGTGAACAACTGATAGAACCATCAAATTGGAACGTTTGTAAATGTACTGGAAATGCGAAATAGAAATGGGAGTAAAATAGATTACTGTTAAAATAGCTCCCCAGCTCTTGTAATGTAAACTTGTGCATAATAAGAAGTTAAAATCTACTTTGACATAATTCAAGCCACATATATTTCCATTATCTTGGTGCTCAAACTCAACCACACTTGTTAAAAAAAAAAGTGAAGGAAAAAGACAGAAGAAAGATGATTTGTTCACCATTCTTCAAAACTTTTTTTTTTTTTCACCCAGTGAGCCTTTAGGCAATGTCTGGGCCTGTGCAACACATGGTGGTTGGAAAATGGTGAGAGGTGGTGTGCTTATATCACAGCAATTATTCTTATTACCTTCTCTAATCACAAACCTTTTCCCTCAGGAAAAAGATAACTGCACCCAATTTTCCCCCTTCTGATTCTTGGAGCCAGGACATTTTACTGCTTTTGACATCTGTTTGAATGTCTCTTAGATTCCCCCCCCCCTCAAATCATTCCCCTTAGCTAGAGCAAACGTGATTTCATGCTGTCACAACTCCCCGATCAAATAGCCTGAATATTAATCTCTCTGGCTACTAGCAATGCTCGTCTAATGAAGGCAAGTCTTGGAGGCAGGTGTTTGAGTGTGAAATGGCAAAAAAAGGGTGAGGTTGGTTTGGAAGAGTCGAGTCTGGGCAGTAATTAGAGCACAGTAGAGTCTAATATGTGTTCTAATATGAAATGATGGCCTTTCGACTAATTTGGATAATTCTGCTGACAAACACAAGTTTTTAAGTTAAGGGCTGGAACAGGGTCTTACATAAAGATCTCCCATTTTGCTACTTTGGAGGCCCTGGCATATTGCACAGTGTAACCTAGTAATTACAGGTGATGCGCACAGATCTGAGCGGTCCCGGCAACACCCTTTGGATAAACCAGAGCGGATTGTGTAATATCAGGCATTGTCGGCACG
This sequence comes from Sprattus sprattus, assembly GCF_963457725.1. Taxonomy (NCBI): domain Eukaryota; kingdom Metazoa; phylum Chordata; class Actinopteri; order Clupeiformes; family Clupeidae; genus Sprattus; species Sprattus sprattus. Next base: position 12,028,290 of record NC_137928.1, on the reverse strand, counting down.
CTCGTGTGTATGTGTGTGCGTACAGAGTGGGAATCTGCCTGGGACAAGGCATCAGTGAAAACGTGGTATGGAATTGCATTCATTTGTGCTTATTTTCACTAAGCAGGTGAAATGGATTTGATCATGAAGCAGCGACACAGCGCTCTGAAACGGGCGGCTAAGGGCAGCCCCTAAGGGCGAAGGTGGATGGGGTGTGCATCTTCAATGTCGCTGTCGTGCTGGACCAGGCTGGTTCAGTCTTCGTCTCTGGCTGTGAAGATGTCGGTGAACTGCTCCAGGAGCTCTCTAAGCTGCCTTGGCACAACTCCACGACCGCCTTGCCTAGTCTCAGCTGTCGACAAGGGCTGGCTCAGCTCGCTGTGGTGCTGCAAGGATGCTTGATCTTGTGGCCACGCATTACTGACTCCGCTACGCAGTAATAACTCATGGCCACGCAAATATATTTTTCTCACCAATGTTCCCAGGGGGGCTACGTAGAAAATCCATGCTTCATGCGTGATAATAGCCCTTATCTCATGTCATGATATGGCCACAATTGAGTTATCACGTTCCCACATCTTATTAACTCATAGCCACAAATGAATTGTCTTATTCCCATGCCTTACTTACTCATGGCCGTGATTTATTGATCTTGTGGCCATGCTTTACTAAATAGTGGGCGTGAGTTGTTGATCTTGTGGCAATGCATTACTAACGCGTGGCCACACAATTATTTTTTCCCATGTTTAGGGGGATAACCCGGTTCCCCAGAATGATGACTCCTGGGGATTAAGGTGGCCGGAACAGGAACAGGCTGAGGAACAGGAACTGGATCTGGAGAATCAGGCACAGATCCAGGACCCCACAGTGAAGGAGAGCCCTGCCACCAGAGTCGGTGTTCCCTTGAGCTGTTGAGCTTGGGGCAACAGCTGCCCGAAGCACCGAGGCAGCTGTTCATGCAGCAGGCTAGCCAACAGGAACTGGATAAGACTGAAGGCTAGCCAACTATGACCCTGCAGCAGGAAGGGAAGCACAGAGGAATAAGATGAGGCAGGACTAACTGACTTGGGGTTCACTGGGTGAGAAATAACTCACATCTAGGGGAGGCAGCGTCATGGGCAAATAATGGCTTACATCTAGCGGAAGCAACCTCATGGGCAAATAATGGCTAGCAAATGGAAAAAAGTTGGTTCCTTGTCAAAAAATGTGTCTCTGCAAACATCAAAATGAAGCTTGTCTGCTGGGTCAATGTTGATCTGTAACAACTGCAGGAGTGCTGGACCCAAAGTACGACACACGGCACACTATTGTTGTGGCTAGACAGCCAGCTAGCTAACTTAAGCTTCTACTGTAGTAGGTTACTGTACATGATAAGGACCACATGTTTACTTAGTAGGTGGCAAACAATGGAATACCATTCTCTTTTGATGCCTCAGCACACCTGTCTTGTTTTAAACAGGAAAACCCAAAAGAATGTTAGAGTTTCTTTTGTTATGTTGCTTCATGGAAAAATAGGAACAGCTGAATTTCAATTTCTTTGGCAAAGAGTAGGTGAGGTTTATTTGTTCAGGTGGAATCCACAAGTATCCATACTCATCTTGTGCACTGAGTGAACAGGAGCAAATTCAGCAAATTCAGTGGTGAGAAAAGAATCTGCCCATGCACAAAGATTTCAAACACACACACACACACACATATATAGATATACTGTATATAAATATAAATATAAATATAAATATAAATATAATTATAAATATAAATATAAATATAAATATAAATATAAATATAAATATAAATATAAATATATCATATATCATACATCATATATCATATATATAATTTAGCTATAGCTATAGCTAGATGTTTTTGACCATAAAAAAGAAGGAGTCTAGTTTTAATTTGACATGCAGTCATGTGCTGTTCTGTTGTGTTCTGTTATGCTGCTCAGTGTCTGTAATCATCTGATGACAGATTCTGTTTTTTTTTTTTACAAAAATGAATCCACATGTGCCTATGAGTCTTAGAAGCCTTGCATTCTACTGCTCCTGGTCATGACTCCAATTAACATGTCTCTTGCTAGGAGCAAATAAGAAACTCCTGATCGCAGCTCCGTCACTGCGCAATAAATATTATTCACCAGTTGAGGCTTAGGGTCAGCTGTTTATGATTAAAATGTCTACACAGTTAAGTGTGTCATTAGCTTCCACGGTGAAGTATATTGGCTAATCTCAGGGATCACAGTCAGAGAGTGGTAGCAGCCTGCTTACAGATGCCTGTAGGGAGTACCAGGTGTTAGGTGGCTGAAAACCTATATGGCTTTAAGTACAGGTTTGCTTTGTCTTAATCTGTGTCTACCTTACAAGGTCCAGGGTTAATGCGAGAAGGTGTTTAGGTTAACAAGGTGCTCATTAAGACCTGCAGTAGTTCATGTCGGCACGGTTTAACCATTCATCATGCAATAGCCATGACCAACATTAATGGTAATGATAGGCTCTTTTGTAAATATTCTGTGAGTCACTAGGTTACAGAATGTATTCTGTCCACATATGCATCGGCTGCTTGAACAGTCATAGACTTTTGAACTAACACAAGTTTGATCAGCCTTTGCTGCTGATTGAAGATATTTTATAACCTGCCAACTGCCAGATGTATTGGACTAAAGACCTATCGAGCACATCATACCTTCAGGAATAAAGGCCATGGACATAATTCATTTTGTGCTTTGGCAAAACAATAACATTTATGAAAGTTCAAACAGCCTTTTTTTGTGGACAGAATGTAAAATCCCTTTTGTGCACGTCATAATTTCAGTAATATAGCAGAACTGTTATGTGGACAACATTCAATGGCACAGAATTATCATAGTGTAGGAAATTGTGCATTTTTGTGTCACAGAAGTATAAATGTTGGCCTAGTATATCTATTACGTGGATAATATCACTTTTGTTTGCAAAACGGGTAGTATAATTGTTAAATTACATTTGACTCCTTGCACTTACAGCAGATTCTCACCACTGGGTCAAATAACATGTCAGCAGCAACACAGTTATATGATCGCACAGACATTGAGATGTATTATGTGTTTGCTTTCAGGTATCTAAAGTGAAGGACAGATGTTAATAGCTGTAGTATTTTTGGTATTTTACAGTATTAGACACTAGTATATCTTCATTCGTAGGTTATTAAATCTATCACATATTTTCAGCTTTTTCCAAATAAAACTGGATTTCAAAATGATTTGATTTCATTCACAGGCCATGTATCTATCCTGATGAATATTTAGTTTGTGAAGACTTACTTTTTACTTTAATAAGGATGTTGAGGAGAAAGTGTCTCAACATGCTATCCTGGTTAAGCATGTAGTTCATTTGTATAGCTGTTATCGTTTGGAACACTAAGAGGGATTTAGTTTCCCTGTAATGTATCCGCAAAAACACTGATGGCTTTGTGAAAAGCTATTTCCACTTTCATATCTCAAAACAGGGTTTCAATAGATAGTTTGTTTATAATTTCAGCATCTGTAGACAGTCTATAGAGGACCATCCAAATAAAGTGTGACGTTTCAAGCGACTTGTGAATTGCAGAATCAACGGAAAAAGGAGAGCAAGTGCAGGTACTGAGCTTAAGGAAACGACTTCTCCTGGAAAATGTTTTATTGGGCACTTTCTGAACATTGGTATAAAACAGCTGAAAAAAAAATGTTGTGTAGCTGTGTACATTAAAATAACAACAGCAGCAGCAACAACATTATGAAAAGGTTGAAATCCAGCAACATTCCCACAGGGACCCTTAGTACAGACACCTCAGATTCAGAAAAGGATGCAGAAAGCCCAACTATTGTGGAAACGAACATATCATGACAAACTATTTGGGGATGTAGAAAAGTTTGTCCAATAATTATTTTAAGAAGCATTTTTTTCCAAACAAAATAGCACCATAAACCATGCAGAGGTATATCCCAGCCATACGTCTACTGATAGTAATTGACAACAATCATCAGTCCATCCGTTGACTTAGTGATCAGCACATTCTTTCCTCATTTGCAAAACCTCAGTGGACCAGTTTACAATATTTACATATCACTTGGATGACTTGATGGAACCACTTTTGAACCAAAATGTCTGGCAGTTAGCATTCGCATTACATTGAGGCAACCCAATTAATCAGATTTTTAGTTCAGTTAAACAAGTACGATCTACAAGCCCTTTTGCCTGCGTGGATTCAGATCTTCACTTCACAGCTAGCTGAAGTCTAAATATGTTCGGTCATATTGTGCTTGGACTCCTTATGCCTGCTGCCTTGGCCTGGCTCTGCTTCTAGACCTGCCACTTGACGCGCCACTAGGCACGCCACCTAAAGAAAGAAATGCAATGAGTATTTGTTAAGTTCATTATATAGTTGTTATATACAAGTCTATTACATCCATAGAAGTATACTTTATATATATATATTACACCAATATTTAAATAGGTTTACAAACAAACAAATGCCGGAAAGAACTTGTGATTACTGTATAGTTAGCTTATTGATCATATTCTGATTGATTCTAAAGTAAGCAAATGAAGAAAGTAAACCAATGAATTAGTTAGGCCTGTCACAACGATCCCAACACATACACAGGCAAGAGATTTAGAGACGAGTCTGACCTTGAATCATCTTGGTGAGTCTGTCAGATTCTGCTGCGGTTAGCTGGGGGTTGCCATCGACGCTTGTAGAGAAACTGGAGAACTCAAAGCCTGGCCACAAAAAGGTGAATGAAAGAAAGAACGAACAAATGAATGAAATGATTATCTTACACAATTTGTGTATGAAGTGTTATCCCAAACACTCAGTATTGTGCATACATTATTTCACATATACTATGATGCATGGATTTAGATATGGTGATAAAAGAGGAGGCTGGATTGAGTTATTATTAATAATATTATTTATATTATATATATTATTTATATTCTATTGGACAGTTTATGGCCAGAACATTGGCATTACCACTGTTATCACACACTGACCACAGAGAGCACACTGAAATGATGTTACTTACCCCCTGCATCTACATCAGAACCTACCAAAGACAAAAATGCATAATATTAGCAGGTTTGGCGGTTTGAATTTTATTATTTCATTTGCATGAAAGCAGGTATTTGCTTGCTCTCAAGTACTGATTGAATGAACCAAGGACTATGTATATGCACGTATATACACATTAGCCAGTCACACAGCCAGTCCTTGTAAAAAGTACAAGCCGCTTTTCAAAAGATTTACCTGCGACGACAACTCTAGTCATGGTGGGTTCACCCTGGATGACACGTGTGACCTTGGTCATGGAGGGCTTTCCTTCAATGACCCTGGTCACTTTGGTCATGGTGGGCGCTCCTTCAATGACCCTGGTCACCTTGGTGATGGAAGGCTCTCCTTCAATGACTCTTGTTACTTTGGTGATTTTGGGTTCTCCCTCAATCACCCTGGTGATTCTGGTGACCTCAGGCTCTGAAGAAGCCAAAAGGTTTAAGTAAAAGTCAGAAGAGCATTTTTTGGGGGAATATATTACTTCCCCCAAATTCTGTGTCTGTGCTTCTATAATCTTCACCTAAGGTCTTCCTGTATGATACATTTGAGCTTAAATGGAATTCTGTGCAACTTTACCTCTTTCGACGAAACGAGTAATGGTCCTCTCTGTAGGAAAAAAGTGCAAAACAGTAATTCAGTCAAATTTCCCTCAGTTTTTTTTGTAACATAATGATAGTTATTATTTGCATACTTACTCATGAATGTCAGTGGAATCTCTTGGTATCTGTATCCGGGGACATACTACATTGGAACAGACAGAGAGAGAGAGAGAGCGAGACAGAGAGGATGAGTTTAATGACTTTCTGTGCAAAATGCTTGTCCCCAATTTGCCTCTGTCTTCATGTCTGGCCCTGTTTAATCATTAGGTTACATTAAAGCCTCCAGCCGGGTGCTGGCCTCTCCCTGATGTGAAATTGTTGTATGGGCTTGTCTGGATACCATACCTGGATCTCAATGTACTTGATGATCCTCCTCAATAGCGTTAACAGGTCCTGGGATCCAACTGGCATCTCTTCAGAGAGAAAACACAAAAGACAGCTTTAGAGCCCTCTGTACGTTCTGTGCTTTTGCACTCTTAGTTTAATATAGTATGGAAACTCCAGGTTAAGATCAACAGCATCTGGATTTGCAGACTTGCATTGCTTTTGAACCTGGCGATAAAAGTTTGGAGTGGAATCATCTATCATCTAAGCATAGTACAATTGCGAGAGGACAGACATGGTAGCATAATACCAGTTACACTCAAGCCTTCTCCAACATGGTTTGACTAAGTGGTGAAGTATTTTTCTCCCTTTATTAATCCAATTAAAGATAAAGGAAGGATTGTTCAGAGGAAACTTAGAGAAGTAAAAGGTCATAAATACCTCCGGGGTACAGAAGGCTATTGACAAAGTGAACGACTCCATTGGTTGCCATAATGTCAGATTCCGGAACTTTGACAGTGTTCACTGTCATTGTGTTGTTCACCTGAATGAAAATGTGTTGCCACAAAGACGATATTACAACAACCATTTGGCAGCCAGTTACAGATACAATTCTGACAAATCTAAAGGGAACTAAAGTTTGCTGATTTCGATAAATCTAGTTAATCCGATTGAAGACAGATGTCTTATTTTTTGTTTGCTGTGTGGTGAATGTACCTAACACTGCATGTGAGGACTGTCATATAAAGGTGTTGAACTTCCTTTAGCTATTCACTCCATTTGTCTATCCCATCACCGTAGTAACAACAGAACTATTATTTTTTTTCTCGTTCTGAGATTAATTAAACAGCTGGGACTCCACTGTGGAAATAACACGAGCCAGCTTTAACTGCAACCTGGCGTACCCTGTTACGGCTCTGCACGGCTTGTCAGATGAAAATTAAAAACAGCTGTGACACACATCTTTACATGCTCGCTTCAGTTCTCCTGTGAGAAATCAGAAATATGCATGAGGGAGGGGGAAGTCCTCACTAAATGCATGGCGTAATTTTTTGAATCTCTTTTCCAGGATGGACTGTCAGACATCCTCTGCAGGCCCGCCAGGGCATTGTGAATGCAATACATGGCAGAGACTTTGAAAGTGTAGAGAAGCAACGCTCAGAGTTTGGTTCAGGACATAAAGCAGGAACTCATAGGAACTGATACGATTGTTAGGCAGATTTATACTGTCTGCAATGCATTTGTATGTGATCGTGCTTTTGTTTAGAAGCTGTTTGTATGAAGAAAATGTCTTTCACTTTATATTGATATACAACTAAATAGTACTCTTGTACTCTGTACTTACCATCATAACCTTGAGGTTATTACCCTGCAGTGTCTTGAAGAGGTTGGTGACTCTCATCTCCATTCCACCCCCGATGAAGACGCCATTGGTTAAGTGGTAGAGCAGGATGTTACGCAGGGCACCAGTGTCCCCTAAACACGAGGGAGAAAGACTTTACTCTCCTCTTCACAGGCCCAACACTGACACTGTTATTTTTTTTGTTCTGCTAGCCCTTACATCATTGAACAGAAGAGTACAGAGTCTTGGACGTACTTGTCAGCATGTCAATGTCACGTTGGCTCAGGCCAGCGAAGGCCTCGTCAGTCGGGGCATACAAGGTGAAGGCTCCCTCCTGCTTCAGCACGTCAGTCAAGCCTGCAGTCTCCATCAGGGACAAGAATATCCTGCCGCCAAGAAAAGCAACACAGTGTTTGTATTACCATGACAACAGTTACCACATGTCATGTTCTGCTAAATCTCACAGAGACAGTTTAAAGATTTATCAACCGAAAAATCTGCATCATAATAAACCTTAGTCAATTTGTTAATTACGAAAATGAACACACACACACACATACACACACACACACACACACAAACCCACACACTCATGACTATTGAAGCCTCCAAAGTCTTATTCACATACTTGAAGTTTCCATTGTCATTCAGGATCTGGTACATTGATGACTCAGCTGGCGCCATGAATTCATGCATAAGGTGAAGGGCTCCATTGCTGCCCTCTTTACTGCCTCTCACCAGACAGGAATTCTCAATGCAGACAGCCTGCCAGACACACACCATAAAGAGAAGAAGCGGCACTCCTCAAGACACCAGTAAGCACACAAGAAGATATGTCACCATCACTTGCCTCCTGTCCCCTTAAACACCCCATCAAGAGAGTCCTTAAGTTTTTAAACAATATCCTTAGGAATGGAAGATGTTGAAACGTGGCCTGAGGATGTTTTCGCTTAGTCATTTGAAAGCTTACAGTTCTATAGACGTGCACCCTGAGGAATTTTCCAGAGATGGTCTCCAGAAGCTGGCCATTGTACAGCTGGCTGAGCACGATCTTCTCCTTCAGAACATGGTTCTCCAGGATAATTCTCAGGAGACTCTGGTCCATGGCCATCACCTCGTCTGCGAAAAAAAAAAAAAAAAAAACTAGCTCTGTCAGCCATGACATGAGCTAAATGGACTTTTGAGAGCAGACAGACACGCAAAGGTCAGACTTTGTAAACTCATAAGTTGACCCAGGTAATATACGCTGAGCTATAGCTTGAGGCAACTCCTCCTCAGACCATAAACCAGTTAATTATTTTTCCATTAATCACAGGATGACAAACACAGACTGAAGTTGTGAGACGTCTCCTCCAACCAGCTTTTTGGGAGGTCATTGTGCAACTGGTGTTCATAGAAAGATACTTCCGGAAAAAGATGTGCACCTCTGTGGCGGACACATACGTTTTGTAATTTGATGTATGTAGGCAACACGGTCCGAGTATCAATCATTGTATTCTTGGGCACGTATTGGTCATTATGTGAACCCACTGCTGCCATAGCTGAACTGACAATGTCGCTGTCATGCCAATTACATGGGAGGTGATTACCCAGTGGACTTTTAAGGTATATTTAGCTATATTAAAATTTGTTTTGCAGCACTGTCAGGTTTCCACGGTATAATTGGGGTAATTGACTGTATACCAAGAGAGACTGATCAGTTTGATAATTGCAAAAACTTCTATTAAAGCAACACCATAATTATTTGAAGCTCCTCCATGACACTTACCAACTATCTGGATGATTAATTAATCCTTTGTTAAAGCAGTGAAGGGTGGAAAATGCTTAATGGACCAGGCTAACATTAAAGCGCAAGTTGCAACGAGAGCCATTTTCCCCAGTGCAATCGAAACGATTGACTGCGCACACATAAAGGCATTGTCAGAGGTAGAATTTTACTTTGTTAATAGTAAGCATTCTTATTCATTCAGTGTGCAAATGATCTCTGATGCAGAAATGCGACTTTATAGTGCCAAGGTGGCCTGTATCAACTCATGATTCATTTATCCTACGTTGACAGGGTGCGCGGTTCTTGGGACACAATACATTTAATTATATTTTTTTAAATATATGTTTGCAGTTATTTTCATGTTTAGAACTGCCCATCAAGACACCGTGGTTATAAGACGTGGGGTTAATAAACACCCTCACCAACTCCCAGAGTGACAGGGGATTATTTTGTGAGGTTCCTGACCCCCTCCACATTAATAACCCCTGCCACACTCTGCCCGTTTCTCATAAATGCAAGATCACAATTGCAGAATAAAATTAGTTTTCTTGAATTACATTGGATAAGAGCACTCTCATATTCACTGAAACCTCATATTCAGTGAAATTTACTTTTTGACGAAAGCTTTTGTCATTTTGTCTGAATCTGAGCACGGGGGTATCCTTGGCCTATTTATATTCATTAGTGTAAACAAGTGTGACTGAGGATGGAGTGGAGAGTGGTCCTCATGCATGTGCGTTCAATTTCTCGTTGATTGGGGATGTCCAAAAAAAAAAGGGGCATGGAATCTTGCATTTCATACATCTGACTTGTTTTAGTGCATATGCAGCTTTCCAACCTCGTGCACATGCTGTGTTTTACTATGGATTCTACAATGGCCCCTGCATCGTTAAGCTCATCCTAGGGGGACCCCTTTCACACCTCGAGGACCGTGAGTCATCACCAGGCCAGGGAAACCAGATGTTTTTTCCAACCTCAGCAGTGCTGGAGTGGAGTGTTTGTGCACCTGCAGCTGCTGGAGAAAGCAGGGGGAGAGATGTTTGGGACGGTAAGATAGATGACTCACCCGTAAAGGCTTTATTCATGGGAGCCAGCAGAGTGTATTCGGCCTCCGCTCTCATGGAGGAGGCCAGACCCAACTCAAACAGCATGTCCCCGAAGGTTGACTGGGAGTCGCCCACCAGCTCAATGACCTGTTTAGCTTAGAGGATTAAGGATTAATGTCAAATTAGTTCAGGAGTCTTTTAAACATGGGAGTAAATTGGCATTTTGCAACATGGCATATTTTAAAAAGCATCAAATCAAATTAAAGAGGTTAATCAATCTATTCTAACCTGAGTCTGGCATGAGGACCTCATCGATAAGGTGAATGACACCATTGGTGGTGACAATGTCCTTCTTCAGGACCATCTTGACACCATTCACAGTCAGGCTGTCACCATCACAGCCAATCTCAATGTTGTGGCCCTCCAGGGTCTCGTGGGAAGCTCCAGACATGATGGCCTCTGCGCACTGGACCGTGTTCAGGAGGTGATAGTTGAGCAGGGCTGAGGTGAAAGCAAAGAGATGAAGCTATGAGTTCACCTTCTCACTGATTTCACTCCCAGCTCATCAGAGTTTGTGACGTTTATTGTTGAGAAGTAAGCTAGTCATTTAACTCAGGTTTAAGAGCAACAACGTGAATTATATTCTGTAAAGGCGCACTGTGTGTATATGTCTGCATGACATGAGCATGATAACGCAGTAGGTAATTCACGAATAACATTACAAGTCTGTTGACATGAAATAGTGTTTTCGTTTCCTGTGCTGCCTCTAAACCCATTTACAGATAATGAGATGAGCTGCCAAAGACAGTAACCTGTGCATTTAATTTTACAGTCTTACAACAGTGTGTTTATGAACCTGACAACCCTTATAACCCTCGGATCCCACTGGACCCTTCCCGAGGCAAGCCTTGTGTAAGATGTGCGCCATTGATCTTCAAATGAGGCAGTCTGATCTGGCAGTAAAAGTCAGATGCGGGACTCATAAACTGGTAGAGACTTGAATCGATGCCAATTGTCACTGGTTTGTAAAAATGAAGCAGCTGCTTTGTGCACTCAGTCCTGTGTGTGTAGTGTAATTCAAGTGCAAGGATGCTCACATGAAACGACTTGCTGATCTTTATGAAAAGTACCCAGACACATGGATTTTTCCCCCCTTACAGAGACATCTCTGAAGCACTCCTTTTGAGGAGCGGCTTACTTCTACGTAACCGGACTCCTCATAAGACTCATGATATTGAGACTTTGTGAAATTATGGGAAAACACTGTTGGATCTAATGCAAATTTAGGAGAACCTTTCTGAAATAATCGTTGAAATCTAAACCTCCTTTTCATTATCTTCAATATGTGGTTGGCGGAATGTTTTCCAACTGTCTGAGAGTTTCAAACCCAACTTGAAGACTAAACGGCCATCTCTCATCTGTTCCAAATTAAAATCTTTAAAAGAATATACATTTACAAACGGTATTTTAGGTTTTTCTTGGACTGTATAAAAAACCTAGACACTGAAACCGCCCTTTTCCGGAGCCTTCATGTTAGTGAGCTCCTCAAATCTCCAAAGACTTACTGTGTCGCCTGTCAACAATATAACCTTTGAGAAGCGCTCATATACTTCTTATTGTCCCCATGTGTGAGCTTTGGCTCTGTATTTGTCAAAGGCATTCCACTGGGGCACCGGGGCCCTTTTCCACTGCCTACTGCGTTTACCTTGGAGAACGTTCTTGTCTCCCATGATCCTTTCCAGAACCTCCTTGCTGATTTTGCCGAAGGCGTCGTTTGTGGGAGCGAACATGGTGTAGTGTCCGGGCTCGCCGAGTTTGTCCAGCAGGCCAGAGGCTTCGGCAGCATTCTACATTTCATTCAGAGACAGTGTTGAATATCAGACAGGATATACACTAAGAAGCAGTACAATACACAACTAAATGATAATCATTGGTTGCTCCCTAGAAACTAGCAGGATTTTGAGTGTGCAAGTATTCTCAGACAAAGTCTCTCAGTTTTATCCAGTCCGGAGTTAGTTTCCACCTCTGTAGAATTTACATCTGAGCTGAATGCAACATCCTACTGTTGTGCAATACATTAGCGTTGTGTCATAAATATGTACTGGGGCTCCCCATGGCTTCTGGGGATATCAGTTATGCAAACTGCAAAAATATATGGATAGGAAATGTGGTCAGCTGTTTTCAGCGACTGTAGGAAATTAGCTTCCCTCACCATCAGTGAGCTGAGGTCATCGTCTGTCTCGATCACGTCCTGGATGGTCCTTCCAACGGCTGTGATGACCCGGTCAATGACATGCACCACGCCATTTGTGGCCACCTGGTTGCCATGGATGATCCTGGCGCAGTTCACTGTGACGATCTAATATCAAGAACAAACAAAAATGGTTGCCTTTTTTTGACAGCACCAGAGCATGTCCATACCGTCTTATCCAGATAATTTGGATGTCTGAGCAGCTCTGGAGTAGCTCTTACCCCAGTGGGGTAGTGGTTGATCTGCAGACTGAGGTCGTTGTACATGGATGTGACCGTCATGCCATTCTTCAGATCCTTCGTCAGGAGACGTTTGTTGACCATGTGATAGTGCAGGGCATTGTACAACTCGATGTTAACATTGCTAACCAATGAACTCCTAATTTCCTATGATAGAGAGAACAAGAGAGAGAGAGAGAGGTGTCATCCATGTTGGATTTTTGTACCCATGTTGTTGTAGGATTTGGGATTTCAAACATGACAAGAAACATGTTTTTACTTGCTCCAGAAGATCCCAAGCTTCGTTGCTGGGGGCAAAGAACGTGTATGATCCGATCCCCTCAATCTCTTCCCTCAGTTGGGAACGGTCTGAGTAGTCCTGGGTAGTCACGGCCTTCACCAGCCCAAGAGTTCCGTATACATTATCAATAGCCATCACTGAGAAAGAAGCATATTTAACAATTATTTGCATTACCAACACTAACAGTCATTTGGACCCTATGGAACGACTGTGTCTGTACTGAACAGAGACAACAACTGGGCCTATTTTATATTACCTGTCATTTTTACAGTTGACTCAAGTAAGTAATTAATTATCGTATGTTAGAGACAGTTTCATTGAAGTACTTACAACTACACATTACTAACCTTATCCATGAACCTAATTACAACCCTCTCCACAAATACATATAGTAGTACAAAGTATATATAGTATGTGTTGTTTATAATCAATGGAAGAGGTACTGTACAGTACATAAGGACATTAAATGGAAAATGGTCTCCACATCTGACCTACAGCCTATCACGCAAACATTTAAAAGAGGTTTCGAGTGCTTATCAGTTTTTAAGTGTTTAAATGCTCATACTTAATAAGTACTTAAGTAGTCTTAGTAGTGAATGAAGTGCTGAATACATGCAGAATACGGCCTAAAATCTCACCTGCAGGACATCCAAGCATCCCATCCAGTTTCTCGTAGCCCGGGCAGCACTCGTACAGCACAGCCCTGCAGCAAACAACACAAATACATTTGTCATTTGGAACAGTGCATCTCCAATGACAATATAATACTGTGTTTGATACGGTTACGACTGCCTAAATCCATCAATGCTCTTTGATGGTCATCTCATCATTCATGTGGTCTCAAGCAAAACCTCAGACTACACAAGACTCAAACACCAGATTACCCAGATTCTCTCGCCCCCTTAGTTTGTTGAATGATGCCTCTTCTGCAGCATGAATCAGCACAGTGGACATTATTGACTCCCTTGCGGTTTGGAAACAGATCGTTTTCCCATATGGCTTCCATCGTTTGTCAGCATACATAAACAGACCACGTGGTCCAAAAGTTTGCACCCCGAAACCACAAGATTTATGTTAGCACTGCATAATTATTACACAAAGCACAACAGGCTTCAACTTTAAAACGCAATCATTATACCACAAGGGTTTATTTTTGGAAGTTTGAGTGAAACATAATAGTGAGTGCTCGATTCGAGTTGTAAACTGTGCTGAAGAGATTGAAAATGCCTTTTCCCCAAAGAGTTTTATAAATGGGCCCATACAAATATAATAAATTATTCATTCAATTTTGGAATAATTTTGGCTTTAGAATACTTTAAACAACTAAAGAATAGTTCATGAGATATCAGGGGAAATATTAATCGCACTGCAAATAGCCTTACAAGTACTCTAACCTCACAAAAGGGAAATAGCTAAATCATATTCAAGTAGACTCCATTTTAGATTAAGATCCAGTCTGCTGGCAAGTATAACTGCATACCCCAGAAATTAATTGGGACTTCCGCTGTGGCCATTAATCAACTTCACACAATAAACTGGCAATAAGTGCCCTTTCATAAGCATTGGAGTGTAAGTATTGCCACATGGGCAACAGCCTGTAAAACACACGTTTAAAGGATCTCAGCCACTGTTTAACCTCCAATAAGACTGCCTATTGTTAATATGGTGAGAATATCTACACGTAGAAGGGGGTGGGGGGGAGCCTTTCAGTATTGTTCTACACCACAGGGAGAACTTTAAGGGGGCTGGAAAAAATCACTTGGTGGTGTGCCAGGATGCTCGAGCCTATGGCCGATTTTGTGTGAATAAATCAAAGGCCACAGCATCGAGCATTAATGATGCATGTGTATGTCAGCACTATTAAATAAGGATTTAGTTTGCTACGACTGGAGTGGAGGCTACTAATAACACTAAGCAGGCTCCGAGAGGGATGTGAGATTGCAAGAAGAGTTTCCTCTCTAAACATGGTGATGGAGAAATGGAGCTCGGGGACAGCAGCTACCACAAGCAGCTACCACAACTATGACTCATGTGTGTGGATGGAGAGTGTGTGTGTGTGTGTGTGTGTGTGTGTGTGTGTGTGTGTGTGTGTGTGTGTGTGTGTGTGTGTGGCGGGGGTGGAGTGTTGGTGGTGGTGGTTGAGGGTCAGGGTAAGGGGGTGGGCTCGCGGGAGGGGGCGGTGTAGTCAGTGGGTTGGGAGTCCTGGGAAGCCTCCACACCAGCAAACGTTTCCATATGGTGCCCTTGCATAGCAGTTGGATACAAATGCGCCTAAAGATGCAGAGGTCCAGACAGACTGGAGCTGTAAGTTGGGACAGAGGAAGGAAACTGAGCGGAGGAGGTTGACTTGAGGGGAAGGGGTGCGGGCTGGTGGATGAAGTATCAAATGGAAATCTGCGAAGGCTTCCAGTGAAAGTTGGGAACAAAAACAACCAAGAGTTTAGTCGAGGTGTTCAAAGCGAACATGGTCTTTCTTTTTTTTGGGGGGGGGGGGGGAGCCCAAACAGAAGAAGTCAGAGGCTCTAAAACAGTGACTGAGGCGTGGTGTTGAGAGAGTGCATGTGAGAGGTCTATGACTCACTGTTAGTGTCTCCTGTGGCGCGAGGCTTTCAAGCGAGGTAAAGAGACTGGGGGGGGGGGGGGGGGGGGGGGGGGGGGTTGGGCTGGAGTCAAGGTTTGGGCTGCTGGGGTGCATGACACAAGGTCACACAGGTTCAGTTGTGATCCAGACATTTTGGCAGGGTGAAAGACGAAACAGCTTAACACATAGAAGAACGGTTGACAGAAAATTGAGAGACCGAGAACAAACACTGTTTCTTTTTCACCGGGAGTCTGGCAAAGCCATGTCAAGTCAGCACTTCTTGAAGGAGGAGACTCCGTGTCTCAGACTTTCCAAGCGAACAATGCCATGCCACACTGATAAATCCCTTCACACCTGCGCCCACTGTAATAACATTCAACACAGGTTACATGTGGCTACCTTAGAAACTGTATTGAATGTTACCACAGTAGACATAACAAAACATTTGAGTACATCGCTTGGGATTCCTCCACAGGTTACATTCAATTTGTATTTATTTTTTGTTTTCTAATGATCGATAATACTCCTGTGTTTCTTATCCCAATTCTGGCAAGACCTCCACATAATTCAAACCCAATCAATCCATATCCACACACATAAAACTACTGGCACCAAAGTCAAGAACAAATCCAGTTCAGATCATGTCTGAAACCCATTTCAGTGACTGTTTAAACAGTTGCTATAGATATCTTCTCATGAAAGCGTATGATTATGGGAGCCAGAGCCTTACTGGGGTAATAGATCAGCCTACTTGGCATGGCTGCTTTAAAATGGGGTGCTGAGCTCACAGAACTAACCAAAAAAAAGCAGACCTCATGCCTTCCAAGAGTGAAATAACGCCACAGCAGCAGAAAAGGGCCAGGGAGCTCTACTTAACCCTACATACACGTAACATGGAACAGCGCTTTTGGGCAACTGTGCCATGGCATTGGAAACGAAGCCAGGCCCAAGGAGATTAAACCCAGAGATAATTTGCGGTGTTCCCCCCACGGCCAGGGATTTTCTGTTTCGACTAAGACTACACAGGGCACACAAAGCCACCCCTTTTGTGCTAACATCCTCCTTTCCGACCGCGGAAACTGGAAACGCAGCCATAGACATTACAGTAAAAACATACAGTCTAGCGTGAGCGGTTCACCGCCGCGGTCTTTCAAAAAACCAACTCCTTCAGACGATTTCACAGTCCTGCAAACAATTTCCCTCACAAAAAAGCCTCCTCTCTTTTGATGGTGCACAAAGAGCTCCCTCAAAGCTTGCTTATACATGCTCTGTGTTCACAGACTCCTTTTCAATTTCTACCTCAACACCTTCATTTTTTCAACCTCGCCCTAACCCCACCCTTAGACGTGTTGAGACAAGCTGATTTCTGCACTATTATTCAATTATGATTAAGGGGGTCGTAAAACTTTAAGACACATATCTTTTTATGAGTCTTTAAGGGAAATTAGTTTAGCTGCAGTGCATGTCAATAGCATCTATTTGCTCAATGTACTTTGCATTAGCCCGTGCCTTTGAGGATTCCTCAGAAACATCTCTGTTTTTTTTAGTTGGAGCATATGGATGTGTGAGTGATTTTTCCCAGCCCAAAGCGGTGCCATAAATCCACAGACAGCTCCAGTGAGCAATCCTCCTCTCCAACAGAAGTGACATAGAGAGAGAGACAGAGCTATAATTCTTCTAGCTTCTCTGAGAGGCAGATGGAAATAGCATCTGTTTGACGCCACAGTTTCCAACTCGCAGGGATCCGGGAGCATCATTTACACCTGGAATTATCAAGGGGGTTGAGTGGGTGGGTGGGTGGGGGTGGGGTCGGACTAATCCGACCCGTACCCTTCCCGTAAAACCTCTGGCCTTCAACCTCAACTCGAGAGCTCATCGCTACAGCTCGCGGTCCCTGACTTGGTGGTGCTTGTAGCGGCCTGGCCGGAGGAAGCCGTAAAACAGTCCCACTTACGCTTTCTTTCCACAGATGGCCCCTTGGTACCAATTACGGCAAGTGCTGAAGTACTTCTTCTTGGTCCCCAAGACTTGCTGGAGAGCGCAGACATTAGGGCTGGCAAAGTGGAGTGGCAGGAGGGAGAGAGAAGCTAGAGTTACCATGACAGGACAGCGAGGGGTGATATACTGTCTTCTGTTCTCAAATATATACTATCCTCTCATTCTCATGCAATAACGTCTCTATCTGCAGTTTAACCCGGTTAAAGTGTGGTTAGTGTGCTATTGCAATGTGGGCCCTTATAGTACAACCAATTGAAATGATTATGCAAATCCATATGCATATTTTACCAATTAGAGTTCTGCAATTGTGCATGTATGTGAGTTGCAACTGTCATGCAGTTATACTACAAAATTAATGGTAAAAAATAAATAAAAAATAGACTCTGTACATCTTAAAGTATCAAGAGCAAGAACTAAAATGTAAATAGCAACCAACACTCCAATAGGGATAATGACTGTTATGTAATCTCTTATAATAGCTGCATAATCTCTACATGTAAATATTCACTTGCATAAAGCATGCATTATAACTGAAGTTTACTAAAAAGGTTATGCAGACAATCAACCTCAACTATCAACTTTTTTCTTTCTTTCCTCAAAGAATTAAGATTTCTTCTTGCTGGCATAAATAACTAAGTTAAAAACAATTACAGTTAAATGAATCAAAGCCTTACCCCTCTTTCTTTGCCCTGATGCGGCTGTGGTGCATAATTTTATCATAATATGATGAGTCCGCCTGATCAAAGGTGGACAGCACAAAAAGTGCAAGGGCAGCTGCAAATAGGAGTTTCATCCTCTGTGTCCTCTACTTACTGGATCTAAGGAGAAAGAAGTGGGCTGCAGGGTGCAGAGATGGAGCTTATATACTATGGGTCTCTCCAGAGAAGGAGATTGGCAAAGTGTCTGTCAGATGCCTTAACCAGCCCCCTCCGCCTCCTCCTACCCCCACCCCCACCCCACTCCCCCTAGCCCTCCACACAGACACGCTTCTACACCACGCCGAAAAACGGGAAAAAAAGTGAGTCATTTTGATGGGGAAGGGGGTGAGACTAGAAAAGAGACTCTGTGCGAGTGTGTGTGTTTGGGAAGGGGGTTGGGGCGTGGGGGAGTATGGACACTGTTTTGCTGAACTCACACTGAGTTGTCAGTAGTTTGTAAAGTTTTTTTTTAAAGTCCTTTTTCCCCCACAAATTACTCAATTAGGTCATAATTAGTGCGTTACAGATTGTTTTGGTAAAACTTCAGTAAGCACTTTTTGTGAAATCTCAATTTAGATTAAAAATAAATTTCGTTGCAAAAATTGATCTAGCAGTGAGGAAGACCCAAGACAGCGTTAGCACATCTGTCTGAGGTTTATGGCAGAATTCATCATCTCTGAGTAAGAATTCAGCCTTGGCAATCTGAAAAAAGGCCACTGACGAGAAACTGAAATAAGCAAGAAGCCGTCTCCCTTGTGTGAGTGGAAATCACACGCGGTGGACCAATAAATAACAGAGTGGAGGATGTCCAGATAGAGAGACACACATCAAATGGGAGCGAGACGGATCCAAACCCCTCATCTGTGATCCTCAAATGGATGGTTACACACATACACACACAATGAGGCATGCACAGTGTTGTGCATACACACACACACACACACACACACACACACACACACACACACACACACACACACACACACACACACACACACACATACACACACACACACACACACACACACAGAGAGAACTCTAAGCATCACTGATGTGTATAGTGCACCCTCTGGTGGTGATTCTTTATAATGTCAAGATGAAGCTAGTATGGTATACTATGGTATGCCTACAGACAATGTTTCCTTACATTTTTTTTTTAATAAAGGACAAAGATTGACTTTGATTTGCTTTTAGCTGTAAAAATTGCAAACCATATCTTATTTGATGTAAAGTTACATTATGTTGTGTTAAGTAAAAGACACGTTCCACAGAAATGCAGATGATACAGAATAAGTTACATGAAACGTTTTTTGTGTGTGAACGTTGCCATTAGCCATGCACTTTTATTGCAATCTGTTACACACTGATTTGAACTTGCTAAATGTCGGCCTACTTGAGAAGTAACATTGCATAGCTGACATTGGTACGGCCAGGTCTTAAGAAAAAGTGTACAAGTATTCTAAGTTCAGTAGTTATGCCTATCATGTGTTTGAGATAATAAAACTGGGCTTGTGCCGTAGCAGACCTGGCATGGGAGGGACCTTCTTGATGGAGAGTGTGTGATTAAGCTTCCTGGCAAATAGAGGCTGAGTGGATACATCAGTGACACGTTGAAACCAGACCTTCAGTTATCCATCTCAGAGATGGATTTTCAGTATTTTTTTTATTATTATTTGTATCTTAATTTACAGGACATGATCCATATCCAGAATATGTGTTGGTGCTATAGACATACAGTATATTATCCATAAAATAATGATATATTGTGTGTGTACATAATTGGGCTCACGGCCTACATCCATTGCAAAGTAGATTTTTTCCCCTTTGTTTTAACGTCAGTGTGTACATGTTTGTATGATCCCGAGATGGATAGTGTGGCATTCATGTTTGAGTTTGATCAGTGCACGGCATCTGGGGAAATCCTTGTAAGTAAACATGTTACTGTAAGACAACCTGGCACAGCAGGGAACTAAGTGTTCTGTGTGCACATCTGCTGGGCAGCGGCCTCACTCTGTCACTTTCTCTCTGCTTCCCATCCACTGGTGTGCTGTGCGTTTTATGGCCACTGGACAGGAGTTCTGGATTCTGACTGTAATGATTGAGTGCCATGGTGTGTTTTTTGGAAGGAGAGGGTTTGGTTGTAAATACCGTTGCAGTATGGACTCTTAATCTGGACAAGCTGTTCATTCCCTCTGCAGTGAAGGGAAAAGCTTAAAAAAAGTTAAAGTCCCTATGAGGTCAGGGTTCGAAAATTGTTCATAACACTTTCACAGTTGCTGATAACGAAGATGAGGCAAACAATACCTTTTTCTATAGCATGGGGAGTATTCGCAGGGTTGTTATAATGGCTATAATGGGAGCAGTTGGTTTGACAGCCGCAGCTAAACTGGGTGTGATAATTACAGCACGACTTCACAGCTAACATATTATCATATGCAGAGAGAACATCACGCATCAGAAGTGCTAAGGATTGAATTCACAGTCTCTGATGGAGAGACATTTAGAACATGTCCACATATTGTCATGAAAGTTACATCTTAACATAGTGGGATCCACATCTGTAGTTTTTCAGACATTGTCTTACCTGGAAATGAGCACACTGTAAAGTATTGAAACTTCACTGGAGTATACAGCACTTGTATTACAGTCATGGTCTGCTGATGGACTCCCTATGGAGTATTTACTATAAACTGAAGTATCATAAGGACAC
Organism: Sprattus sprattus; assembly: GCF_963457725.1. Taxonomy (NCBI): domain Eukaryota; kingdom Metazoa; phylum Chordata; class Actinopteri; order Clupeiformes; family Clupeidae; genus Sprattus; species Sprattus sprattus. Next base: position 12,007,408 of record NC_137928.1, on the reverse strand, counting down.
ATCAAATAGACCTTTTCTCTTCACGAACTAGTGGAGCTTTCCTGCATTCAGAATTAATTTACACCTAATTGAAAGCAGCATGGGGTGTTCACAGTGCGCCATGCAAGAGGCAGTTGAGATGCAGCAATTAGGACAGAACTTTTTCCCACTTTGGGTTGCCATGGAAACAAAGCCTTCAAATGACAGGTTTTCTGCAGGGTGTGCCGTTCGGGTCATGTGTCTGTCGCAGCTCTTAAAGGAAAGGGGAAGGGAGGTTCTGTACGTGTAAACGTGAGTGCATGCATGTTCTTCTGGGTATGTTTAAAGGACCATTTATGTGACACTTCTACTAGAGATGTCAAGATTCATGTGGTGGAGATTGTTGCAAAAACAATGTTCTGGTATGTTCTACTGAGCAAAACACTTAGATCCATACCAGTAGACTTATAGATAATTAACCTTTTTCTTTCTTATTAGCACATTTGCCATGTTTCTTCAACCCCATATAAATCCTCTTAAAGCCCTGGGGATTGCAGCTATCATATGGGTGTTGTTTCACAACATTACACTAAGCTCCAATACAAGATGAGGTAAGAGTGCAATGCTGAGGGGGGTGAACATTTAGCTAAATGTGTGTATGACATGACATGACCACAAATACCGTTAACAGATTAGCTCAAGGCGTGCATTTGGTTGTACATCTATGTTTATTGATTCATTGACTTCATGAATTGATCTATTTGCATCCACTTTAACTGCTTACAGAATTCAGCATTTAACAGACTGTATGTAGAAACACTGCCTTGAGTTATAGCTATATATAGTTATACATATATAGCTATAAATACACATATCTGTTTTTTTTTTTACTAATAAGTACATTTTATTCCCAAGTACTGAGGACTATTATGAAGAAATCCTATGAAGTGCTTGGCTTGGTTAGTGGTACCTGCAAAGAGGTTAATAAAGAGCAAGTTCAATTCTTTCTATGACGCCAGTTGTGTAAATGTAAGCCTTTTGCATAGACATCATCAGGAGTTCATAGAAATCCTTTAAGTATCGTTTGATCATCGGCCATTTCAGGCGGGAATGCTCATACTCCTTTACTGCCCTGTCGCTCCTGAAGCAGCCCTGTGACTCATTGAACTTGTCTCAGATATCCAACCCCTCCTGCGCCCACTTTGATCTGGTCTGACGGGGATCATTATTCAGCCATGCTGTTGTGCAAAAGAGCGATGTCAGGCAGGGGCAGCAAAGTACAGGGTTTGTGGAGAGTTTACAGAGGCTATTGATCTGAGTGGTGAATACCTTCAAGAGAACACGCTCTGGTGTGGACAAGGGGTAGGTAACTGAGCTGACGTTATGACCATTTTCATCCGATTTTTGGCCTCAGTCCCCTCAGAACACCACTGACAATAAAAGGTCTTCCTCTGTTCACAACACACCCCCTGTGATGCCTGTGATATTTGGGCATCCTAGCCTTCCAATCCCCATATTGACAAAATTAAGTCTATTCCTTTCCCTGAGACAATAAAAGCACAAGCCTCCTGGTTCGCCTCCTCAAAAGGTTGTGCAGGTTCCAGTGGAACATTTCATGTCTGCCTTCGCCCCTTCCTATCACTCTTTTGGTTCTTTCCTTCGTGCCAAATTACGTGTCTTCCTGCACAGGGGGGGGGTTCTGATCCTTCATCAGCTTCCTCAAGAGGGGCTCAGTTTTGTCTTTCTCCTTCATCCCTGTCTCCATCCCATCCTCTTCCTCATCCGCTTCTTGTGTATCCTCCTCTCTGCTCATCCGTTTGTTCTTCTCTCTTTCCTCCTGGCTTGACAGTGGGTCTCTCTCTTCCTCCCCCTCCCCGTTCTCCTCCGCCTCCTCGTGCTCTTCCTCCCCAGATTTTGCCCCTGTCTTCTCCCCATCTGACTCGTCTGCCTCCTCTGACAGTGAGTAAATGCTACTTTGGCTAGGGCCCCGGCAGCTCTTCTTGCTCTGACTCTTCTGGAACAGTCCAAAGTTGGAGATGTCCTTGGGGAAGTCCTTCCTGGACGCCCGCTCTCGGGAGGAAGCAGAGGCAGAGGAGGAGGAGGAGGAGGAGGAGGAGGAGGGGGAGGAGGAGGAGGAGGCAGGGCTGCAGACAGCAGAGCACGTGGACTTGGAAGAGTACAAGCATGCCTCGCCCCATGGAGGGTTAGCCGTGCCGTTAGCAATGCTGCTAACGGGCTCTGCTGAAGCAGTGGCATCCACGTTGCTGTGGTGCTGCAGAATGGTGGTGACTTCGTACAGTTTGAGCTTGGCTCTCTGGGAGCTGGGGCCAAGCGCGGGGGGGAGGCTGTAGGGCAGCAGGTGGTCACTGAAACCACAGGCGCCCTCCCGAGGACTCAGGGCTGGCATGCAGCTCCGATTGCCCTTCAGCATGCCCAGCACCTCGTAGCGAAAGCTGGAGATGTCCTGCTTCAGCTCCTGCGGAGAACAGTGTGTTGATTGGTAAAGGGCTTCTTCCCAAAAAGAAAGTTACACCACTACACACCTCAATTAGTTTAAATCATGGCTAAAAGGTTTTCATTGATATGTTAAGAGAAAGGTCTTCAGGTATGACCAAGGTTCCCCATTGTAGAAGATTATAATACAGCTGACAGGCTCTAACCAAAATGAAAGGCAGACATATCATTCACCAAAGGTTTATTTGTAGTAGTTTTGATGGTTAAAAGGAGACAAGATGGTTCTATCACTTTTTAAAATGATCCGTAAATATTTTATTAAAGCCTGCGCCACAAAGTCTTAAACACTTAAATGAATGTGTACTCAAGTGACAAACTGTGCTCAAACTGAGGGTGAACTAAACCCTGGACTCACCTTAAAGTTTTCCTCCGTGAGGCCGCCTTCAGTCTTTGCGTCTCTGATCATGGCTGCTACATACCGTTTCACCAAGTTTCTCAACACTTCCTGTGAATGGAGATCCATGGTGTTCATGTTACTATTTAGAGTTTGTAGAGTTTCTTGTTTGTATTAAACACGTTTGACTTTTAATTACCTGATACTGGTGCTTTATTCGAACATTTTCTGCAGCTTTCCTCTGAAGATAAATGCAACACGTTTAAAAGAGACGTTCAATCAATGCAATTTGACAGGCATGATGCAGACAAATTCCACCTCACTTAATCCCCTTTGTGCGGCTAGACTCTATTTTCATGGCTTGAATTATGAAATGTATTTGTGCATTCTGTTCACCTGATAAAAAGGAGAAAACAACAAAAAGCCTTGATAAATGCTAAACTTCATTATGCTATTCTGACCACAACAAAATGTAATTAATTACAATTAAATTAAAGAAATAATGTCTTGTGACCATGTCAAAACAGTTCTCCACAGCGTGTATGGTGATTGTATTAAGTGACTATTTTTATTGTTACCTAACTGACAGACTAACTAACAGTGACAGCACATGAAAAACAAGGGACAACATGGCTTTGTTATTCAGATAAGCCTTACCCCTAAGGATCCGAACGACTCTGTCAGCCTCTTCCTCTCCTTGAAGATGTTCCGCCTGATCCACTGGATGAGGTACCAGACAGATTTAGGGCTGGGGATGATGTTAAATGGGGAGGGTAACGTGCCTCCCTCTTCAAAATAGCTCATCCACAGCTTGGTTCTGGCAAATTTCCACTCAATGTCAGCATGATCCTACAGCAAAAGGCACAGCAGGCTTCAGAGTAGGACATAACCATAGAGAGCTGAGCAGAGATTAAAGCAAGCACTGAAGCGCTGAAGCACTGAAAGCAATCTCCATTTTGATCCTCACAAGGATCTAGGTTTACCCTCCAATTCAACCTGTGAAGTGAAATGACCCACAATCACTTTTATTATTACCTTAATCCCAATGAATTCTGATCCGTTTCTAGCTTTCAGAGAAGTAGGAATGAGGCCTAAAATGGCACCCGTAGCCTCTAAATGAACCAGCACATGCACAGGGTGTTAAGAGGTGAGGTAAAGTCTTGATAATGGGTTTTCACTCACAGCAATGTGCTGGTAGGAGTTGTTCATCATCGCGATGAGCATGTTGAGCAGCACTACCAAGGAGATGACATTGTACGTGCCGAACATGGTGGCCCCCACGAACTCCGTGAACACGTGCTCAGCTTGGACGTTGGTGACGTAGAGGCTGATCAAGCCGAATATGGACCAGAACAGAGACTGGAGGGTTTCAAAGAGCCTACGAGAGATCATCAATAATACATTACATTGCCTGTCAGCTGTATAATAAACCATATAATAGTAGTTTCCATGATTGAAAGGAGACAAGATGGTTCTATCTTCTACTATGGGGAACCATTGTCATAACTGAAGACATTTCAATGCAAGCCTTTTAGCCTTGAATTTAACTCAGATGTATAAGTTGTTAGGTCACATATGGCAATTGACAGCTTCACTGTAGATCATTTTGAGCTGCATAACATACTCAGTCCCAAGTTGAATCTCAGAACAGCTTACATCAATATGTAAACAACACTGCGGTATTAGTGATTTACAACATATTAGACGACACATTTCTGGAGTTCGATCACATACTTGTTTGTGTTTCATAGTTCTCCGTCCAACATCCCCACAACCCCTCCATTAGATATTTAAATTTGGCTCACACATTCAATGCATAATGGAAATATCATGTTACTGACAATGTTCACTGATCACTTGATAACATTTGGGGGTTTGAGGTTCACTAAAGTCAAACATTTGTTGTGATGCCAGTATACCTGTATTTTTTGTAAGGCAAAAAAAGTGTTGAGTATGATTCCAGCTATTCCTTTTTTTTAAATACTGTGCACAACACATAAAAACACATGGCATGATTTCCAACGTTTTGTGAAGTTTAGTGCACAAAAATCTGGAAAACATGAATCGCTCGTAAATCACTGCGATCAAACCAAGCTTTTTGTGGCCTGCCGACTCACGTGGAGAAAGCGTTGTTCTGCCGCTCACAGCGGATGCCCTTGCAGCTCTCCTTGTCGTCCTTGAACTCGTAGTAGAAGTAGAGCTGGTTGAGGCCGTTGGCGAAGGCCAGCAGCACCAGGCAGTAGATGAAGAGGAACTTGAGGATGTCCAGCAGCATGCGGCCGAGCGAGATCTGCAGCGGGCCCAGGTGCGAGTTGGCCGTGAAGAGGGAGATGAGGCGCAGCGAGCTGAAGATGTTGGCGATGGCGAACAGGGCCTCGGCCACCAGGGTGGGGTGCCACATCTCCCAGCTGGCTCTGGGCTTGAAGCCGCTGTACTGTGGGGGGGGGGGGGGGGGTTAGAGTTCAGAGGAAAAACAGAAGGAAGGAAGGATGGAGGGAAGACACCAAAGAAAGAGGTAAGATGGAGAAAAAAAAGACAGACAAACTAGATTGCCTTGTAGCTGCTCAGAAAGTTTCTCAGAAAGATATCCAGGTCATGGGTTCTATCCCGCCAAATAACTACTGCTAGTCTATCTAGAGGGGGCATACTACATGATTTCTTTCAGATGCTTTGATATTAAATATAGTGTTTCATCTTCCGAAAATATTCATTTGAAGTTTTTCGCTTGCTGATTCTTCCCATTGCACCCCGGTAGGTGTGTTTATGTAGCAGTACCACTGCTATGAAGTCCTTACCTTCACATAGGCTACAATCTTCAGAGATATGGTTGCCAAGTAGAGGGAGTTCATAACAAAGTCCATGAGGTTCCACCAGTCGTGGATGTAGTCATGAAAGCCCCCGTCCCACATCTGTTTTATCTCTGTCCATATGAACCCTCCAGGAAGACAAGACAGAGTGATTAGAAACACACATCGGCCATGTATGTCTATGTGTGATCAAAGGCCAGACGTTTAGTCTTTTGGGGTAGTCGAGATGTTAGGGGAAGGAGGGAGGGAACAGAGGGTAGCTGTAGTACAATACAACACATGAAACTTGTGTTTTTTTTCAGGGTTTCCACTCAGCATGAGTCAAACATGAAACATTTTCACAAAGGCCCTCATAGAGGTAACATGAGACTGCTGCTCCAGTCCACATGAGTCCAAATATCATATGCTATTTATATTTATATTGTTCTGATTATTCTCGACTGAATTGTTGCATATTTGCGAAAATGTTGACATTCAGCTCCAACTCAAGAATACGTGGAGTCTGTATTTGCTTCCTTGGATGAGAGGAAATTAGACTATGCAGGGAGTCTATTCAAATTTGAATGCTGTCAAAATGAACTCATTCTTTATTGGGATTCATTTGAAATATTTAACACATTCTACACAGCTGCCTGGGCTTTGTTAGGATGTATGTTAGTGAATATGTAAAGGTTATAATATCATGGGGCATCCAACGTTCACCTGACACAGAGCTTAGCTGAATTCTCAAGCTTGCACATTTATTTAGCACTTCAATTTACAACAAACCCAATTAAACAGGCTGCACACCATGTTCTAACTCTAATGACCGGCTGGCTTAGTCACTAGCTCCCTCCAAAGTATCTCTTGGCCCCAAAATGTTGTCTCTCTTCTTCTCTGCACCAATCCTAATCTCAATTCCTGTTGAGAAGGCTCCTCACACTTTATGTGGAGGCACATAACAAATGTGCCTTCCAAGCTGCCAGTCCATTTTCATGGCCTTAATGGTTTCATTGGAAATCTGTGGTTCACCGGAGAGAATCTGTGTTCAGAGTTTTAAAAAATCCTATGAAATGACAACATTTTAATTTAAATATACTTTGTTTGTGTGCTTCTACATTCATTCTGTGATTTTATATTTAAATATCCATAATCACAAGCTTCAGGCTTACGAAAAAACAAACAAAGCGATTGGAAACAAAGCGATTAATCACAGCAGATTGTGCAATTAAATAGTACATTGTTTTAACCTCTATACCCCAACGGAATTCTAGAACACTGCAGCAAAATCCCACGAAAAACAGAGAATTCCTTCATTTTTTGTTATTCTGTAAACAAACAGTTACAGTTAGAAAACAAAAGAAAAATTACAATTACAAGTTTGTTTTGTTTGAAAGGGCATAAATTCTTTGTTAATATGATATCAAATATGTATTAGTGACTTCTACAAATATTAAAATACAAATCATTACACACACCCTAAAGTTCAAATTCATAAGTTTTGAACCGTACAGCAGATGTAGTTATTATATTTAATATATTCTTAATGTTTTTTATTAGTATTTGTTATATATTTTGTAAATAAATGAATAAATATTAAAATATTAACACTACTTAACCATACAGATTACCAACATTTTTGCTAATTTGGTGGAAAACACCTAACTCTATGCCTCTTCAAAAGCATCCTGGTGCAATACATTTGTGGAGGAGGTGAAGGTGTTTGTGAGGATAAACATCCACCTGGGTATCCATCATATACCCTCTTTTCTTGACTACTGTTCATCTGATCCAGCCTTACAAGTGTCCTATGTGGCAGACACCAATGCCATGAAATAAGTATGAGGAGTTATTCAGATACCTACCCTGTTCAAACCCAGGGATAGCAGACTCTGGTAACAAGCTTCCGAAAGTGAGACCATTACAGTTTTTTCCAATCATTTTCACACTTGGTTCAATACCATGTACTCTTTCTCAAAACACTTAACACATCCAGCAGTAGACCAACTAAATGGGATACTTTTCCATTGCTTAGATCCAAAATGCAGTCAATGTTCACCACCAGCAAAATGCTGTGCAACTACAGCATTTTTTTTTTCAAGATATTTAGATACTCTGTTCAAAACAGTTAACTTTAGTTTTTTAACCAGACACAATTTAGATCACTGTAGATGGAAAGATGCTGGAAAGATGCTGTATTTTCAGACAAATTAAATTATACACTTGACATAAGACAGATTTAGTTTTTAGCCTACATAAATGTATATAGTTTACATCTTGATTGGAATTTAGTTTACATCTTTGTTTTGTTTGTTTTGCAGCCTTGCTACCAACTACTGCTGTACAGCATTTGCGTTGAAATACATGTAAAATATAGATGTACTGTAGGTGTCAATGAAGACATTTTCCCACTATTACTGCTGCTTATGAAAGTCATGGGCCATCAATGAGACAAAGTGACCCAAAAAGGGAACTAAAACAAACATGTCTATCCAAAGTGATTTACACTATCATCTTTCATTGGCCAGGAATTTAACCCAGGTCAGATAGCCTACTTGTTAGCCAACAACACTAACCACTGTACCACTTATCACACCTGGCATTCTTGCCACACAAAACTTGTATGTACAAACCAACGGAAAAGTTTGTTTTTACAGTTTTTTCCAATTATTTTCACTCGTCTCAAATACCATGTACACATTCCCAGAACACTTAACCCATCGAGCATACCAGTACACTATGTGAGGGTAGTAATAGATCTAATGTCAGACTACTATAGACTACAGACTGTAATGTCAGACTACCAAACACCACCACTTGTAAGCTGACAACTTTCCATCTTCAATTCCGTCAGTGAGAAACCTACTATGTCCTACTGAAGCTTCCTTATGCTCATCAGGCCTCTCGCTGTTCCTCTCCCCCCATGTCCTCACTTCTCTTTGCTGCCACAGCACCCTCACTCACTTCTCTACCCTCAGATGAGGTGGAACAACTGACATCCTGACACATAAAAGAAAAAGAAAAAACGATCCTATTATTGTAAGCCATCACAGTGGAAGTCATTATTGTTTCATCCATTTTTATGTCAATTGTTTTATGCCACAACATCAGCTCAATATCCCAGTGTGTACTACATACAGACAAGCTATATCACATCTACTATAGATTTTTGTAGTAGTGATGTCCTAAACCTTGGTCCTGATTTCATTGTGATTAGCTTTTCCACAGCATAAAAGCTGTACAAGCTTAAAATTTAACATCATAACATATTACTAGTTGGCTGTCGAATAATCTGCTGAATACCATTTCAATATGAGGTTTTCAATATTCAATGATGACCTTGCTATTGATTGTAGCTACTGTTGTTACCATAAGCTTACAGCTCAAAACAAATGAGGGATTTGAAATACTAGTAGAGATGAAGTTTTTTTTACTATACATGTTATTTATCTTAAACTGATCAGTTTAGTAAGTGATGAGGCTGAGTCAATAGCTGGCTATCAACCAACTCCAGACGAACTCCTCAGACTAACGTTACCTCAGTCAATGTAGATAGCTAGCAAGTAAGCTGGCAAACTGGTCATGGAAATTGAGATGACGATACAAATTGTAAGACATTTCTTCTGAAAACCAGAAAACACAGCCGATTACAGTACATTTCCAATATGCTACTCTTATTAGGAAGCATTATTAAAATTCAATGATGCATTTACTTTACTCAACAATGGTGACAGGAGGCCGTTTGTGGTAACAATGTAATGCATGTCTAAAGCGTAAACATTATTTGTCACGGTTTAGTTTTTTTGTAATTTATTTATTCAATGATTCATTCAGTCTGGTCTGATCCACTCTCTCGCCTCTTCAGACCAGCCTCTTCCACCAACTCTACTTTCCTGCCTGATGCATCACCTGATCTTCCCTGACCTATTGCTTACCTGTTTCCACTCTGCTACTCAGCCCCTCAGTATAGACTCCTACTCCTCCACTACAGAGTATATACTCCCAGCCCCCCACTACTCAGTATATACTCCCAGCCCCCCACTACTCAGTATATACTCCCAGCCCTCTCAGTATATACTCCCAGCCTCCCACTACTCAGTATATACTCCCAGCCCTCCACTACTCAGTATATACTCCCAGCCTTCTCAGTATATACTCCCAGCCTTCTCAGTATATACTCCCAGCCCCCCACTACTCAGTATATACTCCCAGGCCCCCACTACTCAGTATATACTCCCAGCCCCCCACTACTAAGTATATAGTCCCAGCCCCCCACTACTAAGTATATAGTCCCAGCCCTCTCAGTATATACTCCCAGCCCCCCACTACTCAGTATATACCCCCAGCCCCCCACTACTTAGTATATACTCCCAGCCCCCCTCTACTCAGTATATACTCCCAGCCCCCCACTACTCAGTATATACTCCCAGCCCCCCTCTACTCAGTATATACTCCCATCCCCCTACTACTCAGTAGCCAGATTGTCTCTGCCTTAGCTTTCAGCACGTTGTTCTTTGCCTGCCTGTTTTGATCCTGATCCTGTGTCTCAGCCTGCTCAGAAGGGAAGCACAGAAGGGAAGGGTGGGATTTTAACAGCTGTTAAGCTCAAATCAAATGTTTGCTCAATATCCTTTGGCCACAATAACAAATACCTACAATGTATGTGATGACTTGGCTCCAACCTTTTATGAGCAGGTAATCAATAAATCAACAACAAATAATAACTTGCTGATCAACCTGCTGAGTGAAGGTGAGGACACCCAATTGGAATCCTTAAATATTAGAAGTTTACAAAGGAACAGTGGCACTGTGAAACTTACCCACGACCCACGGCAGGATCATCCACTCCACGGTGGTGGGGACGGGGCCCTGGCGGTTGGGATCGGTGGAGGAGACGATGCGCTGGGAGGCGAGGAGCAGGAGGAAGAGGAAGGAGAGGTAGGAGGCTGTGTGGCAGATGAACTTGATGAAGGGCTTGCGGATGAAGAGGCCGTAGCGGCTCTTGGGCACCACCAGGTAGCAGAGGGAGAAGAGCGGGAAGAGGAGGCCGATGAAGACGCAGGTGATGAACTTGCCCGCCCAGTGGCGGCGCCGCCAGCCGGGGAACTCGTCGTACCAGCGCGACGCTAACAGCTGCTGGCAGTTAGGCTGGGCCACAAACTAATGAAGGGGAGGGTGAGGAGGAAGGCAGAGGGAGAGAAGGAAGAGTCGATGATGTAAGATGGAGAGAAAGTGAGAGCAAGAAAAGGTGAAGTAGCGAATGAACAGAGAGAAAAAGGTTTGATGGAAGGAATGAGATTGAGAATGGAAGGAGAAAGGAATGAGAAGGTAGGAATAAGAAAGAAAGGGGGTGTGGACATTTGATAGAGACAGAAGAAAAGATAAGGAGAGAAAGATAAAACGGGTATTATAGTGGATAAAGCGATAATAGCGATAAAAGCGGGCATGCGGAATAGATGTTGGGAAGATACAGAAAAGAAAGAGAAAGCAAAAAAAGAATACAGACAAAATGAGGGAAAAAACATCAAAAGCAATGCAGACATAAACACCAACCCTTTATAACAGTGAAAAAAAGCAGTCCATGCGCCCTCTCGTCTCGAATCATGTGTCTGTGAGCAAACAGAGCCTGATTGTGTGCCGTTTACAACATGGCCCACAAAGTGCTCATTTAAGACCAAGCATCATCTGATTGTTTGATTACAGGCATCCAGTGTATAGAACATCAACCTCAGAGTCAACTTGGACCTCAGCAAGGCAAGAAAAAGCAATGAATAGCCAGAGCAGAGTCTGACTTATTGGCCTTCCGGATCCAGCCTGTGCCTCTTTAAGCTCTAACTTATGGACTGCAGTCGCCCACGTCGGCCCTGGTTGCGTCTCATCAGCCGCGGGTTCTGAACACGTACGTGCACACAGCCAGATGGGGGTGCGCCACACCATTAGTGACAAATAAGTCAAAGTGACAAAGCGATGGTTGGAGGAGCAGAGAGGGTTGGCCGTCTAATCGTCTAATCTGAGTTCCTTCCCGTTTCCCGTTGCTGCTTGCTTCCAGTCTTTGGGGAGCTGGAAATCTACTCCCAACTCCCGTCGGCCCATTTGTCTCCTGGAATAGCCATTTATGGCAAGAATTGCAACTGATATACGAAAGGCTACGACTGTAAAATCTCTGAGCGTTTGTGTCTGGGAAGGGGTGCTGTGGAGAGAGAAAGAGTGAGAGTGGAGAGCGAGATAGAGAGAGAGAAAAGGGGAAATACCTCTTTCAGGGGAGATAGTATGAACAATTCTCAATAAACGCATGTTCTGTGTGTGCGTGTTTTTCCTTTCGCTTTGTCCCCCCCCCCCCCCCCCCCGGGATTTGCCCCGACACAGCCCAAGGAGGAAATCAATCCCCACCATTTTGCAAACCAAATTATGCACAAATGCATCCTCGTTTCCGCAGGGGCGGCGTTTGCCAGGCAATGAGGTCAGTGCCAAGACGCCTTTAAGTGTTCCTCATCAGCCCCAGATAACTATATCTCATGTGGCTGGCTGTTTTTCACAGCGAGCACACACGCGATTGGTCAATTTGGCCACAGAGTCACGGCACGGACAATTAGACGTTGACTTTTCGAGAAGTTTGACACTAATCTGAGAAATGAAGGCAATTAACGGCTTCGTGCCGCACGCCAGAGGGGCCTCTCAACATGGCTGTAGTGGTCTCTGGGCGGTCACTGTGAGGGGCTGGCATTTCTGTCCAACCGCTTGAGATCATTGAGATGATTAAACTGCAAAACAACACAGCACTCCATCATAGGCAAACACTTCAGATTCCTTCCATAAGACACCTGATTGCAATAAACAAATGTCCTTTCCAATTAAGAGGAAATAGACCGGCTTTCATGTTATACTACAAAAAGACCTTGTAAAAATGTAATGACGCCGTTAAGTACAGTGTAAAACTAAATATGTTACAAACACACTCATTATCTTGCTTTTTGGTATATTCTGAAAATCCAATAATATAGTTATGTTGTGGCAATGGAAATGCAATTCAAAGTGTGACCAAATGTATCCGTTTAAAACAGAGCATCTAAAGAATGAACAACGTAAAACTACAAACACACCAGGCAGCGGATTCTAAACGCTTTGTACAGGAAACAGCAGTCGCTAATTTTGTAGCAGGTCTGGACAGTTAGCGATGCTCATCTTCTGTGCCAGTGATCCCATTAATATAGAGAGAGATGGAATGGGCAATGACAGGCTTTCAGAATCTGATCTCATCTCCACACCTCCAAACCCCTTATCCTCCCCCACACGTCGTCCTTCCTTTAATTGGGGTCGTAATCTTCCCGGCTCATCTGTGCTCTAAGAGCTGAAGAAAGAGGCCTCTTTGCTCTCTGGTAGAATGATTGTTGGGTAGGGCTGTGGCAATACACTGTGAGTTTGGTGACCTCCGAGAGTAGAATTAATTGGAGTTATTTGATCTCTCTCCCTTTTTTAGAGATGTGTGTGTGTGTGTGTATGTAATTATGTATGTGTGTGTGTGTGTGTGTGTGTGTGTGTGTGTGTGTGTGTGTGTGTGTGTGTGTGTGTGTGTGTGTGTGTGTGTGTGTGTGTGTGTGTGTGTGTGTGTGTGTGTGTGTGTGTGTGTGTGTGTGTGTGTGGGCTGGGAAGAGACTTCTTTTTCATTAGCCATTAAGCCCAGGACTTCAAATATGAGGTGTAGGAAGATGCAAAGATGATTCAATGCTTTGATATCATGGATGATAACTACTTGTTCACGATGATGAGACTGCATGTCATTTAAAGGAAATACAATCATGAATAATGTATACTCTTATCTAGTCTTAACTGAACTAAGGTGCATCAATGTCTTATTCTGAGCACTAGACAGCACTCTACCTCAGCCTATACAACCTATACCAACCCTATCTATCACAACCTTCATTAAAACCCCAAAATATGTATCATTGTCAAAGTACATGAAATAAGTGTATCTATGTTATGGTACCATACTACTGTAATCTAAATACCTTATATACCTATGCTATAAACGGCCTACAGATAACCAAAGCAAAGCACATCCTGTCTCCCACGCAGCTCAGTGGACTGTCTGAATTAGCATGGGCATTCACCATGTGGCTGTCACTCTCCATAACTCTGTGCATCATTGTGATCATTTCAGTCTGACACCTGAAATTTCACTTAATTCAACCGAAATGAACCTCCAAATATAGGCTTGACCCATTATGAACTCACACAAGCAACTGTCAGCCCTCGTTAGGAATAACCAAAGTGACAAGCTGTTACAATTCAAGCAGAAGATGAACAAATAATTATATAGATTCACTGACCAATCAGACTACACAGCACCATAGCATGCCTTACAAACCAGATAATACCACGTGTGGACATTAATATGGTATCATATAAAATGAAACTGTCTGGAGGTCTAAGGTAAAACATTTGCAAATGCATTTTCATCTGAACAACTTGAACTGGACCTGTGTCGCACACACACACACACACACACACACACACACACACACACACACACACACACACACACACACACACACACAAGCCTTGTGTGATATTGTTTACTTAGTGAACCAATTAGTAAAATCCACAATATACTCCGCTGAGGCATGTAATAACTTTGTCAACTGTGAAAGGACTGATCCGCTGCTCTGCCTGACGCCTCCACACTCGGTTGCTCTTTGAATTAAATATGCGATAGACATCGATGCCACAGCTGGCTGCTCCCGGGCGGCTCGCCGTCTCCGCGGAGCGATCAGAGGACGCGCTGGAGATGCAGATGTAAAATGAGACACTTTGGTGCTAATGCATTGCGGAGAATGAAGCACGGAGAAGGGCTTCATTTACGCTGGTTACTCTGAAAAGGCAGGCAGGCAGACGCGATGCGGTACAATAGCTGAAGTCGACCCCTGTGGGTGTTAACACACTTGAATAAAATGAGTGTCTAAGTATGGCTGACGCAACAGGGGAGAATAGGTGACATTGGTGGCATGACAGCACCCCAAACAAGAAGTGCAGTTCAGGCTTAGAAATCAAAAGCACTGTAATGTCTTCGGTTGAATAACCCCCAAAGATAGCTCTACCTTCCTTCCACGGCACTGTCAAAATACACCTTAGTTAGTGTGCAAAGTGTCCGTAGTTTAAGTTCTTTACCACTGAAATTGAACTATAAAGTAAAATTAATGCTGAAATGATGCTGGATGTCTAAACGTTTTGATGATAGCAACTGTTAGGAACATCGATTTAAATGAGGATTACAAAGATATCATTTTTAGTTGACGTTTTATCGTGTGCTGTTTGGTTTAAATGTCATGGTTTCATAACTGTGCCATTCGATCAGCGTGCAGCTTCTCACCTCTTTCTGGCCGTACTTGATGGCCAGCTTGAGGCGCGCCAGCTCGTTGTTGTTCATGTCCTCCAGCATGTTGATGTCATCACGGAAGTTGAGGATGAGCTCCAGCTCGCGGGAGCTGCGCGTCTGGTCCAGCAGGTCCTTGGCGAACTTCTTGCACTGGCACGACAACTCCTCGTACTCCGACTTGAACTCGTTCTCCACCTTGCTCAGCTCCTGCAGCTCCCAGCTGAGCTGGAAGGCGGTGAGGAAGGGGTCCTCGCTGGACAGCGCGATGAGCGAGGGCGACGACAGGGCCTTGTAGATGTTGAGGCGTGAGCGCGAGTGGCGCAGGCTGTCCACGTCCGAGCTTGACACACACTCCATGCAGTTGCAGCGCACCTCGTGGGGCTGAGGGATGGAGACGCCCTTCTGGACGATCATCTTGATGATCTCGTAGTTGTTGGTGTGTGCCGCCAGGATGATGGGGGTTATGTCGGGGGTGAAGTCGGAGAACTGCTTGTCCAGCAGCACTGGATGGACCTGGGAATTCACACGACAGAGAGAAATGTTAGCTACTTTACAGACACCAAGGCATAAATATGAGTGATAGCTGGGTTGTCAACTTCAAACACATACACTAAAGCTCCACAAAGGACCCGGCCCCCTTCATGCCCAAAAGTTGACATGAAGTCTGCCATCTTGGCAAAGGTGTGGGGGCTATAAAAGTTCTGAGACCCTTCAGATGTGTGTGACTGAACACGTGTCATAACAAAGGGATCTACTCTGTTTATCTTGAACCTAGTCCAGGTGTCTGGTGCATTGCAAAGCATGGTGACAATGTTCTGGTTGGTTGCCACACTGTGCATGGTCGGCCTAATGAACTTCCACAGAAATGACTGCTTTACAGCAGAGTAACTGGTAATGGTTTCTCCTCCACAGTCTGAACATTGCCTTCTATTTCCTGACCCGCTTTTAGGGTTTTGTGTTTACACTATGACTGGTGGCCTCTCCACTGCTGCCATGGGGTACTCTATTGAGCAAATTGCATAGTTGGTCACATCTTCAATTTGGATAGTTAATATAGTTGGAGAGTTCTCTATGCTTGAAATGCAGATGTGTGACCGTGGAGATAGTGTCAATGGAGCACTTGTGTTTCTGTATTCTTGTGTTCTGGAAATAACACAATGGAGAACTCCTGTTGTAACGTCTCAAAAGAATGTGACATGAGTAAGTATAAACACAGAAAAACTGATAGAAGTGGTGTGCATTAAATATTTAAGTCACTCTGTCCAAATACTATTGAGGTCCAAAATAGAACAGAGGAGATAACAGGCTTACGAAAAATCCCCAGTTCTGCTCGGATTTCCTTTTATGATAACACAGTGAGCACAGCAGCAGACATTCAGTGAACTGCAACAGGGTTGCGACAGAAGCCAGAAAGTTGCGATCAAATGCATTATTCAGGGAGGGGGGTGGCAGAACTCAGGTATACCAGACATCATGTATGCATACAAGATTAAGCAAGGGGGAGAGGAAAAGAGACCGGGGAGAGAGCAGGAGACAGAGAGAAACACTGGTTTTCTTTTCACAGTCTTCCTTACGGGCTCAGGGAAACCTTACATAGGCTTCACTGCATAGCGAAAATGAATGCAACTAAATGTTATCCATTTGAAATGAATCGGTGAAATGAAAAGAAGACTTACTATTTAACATAGTTTTCTTGTCAGGATAACTGATAGCAAAACTACATTTTGTGCCTACATCAGAACAGCCTCTTTTGCTTAGGGGAGACGAAAATGAACCCGATGAGACAGAACTTTGTAATTTTATTTTAATTTATCTGCAGTCTTGAGGCAGAAAAACGCATTGCATAATTCAATCTGTGAGGTGCCAATCAACAGCACACATGGAAGGATTCCAAAATGTACAGAACAGACCAGGATTCCAAATGCAGACACCAGATCACTATGGCCAATAATGATGATCCAGAACACAAAGTAAATTTTGCATTTACGTCATAGGAGATCATTGTGGACTCCAGGCCGGCTAGGAGCCACGCACAGACCCCTATCTACGTCAATGGAGCTGTAGTAGAGTCAAACTTTTTTTTTTTTTTATATTTATTTGTGGGCTTTTATGCCTTTAATCAGATAGGACAGAGAGAGACAGGAAGTGAGCTGGAGAAAGATCGGGAGAGGGATTGGGAAATGACCGCGAGTCAGACTCAAACCGGGTCCCCATGGGTATTCCGCTTGCGCCACAGCTCCCCCCCCCCCCCCCCCCCAGAGCGTGAGTCAAACTTAAGGTTACCTGGCATCCACATCTCTAATTATCTCACCTGGTCCCTAAACTCCTCCATCCTGGTCAAAAAGGTGCATCAGCGCCTTTACTTTCTAAAGTTCACCTGTGTCCCAATATACAGGTGAACATCTACTGCTGTACCACTGAGAGCATACTAACAAACTTCATCTCAGTGTTCAATGGCAACAGCTCCGCATCAGACCGTAAAGTACTCGGTCTGTAGCAGGTGGTGAAAGCTGATCAACCGGAAATATCAAGAACATTTATCACAAGTGCTGCCTGGGCAGGATGAGAAACGTCATCAAGGAAGTCTGTCGAAAGAACGAAATGATCCTTTCTGGCACCACCTCAACTATATAACTATGCCCAAGTGCTAGCTATAAGAAGAAACCAGTGCGGTATTCTCTGTATGGACATCATGGCAGAGGCGATGAAGAAACAGGGGAAGTTGTTGTCAGAGGATAGAAAAAGAAAAAGAGGGAGTAACCGAGCAAGAGACTGAAAAAAAAAGTTAAAAGCCAAAGGTAACAAAAGGATGCACACTGAGCCGGCCTTCTTTCTGTTAGACCATTCAGTAAATAACGTGTTAGCTGTCTTGCTATGTCTTGTGTTGTGCTGTGCTTGGTTGATGTTTGGCTGTGATAGGAAAGTTGTCGACTTGCTAGTTTTAATCATAAACCTCCCTGCCTATTTATGAAAGAATTTCGACATAGGCTGTAACCTTATTGGTGTCATCCCTGTCTCATGGATATTTGTAGCTTTTTCAGATGACCAAAATTATCAACCTGTCAAAGTTGTGTCAGTCTTCGTCAATCCCATGCAATAAGCCTTGGAAGTTTGAAACCTTGAAAACCTAACTAGCTACCTAACTCAGCTACATATGTTTCGGGTAATGTTAGCATTCACCTCTAGTGTTATAATGAAATAAAACTATGCAGAGTCATATTTGTGTTAAATCTTGTCATATTACTCCTTGTCAGTCTACATGCTTCTTTCGCTTCTGCTGTTGTCTTTGCTGGTTCCATATCTTTCAGCTTGTCAACAGGGCGATTTGTATTTATGATAGTAGTGTGAAAGTGAGCTACACTCCGCAACTTTAGGGGAGCTCAGTAGCAGAAAATACCAATTTCCACGTAATAGGGCTTTAAAGTAGAATCTAATCTGATATTGATGTTTATATTTATAGCCATTTGCCGGGCTTTTGTCCTCTTTTCTTTTTCTTAACTTACTTATTTCAAATGATGAAATTACAAGTTTGCTTTCATGAATTATATAATTGCTTTCACATACTAATAACAAGCCAAGTATACTGAAACTCTCTTCACACAATGAGATTGACTGGCAGGACATACAAGTGTACTGTACTGTGATTGAAAGTGGCAATACCAGCTAGCTGTCAAACTGTGGCACTTCCAGATGACCTGCAAAGAAATGTGTGAGATGTCATGTGGACTGACTCAAGTGTCAGAAACAATCTGTGCACTGACAAGATTTGTATCAGGAGGAGGAGGAAAAAGCGACAGGACACACAGACACATACACACACACACACACACACAGGAATATTCCCATCATGAAAACACCTTGTGTGCATGATCAACCACGTTTCTGCTGCTGCATTGCAGGAGATATCAAAGTGAATGACCTGCTTCAATGCTCCGGTAGATTTGCTTGTCATCTACAGACGTGCGTGTTCAGCCACTCATTTGCATTTCAAACAGGCAGGATAAACAGGAGGTAAACACACAGACCACTCGAGGCCCAGGGAGTGAGAACAGCCCCCACAAACTAGCCCTTGTGCAAATACTAATTCACTAACGATCCTGAACATGTCTTATTTACTGACAATCAGCCCTCCAGTTTCTGCGAATCCATCATACACCACCTTCACACACATACACCATCAGACGTGTTTATGCTTGTTAACCTCAAAACATCAAGGATACCTAATGCCGGTTTAGTCACAGGAAATGATCGCAGGGCTCTGTTTATGATAGACTGGTAAACATGGGTCAAATGGAGGAAGTGGTGGTCTTAAGGGACGTATGAGCAATGCCCCTGCATATCCTGTGGCAACTGAAACATTTGGTTTATAAAGTCAATTTGAGGTATAGTCTTTTCAAAAGAAAGGGGAAGAAAGTGGAAAGGGGAACCTGGGAGAGCTGTGAATTAAGGGAAAGGCATAAAAGGTCTGAAAGTGCCATAGGCCAATTTCCTGAATTCAAACACAAAGCCCTACAATATGTTTTCTTTCACACATAAACATCCCACATGCTTCATTCTTTCCACTTTTTTGTAGCTCCCCACACCGCTCCTCTTATTGCTTCTCCTCTCCTCATCTAAAAAAAATAAGAAGACATTCTGGGACTCTATTGTTATATCTCGACAGACATCTCACCCTCTGTCAAATGAACGGTGTATCCAATCCACACTCAAAAGGCTTCAGATGAACACAGTCATGCCCCTCACATCCCCCCAGTTCTCGGTCACCCCTCACCATACCTGTTTCTCTCCACTGGGCTTCTTGTGGTTAAGCAGGAGCTCCACGGCCCCCACCACCTCCTTGCGTATGGCGTGAAGCAGGGCATCCCCAACGTAGACGTTAAAGCTGAGCAAGAGCTCAGTGATCTCGAGGTTCTCATTCTCAATGGCAATGAGGAGAGCGGTGCGTCCCAGCGGATCAATGCAGTTGATGTTGATCTTGAAGTAAATCTCAGCCTCCTCCAGGGCCAGCTTGACGCTGGCATAGTCGCCCTTCTCCACCGCGTTCAGGTACGCCTTCTCCTGGACCGAGAGCTCCGACTCGGACCGAACTATCCGCAGTGGGATACGGTCCCGGTACGAAGAGTTGTCTGTACGACGATAGTAGTGCTGAGACATGGTTGCTAGGCCATCTCACACAACTACAGGCAGAGAAAGAGAGCATCTGCATCACTTCTGTATCAACCACAACATGGGCAGAAGAGCGGGCCTTGGTCTCATAAAAAAGGAATGGGTCCCACCCTTTAATTACACTGTTAATGGTATTACAGCATCAGTACCACTAAGACCACATCAATAAGCATTGATGAGGCTGGTGCTAATGGTTGAAAAGGATGGAGCTGATTAAATTCTAAATTATGAAACCTAATGGTCTGGAAAATAGCAAACAGAATATTCTTTAACCATACAACCATGAGTAATATACGAGAAATACAGAAAGATAATCTCATCGATTTAATGGAAGCAGAAGGTAATTACATGATAAACGTTTTGAAAATATTTAGATTGTGAAGGAAAGAGGAGGATCAAGCAGTTAAATGGGTGAGAAATCCGCCAAATTCAGTCCATGGTCAAATAAAAACACGTTTATGTAATGGGCTACTGTGAGATACAAATATTATTAACTAACTTCTTAAAACGAAAAAGCCTTTTATGCTTTGAAATGTTGTATTAAACAATAACCAAAGATGATAGTTTCTTCATTAGGTTACACGTCTCGGTTACAATTAAAAGCACTCTTGACAGAACATGCTTCGACACATTCATTTAATATCATTCATATCATTTAATACCATGCTTTTTCACTTTCTAGTAGCTCATGCATTAAACTTACCGGTTAGTTCCTTTCTTTCTATTCCATGTGAGGCAACACAACAGGTAGCGACAGTCGGACAGCCATGGAAGGTGACCAGAATTTGCACGACTTTATCGCGTAACGTTAGCTCCTCCAGACACTAACAGCACTGACACAACGCCATTATAGCAGGAGCGATGGCATTTAACTTCTCTTTTCTTAAAGTCTTGGTGGTATTTACACGACGAAGTAACCACTGTCTTTTCCAAAACTGTATTTACGTGGTGAACTTTCACGGTTGTCCAGAGTATCCATTCCAATTTGGTAGCCTTGGTTAGAATGTATGGATTGTCCGTCACACTCTCTCTGCTCCCACAAGAGAGAAGATTTCCTAGCGATCGATTTTTCATGAAAACAAACGACGCGCTAAAATAAAGAAATCCCAGTTGCAGACCAATTTCTTTTTACCTGCATCTATTGCAGGTAACTCTCCGCTGACACCATGAACAGTTGCGTCCGTGTTGCGGAACATAATGAGCCATTCAGCCAGTCATGAAACCGTGTTCAGGCGCACTGAGGTTGGGAGGACTGAAAACAACTTAAGCTAAACTAATTTAGTTTGGATGACGCATATATCCTCTGTGAATACAACGTGACAGTTACATTTCACAAATGTAATCAGTTGTTACTTTTTGCCTCAATTTTCATACTCACAAGTTTTTATTAGAATGACTGTAATAAACTTAGTGCTAATGAAATTGGGAGAACGATCTTTTACAATTATTTTTACTGGAAGAGCACATTCATGCAAATTTGACAACAATTGAGGATGCAACATTGAAGCATCTTTATCGTTGAATCTTACCCTTGACCCAGTAGCTTTGTTCATGGGAATGGCACGGATTAAGAGAAACAGTATGACCCTACAGAAAGTCCCCTGACTCTCTCTCTCTATCCCTCTCTCTGACACACAAACGCAAAAACACATATGCACACACACACACAAAACATCCCTCTACTTCTTGTTGCCTAGACGACCACTCCCACATGAAATGCACCAACCTGTTCATCCTCTGGATGAACAATATGTGGGGCTCTGCATCTGAGCAGGTGCCTGGCAATCAAGGCAACAGGTGGCCGAAATCACAACTTCACAGGGGCTATGACGAGCCGACATTCATGGTTTCCTCCCTTCAGCTGTCGTGTATTTCTGAAAATCCACAATATCATTTCGTCTAAGAAAATGACCTTTACAAAATAAAAACCTGCATGCTCTTTCTAATATATTTTTAATGTGTAAAGAACCTTTTTGCCACTGTTATTGTTGGTGTGTTATAATAAAGTAAGTAACATACCTTGAGATGAAAAAGGGATTTCAGAAGTGAAGTGATTTAGCATATTGCTCAGCAAGTCAAGCGAGATAAGGTTAATATGGACTGGAGGGTCTTAATGCATTAGCATATTACATCAGACTTTTCTGTAGCTACTGGTGTGTGACTTTGAGCACTGGCGGGCAATGTGAGCTGGATGTGAGAAATTGCTGTCTGTAAGGATAAGGGGGCAAAGGAGGACCTCTTGTCATAGATGAGCCCGGAGGGGATCTGCTTACTCTAACAGATACAACCCAAATGTGGCCCAGACCTGGCTTATATCTCGCTGAGCCGTGCCAGACAGCCACAGGTTAGGGTCTCACACCCCCCTGCTGCAGTGAAAGAAGGACAACACTGAGTGGGATAATTGAGACGGCAGAGCTTAAATCTGACGGCGTGACTTAATGCATGAGATTCCGACGTCAAGTGAGACGGGGGCTTCTGGAAAGCAGTAGATGTAAATGTCAGAAGATGAGGAGACATACCACTGTAAACCCAGCTGGGATGAATTCTTCCAGCACTGTGTCAATTTGATCGCCTCATACTTCAGCACCAAATGATAAGACAGTGAGTAATGCTATTACCTTGGACAGAACTTCAGTGACCGTTTCATTCCAAATAAGCAGAATAATGTACAGAGCTCCCAGACATACAGCGTCTGTGTATCATCCTGTCATTAATTGTGGCAGAGTATACCTCTCATGGAATGCTCTTTTAAGCAACTGTATCTATAAATGATCACTGAAGGAAAGGAAAAAATAAGGAGTTTACATTCATTGATAAAGATGTCATATTTTCAAGCAATGACACATTAAAAATAAATAATTTTGTCAAACATACTGTTTTGCCCTATTACAGGTACAGGGTGATGTGGACTGTGTGTTTCAAACACATTGTAATTCATCTGGTAGCTGTGCCACTCGTTAGGCTGTGACTAATACCCTTTGAATACCCTCACTGAAGTCACATTGACAGCTCATTCTTCTGAAAGTGAAGGAGCTTTACAGGTAGCTATTCTGTTTATTCACTGCTATACAAAACCCAGACCTCTGAATTAAACACCTGAGAGTTGGCCATTACTTTTTTCCAAGAGGCAATAATTGCAGGCAATGCCAGCTGCCTTCCTAATAATATTCTTCAAAAGAGAATCCAAGTCTTTTTTTCAGTCCCTTAGATGCTTAGTTTTATTTCAGAGAAACGGACCACCCACCCACCCACCCTCTGTAATTATAGGAAGCTACCACTGGTGGGTGTGAGTCATCTGCTTTTCATTTTGCCAAGAATCTGTTTGTTTGTGAATCAGTGTAAGTAAACACACGTTACCGCATCTATGTAAAACATATGTTGGCATGATGGTCCATCAGTCTGCTATGGAAGAGTGCTTTACTTGGTTACACTTTATTTAGATAGTCTGCCTACAGAGACATTGCAGATGGTTTGCTGAGATTCAACATCTTAATCAAACCCAATCCCCAACCCTTACCTTAACCATAAATTGTAATTAACACAGTTTCATCAGATAGTTTGTTTATAATCTGAGCATCTGTAGATGCTCCATTGGGGGACCATCCAAATCATCTGTGACCCTTAAGGCCTACTTCTGATCATTCATTCTGTCAACCCTTTGATTCATCAGAGTTGTTTAATATCTAACTCATTCAAAAAGTAATTTCGTAACTCAGTCAATTATGTCTACATTAGCCCTTCCAAGTCTGCTGCATTGTCTGCAAAGTATTTTTTTTTACAAAGCTTTTGTATTCCAAAGACAATAAGACGGTGTGTAATATGGTGCTACAACTTGATGAACTACTTCTACATGATGAAGGACTGGACCAGATGATAAGATCTTAATATTTCTAACTCTCACCATTTGAGATTTGCTTAGATTTTCAGCATATCATATTCGCTAGTGGTGTTATGAGATAGTAAAATGCTACATATTCATAAACAACAAACAGACCTTGCATTCTCTCTGTGCAACAGGTATTGTTTCATGGAAAGTCATGAATATCCTTTCTTAGTTTGCTGTGTGCTAGTGTTAGCTCTTAGGCTATCTACTGTTCGCTTACTCATACAGTATAATGCATTTGGATGATTATGGAGTGTTATGTGTGTCAAAGTGTATGTTAGCATGTGTAGGCATGTAGTATCCAAAGGACCTTCCCTTGTGAAGAAGTGTTGTTTTAGGACAGAGAGGAGTGCTAACAGCCCCCTTCTGCATATGCATGGTTAAAGGCCATTAGCCCTCCCAACTTTGACAATGACATGGTCATACATTTTAGCTGGCCATTTATTCGTTCATTTGCATGGAGTGATTAAGGGGTTTTATGCTGATATCATATCAGAATCCCCAAAACAGTTCCAGAACAGGTACAAAAAAAAAAAAAGTACTTTTTACAGTATGATTTTTTTCAGGGGGGTTTTAGGGGAAAAAAATATAAATAACCTTACCTACATATTATTATACGTACTACATTTGTGCAGCATTTGAATAAATGAATGTGACTTTGGAACCACTGTAAAAAGTGGCTTACATTTTCATAAATGTCACGGCATATTATTACCACAGAAGTGTCTGGATGTAGCCCAGGACTGCTGTGGGTTGAATAGTTCATTCACTGGCTTGTCTTCACTGCTAGTAAGAGTATTTTTTAGTAAGAGTGTTCTGACTGATGGTGTTAAATGAGTGGTAGCCTATGTAGATATCATGACTGGTGGATAAGTGCTATTGGAAAGAACATGTTATTTGACATGAACAAAAGATTGCTTTACGATAAACATAGTCTATCAAATACACATTTAATTTCTAGTGAAATTGATTACATTCATAGTCCTCAATCTATATTCTCAGGCCTTTGTCTTAAGACTAATCTCGTTTGTATTTTTATAATCATTCATTTCCCCCTTCCTGAGCAGCACTTGTCTCTAACAGGGTCGGAGAGACAAATCTCAGTGACATCTAATCTATACGCCAGGAAACATTTCCTCGTTTTCAGGGGTGCGGCTGTTTCTTCCGCCAATGGACATCTGATGGACGGGTGTGAACACCCACTTTCAGAGCCTAGTGGAGACTGGGAGATTCACATTCTCAACAGGAAGGGAAATAATATGAGATATCACAAGCTGTGGTTTTATCCCTGGAAGCCTCCTGGCCTTGGGGAAAAAACTGGGACTGATGATCATCGTTCATTCACAGTTCCAAGCTGCAGATTGTGCATGCGTCAGTCAGATGGGCATCAAACATAAATGATTAGCTGCAGAAATGAATGTTTGACAGACATTAAGAGTTAGATTGTAGATTTTACCATGGCAAATGTAAAACTCTCTCTTTATTCAAAGCATTAGTCTATCTTATAATTATTTTACTGCAGGCCACATTCAATACTTTAGATGCCATTTCTACTCCTACAAAAAAAGATTTGATTGATAGAAAGCACTTAGCCCAAACCTAAAATGTCCCAGAAGATACCCCACTGCCAACATTTTTAAAAGCTTTTATGGGGCATCAGAAATATGCGTGTCTCAAACACAAAGGAAATTACATTTACATTTAGTCATTTAGCAGACGCTTTTGTCCAAAGTGACGTACAAGGGAGAGAACAGTCAAGCTCCCCTTTCCCAAAGGAATAGATAATGAACCCAAAGTATTTAAAACTTTGTCATATAGAGTTGTTAATTATGTCAAATGCTTCCACTGGACGCATCTTTGGTCTGCATAAAAAAAGAAAAAAGAGCTACTAGATGGACTCCAAGCAGCGTCATTTAATTGTTCCATTTGAATGTCTCAGAGATTTACTACAGGAAGGAAATGAAAGGTGCAGCCCATCACTACATTATAACGAGACACAGAGAGACTTTCACTCAGACAGAATCCAGCAGACAGAACAGTGTTTTACCGGTTGGCACAACTGTCATATCAACTGCCACTACTTGTTCCTTGGTATTGGACTGCTGTGCTTGTCCTGTGTAGGTGTGAATACCCCCTGAGCTATATTCCTGTCTCTTCACATGTATTTTTAGTGGATGCTTCTATGCTTCCCTGCCTCTGAGTCTGACATTTAGACAATGATTTGAAGAGCCAAGAACACCATTTGCTCCTTGTGTGTGACCAGTATTCTTGATTTTGAACCTTTATATCTGGATTTGTGAGAATAATTTGTTGCACATAAGTATATCTCGAGTTCTTGTCACAGTGTCACAGGGAACCCTTGTTTTAATGACATTAACCATTGTTTATATTTTGTTACTTTCAATAAAAGAGCTAAATGCTTTCACCGTCGGGCTCTATGATGTAGGCTGTCTGCCTTTAACCTTTCATTGAGAATGTGTCTTTTGTCACCCAAATGGTAACAGAATGGATGCCCTATAGACTACCTTCTACGGCATTAGTGACAGCCAAAAGTTCCTGTCATGTTTCTATCGGCACAGCTGATGGGGTCGGACACATTCATGGCTGCCATTGCCGTCATTAAGACAAACACTGAGTACACTGAGTGCAGGACTTTTAAACATTTAAACATTGGACATTGTGTTGGAAGTGGCAATCATAAACAAATGTCTAGCAAACTGTTGAAGTGTGAGTGTGTAGTGTGTGTGTGTGTGTGTGTGTGTGTGTGTGAGTGTGTGTGTGTGTGTGTGTGTGTGTGTGTGTGTGTGTGTGTGTGTGTGTGTGTGTGTGTGTGTGTGTGTGTGTGTGTGTGTGTGTGTGTGTGTGTGTGTGTGTGTGTGTGTGTGTGTGTGTGTATACAACTACTGAAGCTCTTTAATGCTATAAAAGGAAGCCATTCCAAAGTGAAGGCATCTAAATCAATCTAAGGATAAGCTCAGTTGAGTGATCCGAAAGTCATTCAGATTTACTGTAAAAGGCCTCTCAGTTACCACGCTTTCCCATCTCGTCTCTCTGTAGCTTTGATACGGGTATCAAAGAGGGCAGCATGCTGATCAGATCTCCGCTGAGGTTCTCAGACACTTCGGAAACCGCTCTGCTGAGTAGCTTGTTAAAATCTGTCATATAGCTTTCTGCACATGCTAACAGCCAAGGACTGAACCCATAAGGTAAAACATGTCTATAGGCGTTCGGAGGATCACAAGCAGCACAGCACACACTATTTTTTGTCAGTTTCACTTGAGAGCATTAGTTCAGTTGTCATGCCATATAAGCTAACTGACCTGTAGTGATGTAATGCCCATCATTAGTGTGAAAATCCATACACGCAACGGCACATAAGGCCATGAGGCCATGCGATGTTAATATTCATTACGCCATGAATTAAAGATACATTTTACTAGTAACTTTGAAATTTAAAAGCATAATTTCAACCCATACTTTTGCTACATAAATATGTATTTATGAATGTCCTGAAGTAGTAGTATTACAACATTTGAGTTCCCAATGGCTTAATTTGCTATGGTCTATGCATCATCAACTTTAACACAGTTTAGTCTGTGCCAACTGGTTTGTGTGTGGACTCTCAGGGTTTGTGTGTCTGAGTTATGATACCCCTGGAGACTGCTGCAGCACATTCTTGGAATGAACATGTGCAATGCTCCATTCTGTGGGGCAAAGAAGATTTCATAGCCTCCTTGAAGGTCATTATATTTGTATTTTTAAATGTCCTGAAATTCCCCCAACAATTATGTAATTGTCCCTAAACGAATCAGTTAGATGATGCCGTAACAGAGTTATAAAACTAACCGAATCAAACAGAAGGTAGAGTCTGAATGGAGAGCCTGACCAGCAACTCGTGATACTTTTCTCAATGTTTCTGTGCTGGTTTCACATAATTTACTGACTATTCTAATCATACTTGAAACATTCTAAAAAAAAACGGGTTAGATTAGCATCTTAAATGGCATTATCTTAAATGTCAAAGCCCTAGCATGGGACTCTTCAGTGTCTTAGAAAGTTATAGCTCTCAAATCCATTTGAAGAGTGTAATTACTGCTTTTGTGTCCCTCTCGTGCTAAACCCCATTCAGGAGCACTACTTGCAACTCTACACTGTAAAAAAAAAAATCGTAAAAAAACGGTTTTTTTCCGGCAGCTGGGGTGCCAGAAAAATACCGTAAAATAACAGAAAATTACTGTACCGTAAAAAAACGGTTTTTTTCCGGCAGCTGGGGTGCCAGAAAAATACCGTAAAATAACAGAAAATTACTGTACCGTAAAAATACGGTTATTTCCCGTAATTAAAATACAGTTTTTAGTTGTAATTTTACCAAGATTTTCCCTTATTTTCAGGTTTTTTAACATTAAATAACAACATTTTCACATTTTAAAACAATTAAATGACCTAGAAAAACGGTAAATAAACGTTGTATTACGAACATTATTCGTAATACAACATTTATTTTCCATTTTTCTAGGTCATTTAATTGTTTTAAAATGTGAAAATGTTGTAATTTAATGTTATTTTACGGTATTTTTTCTGGCGCCCCAGCTGCCAGAAAATTACCGTTTATTATCATTTTTAGTGTATAGTCACTTACCTGATCTTTCAGCCTTTGAGAATATGCCTCTCTCTATCACTTGTTCACACACTAAATCCATTTATTGGTCTCATAATTAGTGTGCTTGCCCGAAGGGAAGCACAGTATTGTTATCGTCAAGTTTTCTTTATTAGTGTGCTTGCCCGAAGGGAAGCACAGTATTGTTATCGTCAAGTTTTCTTTATTAGTGTGCTTGCCCGAAGGGAAGCACAGTATTGTTATCGTCAAGTTTTCTTTATTAGTGTGCTTGCCCGAAGGGAAGCACAGTATTGTTATCGTCAAGTTTTCTTTATTTATTTATTTATTCTCCCCGTTTTTCTTGCAGCTAACTCCTCCTCGCCCGTTTGAGCTAGAGACGCCATTCAAACACCAAAACGTCCGGCCCGATCCGGTGGAGGTTGCTATGACTTTTCGTGGCGATACTCTTTGCCACTCCTTTTTTATCCCTCTTTTTCATCCCCTTTTTCTCTCATTGACTAACATGGGGAAGGTTGAGCCATTGTGACGTCACGCACTCTAGCCAACTGACATTAGATCAGTTGACATAGGAGAAGCTCTCTTAAATGCCAGAAGTGGTTAGATAGAGAGTGCAAAATATTAAAACGAATGTAGTGGCAACAGTTTCAGGTACAGTTTATACACCCGCTCTAACAGTGTTAACCAGTATGTGAGTAACGTGGGTTTTATTAAGGCATAGCGTGTGTAATGTGTAGCTATTTCATTCCGTTTGTTAACCTTTCCGGCTGTCTGTATACCAGCAGCAGAGCGGAGCATTTCACTCCCCTGCAATCTCGGAATGAAATAGCTACACAATACACACGCTATGCTTTAATAAAATTCACGTTTTACGAGACACCAACAGAGGCACAACCGACAAGTCTTACCATTGAAGATCTTTGACGTTCGGTCTGAAACTTCATCCAGCCATCCAGGTTAATCCAAGTTGTTATGGAGAACGACAGTTGCATCAATCATATTTCATTAAAACTTCACACTTCTTACATTGGACATATCCACCAGCCTAATTAGAATCTGCATTGTCTACTGAGCAGAAAATTCTCCATACAGTAGATTTCCCTTCGTTTAGTATCATTTTAAACTTTCCAGATGACTGTATTGCCCTCGCTCGTCAAGTGATACGTGTCAGAAACAAGGCTCCTTTGACTGGATAGCCAGAGCTAGCATAACTGCCATTGAAATCCAATGGTAATGCTACCTAGCTAGGTATGCTAATTGTCGGTATCCATCGTTAACTCGTTAATCGTTAACCATCATGTCACTGGCTTTAATTTAAGAATGGCATGTTAGTAGTACATTTAGTAGTACATTTAATATCAGTACACTTGATTCATTACTGCTGATGTGTTACTTATATATGTTACTTATTAGCAGCTAGCTACCTAGCTAGCCACTGTGTTCCGATGTGTTTTCAGTTAGCGTTAGCGGCAAGCTAGCTGCTTTAATAGTTGAGTTGAGCTTCAGTTAAGACGCTGCGTACCGTACTTCATCATCACATTCGATTATTTATTACAAACAAATTCGAATTCAGCTGTAGGCATGAGATCTGTATCTTGGAGACTAATTGCATCCACAATGTAAGTACTGCAAGCTAGACTACTATGCAGTTGACACAACACAGGAGGTCCCTGGGCCTGAGAAGGGAAGGGAATGAGTTTAATGTGGCTATAATATGGAATTTTAAATGTGCCTAAAACTAGACTAAATTGTAATGAGTTTTCGAAAACTAGACTGAAACTAAGAAGGATAACTATGACTAAATGTGACTAAAACTAATATGCATTTTTGTCTTAAGACTGAATCTAAAAATAGCTGCCAAAATGAACACTGAGATAGGGGACCCCTTAATCTGCAATTCATGGTTGCTAGCTCTAATCAGATGTACTACCTAGGCTTATAAGAGAAGACTAACTTTGTATGGCAACGAACACCAATAACTAGAACTAATTTGACAGACTATAAACCAATGTGATACACGTGCTCTCTATCTATACAGTAAAAGTGTTGCTTACGTTTGATACTACACCTACAGACTAACTCTAACTGCATTAAGTCTAACATATAGGCCTATCTTACAATAAACTTTAAGTAAAGCTGGCTATGTAACCGCATTCATTCTAATATTGTTGCAGAGATGTTTCCTTTTACCAAGATAGCAATTTCAACAATTCACTTAGCTCAGTAAGTCAGTATAACGAAACTCTGAGATACCCTCATATGTCTAAACGTCAGTGGAGCCAAAATATAATGGTTGAGCTTGGTTGCTAGCTAAAATATATTGGAAGAAGGCCCCACTACACTGATTGAGTAGATGTAAATACATGTTAATTCATAGGCACTTGTTCTCTCTGTCACAGAGCAAGCACACTCTCGCAGTTCGTTCACGAAACGCATTCTAGTTTATTTATTTATTTATTCTCCCCGTTTTTCTTGCAGCTAACTCCTCCTCGCCCGTTTGAGCTAGAGACGCCATTCAAACACCAAAATGTCCGGCCCGATCCGGTGCAGGTTGCTATGACTTTTCGTGGCGATACTCTTTGCCACTCCTTTTTTATCCCTCTTTTTCATCCCCTTTTTCTCTCATTGACTAACATGGGGAAGGTTGAGCCATTGTGACGTCACACACTCTAGCCAACTGACATTAGATCAGTTGACATAGGAGAAGCTCTCTTAAATGCCAGAAGTGGTTAGATAGAGAGTGCAAAATATTAAAACGAATGTAGTGGCAACAGTTTCAGGTACAGTTTATACACCCGCTCTAACAGTGTTAACCAGTATGTGAGTAACGTGGGTTTTATTAAGGCATAGCGTGTGTAATGTGTAGCTATTTCATTCCGTTTGTTAACCTTTCCGGCTGTCTGTATACCAGCAGCAGAGCGGAGCATTTCACTCCCCTGCAATCTCGGAATGAAATAGCTACACAATACACACGCTATGCTTTAATAAAATTCACGTTTTACGAGACACCAACAGAGGCACAACCGACAAGTCTTACCATTGAAGATCTTTGACGTTCGGTCTGAAACTTCATCCAGCCATCCAGGTTAATCCAAGTTGTTATGGAGAACGACAGTTGCATCAATCATATTTCATTAAAACTTCACACTTCTTACATTGGACATATCCACCAGCCTAATTAGAATCTGCATTGTCTACTGAGCAGAAAATTCTCCATACAGTAGATTTCCCTTCGTTTAGTATCATTTTAAACTTTCCAGATGACTGTATTGCCCTCGCTCGTCAAGTGATACGTGTCCAGAAACAAGGCTCCTTTGACTGGATAGCCAGAGCTAGCATAACTGCCATTGAAATCCAATGGTAATGCTACCTAGCTAGGTATGCTAATTGTCGGTATCCATCGTTAACCATCATGTCACTGGCTTTAATTTAAGAATGGCATGTTAGTAGTACATTTAGTAGTACATTTAATATCAGTACACTTGATTCATTACTGCTGATGTGTTACTTATATATGTTACTTATTAGCAGCTAGCTACCTAGCTAGCCACTGTGTTCCGATGTGTTTTCAGTTAGCATTAGCGGCAAGCTAGCTGCTGTAAAAGTTGAGTTGAGCTTCAGTTAAGACGCTGCGTACCGTACTTCATCATCACATTCGATTATTTATTACAAACAAATTCGAATTCAGCTGTAGGCATGAGACCTGTATCTTGGAGACTAATTGCATCCACAATGTAAGTACTGCAAGCTAGACTACTATGCAGTTGACACAACACAGGAGGTCCCTGGGCCTGAGAAGGGAAGGGAATGAGTTTAATGTGGCTATAATATGGAATTTTAAATGTGCCTAAAACTAGACTAAATTGTAATGAGTTTTCGAAAACTAGACTGAAACTAAGAAGGATAACTATGACTAAATGTGACTAAAACTAATATGCATTTTTGTCTTAAGACTGAATCTAAAAATAGCTGCCAAAATGAACACTGAGATAGGGGACCCCTTAATCTGCAATTCATGG
Organism: Sprattus sprattus; assembly: GCF_963457725.1. NCBI lineage: Eukaryota > Metazoa > Chordata > Actinopteri > Clupeiformes > Clupeidae > Sprattus > Sprattus sprattus. Next base: position 11,974,757 of record NC_137928.1, on the reverse strand, counting down.
TTGCTAGCTCTAATCAGATGTACTACCTAGGCTTATAAGAGAAGACTAACTTTGTATGGCAACGAACACCAATAACTAGAACTAATTTGACAGACTATAAACCAATGTGATACACGTGCTCTCTATCTATACAGTAAAAGTGTTGCTTACGTTTGATACTACACCTACAGACTAACTCTAACTGCATTAAGTCTAACATATAGGCCTATCTTACAATAAACTTTAAGTAAAGCTGGCTATGTAACCGCATTCATTCTAATATTGTTGCAGAGATGTTTCCTTTTACCAAGATAGCAATTTCAACAATTCACTTAGCTCAGTAAGTCAGTATACTCTGAAACTCTGAGATACCCTCATATGTCTAAACGTCAGTGGAGCCAAAATATAATGGTTGAGCTTGGTTGCTTGCTAAAATATATTGGAAGAAGGCCCCACTACACTGATTGAGTAGATGTAAATACATGTTAATTCATAGGCACTTGTTCTCTCTGTCACAGAGCAAGCACACTCTCGCAGTTCGTTCACGAAACGCATTCTAGTTTATTTATTTATTCTCCCCGTTTTTCTTGCAGCTAACTCCTCCTCGCCCGTTTGAGCTAGAGACGCCATTCAAACACCAAAATGTCCGGCCCGATCCGGTGCAGGTTGCTATGACTTTTCGTGGCGATACTCTTTGCCACTCCTTTTTTATCCCTCTTTTTCATCCCCTTTTTCTCTCATTGACTAACATGGGGAAGGTTGAGCCATTGTGACGTCACGCACTCTAGCCAACTGACATTAGATCAGTTGACATAGGAGAAGCTCTCTTAAATGCCAGAAGTGGTTAGATAGAGAGTGCAAAATATTAAAACGAATGTAGTGGCAACAGTTTCAGGTACAGTTTATACACCCGCTCTAACAGTGTTAACCAGTATGTGAGTAACGTGGGTTTTATTAAGGCATAGCGTGTGTAATGTGTAGCTATTTCATTCCGTTTGTTAACCTTTCCGGCTGTCTGTATACCAGCAGCAGAGCGGAGCATTTCACTCCCCTGCAATCTCGGAATGAAATAGCTACACAATGCACACGCTATGCTTTAATAAAATTCACGTTTTACGAGACACCAACAGAGGCACAACCGACAAGTCTTACCATTGAAGATCTTTGACGTTCGGTCTGAAACTTCATCCAGCCATCCAGGTTAATCCAAGTTGTTATGGAGAACGACAGTTGCATCAATCATATTTCATTAAAACTTCACACTTCTTACATTGGACATATCCACCAGCCTAATTAGAATCTGCATTGTCTACTGAGCAGAAAATTCTCCATACAGTAGATTTCCCTTCGTTTAGTATCATTTTAATCTTTCCAGATGACTGTATTGCCCTCGCTCGTCAAGTGATACGTGTCCAGAAACAAGGCTCCTTTGACTGGATAGCCAGAGCTAGCATAACTGCCATTGAAATCCAATGGTAATGCTACCTAGCTAGGTATGCTAATTGTCGGTATCCATCGTTAACTCGTTAATCGTTAACCATCATGTCACTGGCTTTAATTTAAGAATGGCATGTTAGTAGTACATTTAGTAGTACATTTAATATCAGTACACTTGATTCATTACTGCTGATGTGTTACTTATATATGTTACTTATTAGCAGCTAGCTACCTAGCTAGCCACTGTGTTCCGATGTGTTTTCAGTTAGCGTTAGCGGCAAGCTAGTTGCTGTAATAGTTGAGTTGAGCTTCAGTTAAGACGCTGCGTACCGTACTTCATCATCACATTCGATTATTTATTACAAACAAATTCGAATTCAGCTGTAGGCATGAGATCTGTATCTTGGAGACTAATTGCATCCACAATGTAAGTACTGCAAGCTAGACTACTATGCAGTTGACACAACACAGGAGGTCCCTGGGCCTGAGAAGGGAAGGGAATGAGTTTAATGTGGCTATAATATGGAATTTTAAATGTGCCTAAAACTAGACTAAATTGTAATGAGTTTTCGAAAACTAGACTGAAACTAAGAAGGATAACTATGACTAAATGTGACTAAAACTAATATGCATTTTTGTCTTAAGACTGAATCTAAAAATAGCTGCCAAAATGAACACTGAGATAGGGGACCCCTTAATCTGCAATTCATGGTTGCTAGCTCTAATCAGATGTACTACCTAGGCTTATAAGAGAAGACTAACTTTGTATGGCAACGAACACCAATAACTAGAACTAATTTGACAGACTATAAACCAATGTGATACACGTGCTCTCTATCTATACAGTAAAAGTGTTGCTTACGTTTGATACTACACCTACAGACTAACTCTAACTGCATTAAGTCTAACATATAGGCCTATCTTACAATAAACTTTAAGTAAAGCTGGCTATGTAACCGCATTCATTCTAATATTGTTGCAGAGATGTTTCCTTTTACCAAGATAGCAATTTCAACAATTCACTTAGCTCAGTAAGTCAGTATAACGAAACTCTGAGATACCCTCATATGTCTAAACGTCAGTGGAGCCAAAATATAATGGTTGAGCTTGGTTGCTTGCTAAAATATATTGGAAGAAGGCCCCACTACACTGATTGAGTAGATGTAAATACATGTTAATTCATAGGCACTTGTTCTCTCTGTCACAGAGCAAGCACACTCTCGCAGTTCGTTCACGAAACGCATTCTAGTTTATTTATTTATTTATTCTCCCCGTTTTTCTTGCAGCTAACTCCTCCTCGCCCGTTTGAGCTAGAGACGCCATTCAAACACCAAAATGTCCGGCCCGATCCGGTGCAGGTTGCTATGACTTTTCGTGGCGATACTCTTTGCCACTCCTTTTTTATCCCTCTTTTTCATCCCCTTTTTCTCTCATTGACTAACATGGGGAAGGTTGAGCCATTGTGACGTCACGCACTCTAGCCAACTGACATTAGATCAGTTGACATAGGAGAAGCTCTCTTAAATGCCAGAAGTGGTTAGATAGAGAGTGCAAAATATTAAAACGAATGTAGTGGCAACAGTTTCAGGTACAGTTTATACACCCGCTCTAACAGTGTTAACCAGTATGTGAGTAACGTGGGTTTTATTAAGGCATAGCGTGTGTAATGTGTAGCTATTTCATTCCGTTTGTTAACCTTTCCGGCTGTCTGTATACCAGCAGCAGAGCGGAGCATTTCACTCCCCTGCAATCTCGGAATGAAATAGCTACACAATACACACGCTATGCTTTAATAAAATTCACGTTTTACGAGACACCAACAGAGGCACAACCGACAAGTCTTACCATTGAAGATCTTTGACGTTCGGTCTGAAACTTCATCCAGCCATCCAGGTTAATCCAAGTTGTTATGGAGAACGACAGTTGCATCAATCATATTTCATTAAAACTTCACACTTCTTACATTGGACATATCCACCAGCCTAATTAGAATCTGCATTGTCTACTGAGCAGAAAATTATCCATACAGTAGATTTCCCTTCGTTTAGTATCATTTTAAACTTTCCAGATGACTGTATTGCCCTCGCTCGTCAAGTGATACGTGTCCAGGAACAAGGCTCCTTTGACTGGATAGCCAGAGCTAGCATAACTGCCATTGAAATCCAATGGTAATGCTACCTAGCTAGGTATGCTAATTGTCGGTATCCATCGTTAACTCGCTAATCGTTAACCATCATGTCACTGGCTTTAATTTAAGAATGGCATGTTAGTAGTACATTTAGTAGTACATTTAATATCAGTACACTTGATTCATTACTGCTGATGTGTTACTTATATATGTTACTTATTAGCAGCTAGCTACCTAGCTAGCCACTGTGTTCCGATGTGTTTTCAGTTCGCGTTAGCGGCAAGCTAGCTGCTGTAAAAGTTGAGTTGAGCTTCAGTTAAGACGCTGCGTACCGTACTTCATCATCACATTCGATTATTTATTACAAACAAATTCGAATTCAGCTGTAGGCATGAGACCTGTATCTTGGAGACTAATTGCATCCACAATGTAAGTACTGCAAGCTAGACTACTATGCAGTTGACACAACACAGGAGGTCCCTGGGCCTGAGAAGGGAAGGGAATGAGTTTAATGTGGCTATAATATGGAATTTTAAATGTGCCTAAAACTAGACTAAATTGTAATGAGTTTTCGAAAACTAGACTGAAACTAAGAAGGATAACTATGACTAAATGTGACTAAAACTAATATGCATTTTTGTCTTAAGACTGAATCTAAAAATAGCTGCCAAAATGAACACTGAGATAGGGGACCCCTTAATCTGCAATTCATGGTTGCTAGCTCTAATCAGATGTACTACCTAGGCTTATAAGAGAAGACTAACTTTGTATGGCAACGAACACCAATAACTAGAACTAATTTGACAGACTATAAACCAATGTGATACACGTGCTCTCTATCTATACAGTAAAAGTGTTGCTTACGTTTGATACTACACCTACAGACTAACTCTAACTGCATTAAGTCTAACATATAGGCCTATCTTACAATAAACTTTAAGTAAAGCTGGCTATGTAACCGCATTCATTCTAATATTGTTGCAGAGATGTTTCCTTTTACCAAGATAGCAATTTCAACAATTCACTTAGCTCAGTAAGTCAGTATAACGAAACTCTGAGATACCCTCATATGTCTAAACGTCAGTGGAGCCAAAATATAATGGTTGAGCTTGGTTGCTTGCTAAAATATATTGGAAGAAGGCCCCACTACACTGATTGAGTAGATGTAAATACATGTTAATTCATAGGCACTTGTTCTCTCTGTCACAGAGCAAGCACACTCTCGCAGTTCGTTCACGAAACGCATTCTAGTTACAGAAATGTGCTGTTAAATTAAATTACCCATGAAGATGGTAGATTAACATTGTTATACGGGTAATAATGCTTACATTTACAGAAATGTGCTGTTATTAGTTGGTTTTAATGGCATTATTTGTTTAAAAATCCTGTATATAATTTTTTATGAGATGTAATATAATAGTATACAACAATAATTTGATTAATCTTTAAAAACTAGTTAAAAAAAATGAATATTTAAAGCACTTTCAAATTAAAAAAACTATACTCACCTAATAACACCATAATTATTTTAATTTTAAATGGTTTAAACCAGTTTTTGGCCAGTCGGAAAAGGGGCTTAAATGAATTGTGTTTGAACAAGACTAAGCTGAGAACAACTACAATTTCCCATTCTCTGTATTTTTATTCTGTATATATATATATAAAAAAACTAACAGGTAACCATACAGCAACTGGTTCTGAAACAAACAAAAACAAATTCAACTGAATTGGAAATGAAAGAAAAAAAGTTAAAAAAAAAAAACTAAACAAAAATCCACAGACTCTTGATATCTTATAATATAATTTCCAACTCGACTGCAAATGTAAATGTTTTTTTTTCAATAAGGCCCAATACATCAGCCCTTCATCTCCAAGTGGCATAGCAATCTTGTCACTTCTTGCGACGATCAGCTACTGCTGGGCAGCTCCGCTTGGGTGTCCAATGCACACAATGCTAGGCTGGTGGCCTCTCGATGAATCAGGATTCTCAAGCAATGATGAAATGCTCGTTCTAGGCTGTAACACAAAACGTTTGAATTACTACATTATTAAACCAGCATGGGGAGGAGACCACAACACAACATCAGGAGGTTCAGTGATGCAACCAATAAGTCATAAGACACAAACATACTTGCACAAAGTCCATGAGGTAGGAAATGGCTGATTTAACACTGCAGCGACTCCATCCAGCCCCTCGTCCTGATGGCATTGGTGAAAGAAGGTGTATGAGCATCTGAAGTGCTTTGAAGCAAAGCATGTCTACATGAAAATATTAGAATCCAAATTAGATATCTACCATTACACAAGGTTAAAGTGCATATGACACCTAAAAAAAAAAGGTAAACGGCATATAATTATCAAGACTATACATAAAACATAGTACTTTGAAGTCATGTGTAAACCCGATGATTGAAAAATTAGGTTTGTACACGATTTCAAAGTGTGGTTTTCGCGACGCTCTTCGGCAAGCAGTGCCGGCTTACCTGAAACCTGAAGTCTGTGGCAGAAAATTGCTCAAAATTGCTGAATTCTTCACCCTCCATCGATAGCTGTGTGGTGTGGGAACGAATGAAGTCTACCACCACTGACATCACAGGGTCACCTGGCGGTAGACCTCATTCGTTCCCACGCCACACAACTAGCGATGGAGGTTGAAGAATTCAGCAATTTTGAGCAATTTTCTGCAACAGACTCAAGCAGAGATGAGATTGAGGAAGACTTCGATCCGGATCAGTTTGTAAAGGTGATTGTGAGCATTGAGCCGTATCTGGAAGACGAGCCAGCAGAAGAGCCGAGTTCTGACAGTGATGACATAGTAGCTAGCTAGCCTCGCTGCTAATAAGTATAACGCCCCCCTCATTGAGGCAGATGTACCGTTTGCCTCCAGTCTCTTACAGTACCTTGCGTAAGTATTCACCCCCTTGGATGTTTTACCCTTTTATGGCTTTTATAAATCAGTCATGGTCAATATAAGTTGGCTTTTTGGACAAAAAAATTCACAAAATAGCTCTCTTTAATGTCAAAGTGAAAATATATTTCTACACAGTTATGTAAATTAAATACAAATATGTAATGAAAATAAGTGCTTGCATAAGTATTCACCCCCTTTATCACCCCCTTTGTATAGACTGACCTATTTCAACAGAGGTCCAGCCAATTGGTGCTAGAAGTCTCACAATTTGTGTAATGGGGGTCAGTGTGCAGTGAATGTGTCTCAAGTGATTGTAGTATAACGACACCTGTGTCTGGAAGGTCCATTCACTGGTCAGTATTCAGTAATCAGTATTACTGGCTATTGTTAAACCATTAAGACCCAAGATCACTCTAAGCAACTCAGAGAAAAGGTTGTTGAAAAGTATAAGTCAGGGGAAGGATACAAAAAAATGTCCAAGGCACTAAACATCCCCTGGAATTCTGTTAAATCCATCATCAAGAAATGGATGGATTGTGGCACATGTGTAAATCTGCCTAGATCAGGCCGTCCTCACAAACTGAGGGGCCGTTCAAGAAGGAGACTAGTAAGATAGGCCACCAATAGACCTATGACTACTCTGAAGAAGTTTCAAGCTTCAGCAGTTGAGATTGGAGAAACTCTGCATACCACCACTGTTGCCTTGGTTCTTCACCAATCTAAGCTTTATGGAAGAGAGCCACTGTTGAAAAAAAGGATCGACTACAGTTCGCCAAAAGGCATGTGGAAGTCTCCATGGTCAAGTGGAAGAAGGTTCTGTGGTTTGATGAGACCAAAGTGGAGCATTTTTTCAACAGTGGCTCTCTTCAATGAAGCTTTGATTGGTGAAGAACCAAGGCAACAGTGGTGGTATGCAGAGTCTCTCCCATACCAGCTGCTGAAGCTTGAAACTTCTTCAGAGTAGTCATAGGTGTCTTGGTGGCCTCTCTTACTAGTTTCCTTCTTGCATGGTCACTCAGTTTGTAAGGACGGCCTGATCTAGGCAGATTTACACATGTGCCATATTCCTTCCATTTCTTCATGATGGATTGAACAGAATTTCAGGGGATGTTAAGTGCCTTGGACATTTTTTTGTATCCTTCCCCTGACCTGTACTTTTCAATAACCTTTTCTCTGAGTTTCTTAGGGTGATCTGTGGTCTTCATGTTGTAACAGTAGCCAGGAATACTGATTACTGAATACTGACCAGTGAATAGACCTTCCAGACACAGGTGTCGTTATACTACAATCACTTGAGACACATTTACTGCACACTGATCCCCATATCACTAATTGTGAGACTTCTAGCAACAATTGGCTGGACCTCTGTTGAATTAGGTCAGTCTATATAAAGGGGGTGATAAAGGGGGTGAATACTTATGCAATCACTTATTTTCATTACATATTTGTATTTAATTTACATGACTGTGTAGAAATATATTTTCACTTTGACATTAAAGAGAGCTATTTTGTGAATTTTTTTGTCCAAAAAGCCAACTTATATTGACCATGACTGATTTATAAAAGCCATAAAAGGGTAAAACATCCAAGGGGGTGAATACTTACGCAAGGTACTGTAGCTCTTTCACAGCTGTTGTTTGTTAGGTCAGCCATTCTAAATACGTGAAATACATTCCCTATTTAATGGAAAGAGAGCAATGCTTCCAGCATTACTTCACAGCAAATTACTTTAGTTGTCATTTCAAGCTTGCTGGAGAAGGCACTCTTGTGCGACACACATTCTGCACCCACTTCTCGCGTACTTCCTCGTCTTTTGGAAATTTGAAAAGGCTAAAAGAATGGGAACTGACGTTCGAGCAATATGCTGCAACACACCGTGAAGGCATATTTACAACTGAGAAAATAGCCGGTGGCTCCCTGAGAAAATGTGTTTTCTGTCAGGAAAAATGGCGACCAAGTGCAACAGAGTACCTCCGTTTAAGTAATTTAAGTTTTTTAACGCAGGGTGGTAGTGAGTCGCTTGGGAAGTCGGTAGCTCAGTGGCGCTGCATTCAAATGATGATTTTAACAAGTCAAATGTGTATATTTTTCCTCAACATATATATATCGATTGTGAAATACCACCTTCGTTCTATTTATTAAAAAAAATGAGTATTGAGGTGTCATATGCACTTTAAGTCATCTTGAACAATTAAACTGGCTTCAGTTATTATCCATTGCATAAAAGTTATAAGTGCATTTCCCCCCTATCTTTCTGAATGCGAACCAACATACCATCACTGTTGTTCCTGGTGGTTGAAGGATTTTCCAGATCCTCAGACAACTCCAACGCAGCAACCTTCATTAGCTTAGGGATGATGTTCATCTGCCATTTGCGAAGGAAAAGATCAGCTTTCCCCTCAAAAATGGCTATCGAAGTCAAACTAAGATGTACAAAGATAAATATTCCATCCAATTTATTCATTTGAATTTACAGGCTATATTTACTGAGATATTGGGGGGGGGGGTAAGTGTTCCTTTTCATGGGTTGAAGGTAGAGAGTGGACATGAGGCATCAGTCAATAATACCAAAAATACAATGGCCCTTATTTCTGAAACAATAAACATTTGGTACATCAGTAAAATGTGGGGTGGGAAGGTAACACTTACATATCCCTCATTGTGTTCCTGGATTTTGACACTCAATTTAGGAAACGTGGTGACAACATTCTTGTCAAGACGCACCTTGTCATCACTGGATGGGTAACTGAAAATAACAGACAGCATCAACCAAACCATTTCTAAACACACATTGAAGAGTTCAGAAGTCCACCTGACCTTTTTTGTGGTAAATTGGAAAAAACACAGCTGGCATGATTATCGTATAGTAGGCACTGAGAATATTTCCCTTTATATCATACCTAAATTTTTAAGTTTTTGCACCTGAACTCTTCAATTAGAAACATGTATTGCCATCAGTTATACTCACACTTCACATGTATTGACTAAAATATTAATTTTAAGTATGAGATATATAAGAACAACTTCCACTCCACTGTCAATACTTTTGAATCTCACACTTTGACAGTGTCGTCAACTTACAATCCTCATCTCTCCTCAAGATTGCTGACAGCAACCCTCACAAGTAGCACCCTGTTTTTTGTGCATATGGTACCAGATTTCTCATATTCTGTGAGTATGTTTGGAGCTTTTGATTGAATTAGTACTTTGAGTACTCCAATCCACTGTCGTCCAGCCTGTCATGGGAAGGTAGAAAATGTGTCTGTCTTGGCAGGGGAGGAGGCTGGAGAAAAACACAAACCAATACAAAAATGTATGAGCCATTGGTGCAGTTTAAAATCCCTAAACAAACATTTAAAACACATATTTTCAACAGGACTGCACAATTACTTAAAAAATTAGCAACAACTATTCAACCAAAGTTTTCTTATCTTACAGACTTACCGGACATATCAGTTGAATTTCTGCATCCGCTAGCTCAGAACCCGACCAGAAAAAAACAACTGAAATGTATCAAGTTCGTTGATGTCTGTGTTACGATCTGTATCAATAAACTCATTGAAGTCGGCATTATACATGAGAAATCAATCTATATATACACTTCAGAAGGTAGGCCATCTTGAGATTTTCATTCATCAAGTAATTCCTTCGCAGGTGGTAAACTATCTTGCAGATCTCTCTGCCATCTAGGTAGATAGATGCCAGTATTTTTTTTAAAGCTAGCCTCCATTTGCTGATAAAGAGAAGAAAAACAAGGTTTTAGTCATTATTCACTACAGTAAAAAAAAAAAAAAAAAAAACAGACAGCCACTTCTACCATTGCCATTGTTTTGCTAGCTTATCAAACCATGTAGCAAAATTAGATTGATAGATAGTGCCGTATTTGAGTAATTAAATCTTACCGAACTGTGTTTTATTTGAACCGTTCAAGGCCGGTTACTCTGTTGTAGAATTGAACAGAAAAAGAAAATGTAGCAGGTCAGGAACAGACAATACAATGACCAATACTCAAGCTATGCATTCAAGTTCACAGGAGATTGCTCCCGATTCCATTGTGCCTTGTCTGTGGGGGGGAACTCGAACAAACTAAACTTAAAAGGCATTTCACAACCAAACAACACAATAACATGTAATGCTGGTGTGCCGTGAGACTTTTTTCCCCATAGAATACATAGATTGTGCTTCGAGAGAAAAGGGTTTGGGGAAAACTGATTTACACCACTGGCGTTGCCCCTGCTCTATGGTTATAATATATAATGGAGCAAACTAGCCAACACGATATGCTAAATAGCTAGCCTTAAAGCTATGGCAAAAGAGTATCTATGATATGTGCTTAAAAGAGCCTTCGTCATTAGAAAACGCAATATGTTACTAGCCAGGGTTTTACTTTCTCTCACTCTGCATGTTTTCAATAGCAAATACAAAATGCCAACCAATTTTACAGATTAAATTATCCAGGTTGGCTAGCTAGCTAACTTGAACTGTACATGTTACCTTAGCTAGCTACTATGGCTTACATTAGGCTACCTAACGACTACAAACTGAAGGTTGTCAGTGCAAGCTAGCTAGTCAAAGTTAGCCAGAGCCTCATATGGTGTTGGCTACACTCACATTACGGCCCCCATTCAGCACACCAACATGACAGCACGACAACCTATACACAATGAGCCTTTCATCGTCAAATACAATGCCAGGGTATTAAGCTTTTTATTTTTGAGAACTCAATTAAAGTACAAAGACATTTACCTTTAGTCTTCTGCTGTCGTGTGTCTTGTCAGTGTTGAAACTCCGTGGTAACCAGTGCAAGAATGTTCTATTTGGGCGCGCGCAGACCCTACATCGGCCTCAATGCGGGAGGCGTATGAGAGCATAGACATAACACATGTATATGTCTATGTATGAGAGCATAATCTGTATGCTAACGGTATACTTTTAGCAGAGAGGCTAGCTAGCTTAAGCTACTATGGTTCTTAATGAGGTTTTGGTCTACGCGAAATCAGCAACCTAAAATAATATTTGAGGGCTTCAGTTAAAACCACCAATACTGTGCACCATCCGTGTTGCACATAAACAACTAACCGAGTCAATGTAGACGTATAAAAAGTCGTGTAGATAGCTTAATTCACATCAAATATTTCCCACTAACAGGCTACACGCCGCCATCTTTGTTCAGTTTCGATATTTTTGAGTGACTCACTCTCAACCAATCAGAATGCTTGATTTCATCTACCCGTGTTACAACAGTAAATATACGTATTTCTAATGGGTTTTTTCTGTGTAAAACAACAGAAATATTCTGTGTTTTTACATTTACAGTGATTTCATGTTATTTTACATTTGTCATGTAAAATCACAGTTTCTTTTTGTAAAATGAATGGTATTTTAAAAATACAGAAAAAAAATGTAAAATAAACAGTAAAATTCTGTTTTATTACATTTTTTTTTTACAGTGTAGGGTTAATTACTTTTTTGTAAAGATTATGCAACAAAAACCTTCACGCACACCGGTCCACCAATAATGTCTTTCAGCCAAAAAGGCCATTATGCTGGTGCGCTGGTTTCAGGGAGATTTATGCTATCAGACACTTGGAGGCGTTATTTACAGAGTCAAGGTTAATCAAGATAATTGTGTCTTAATCACATAAATTCCACTGTGGATTTCCCACAATTATTAAAATGACTTACCATATCCTACAGAGGAGAAAGAAATGTTGGTCAGATTTAAAGACATAGGCCCAATCCCATTTCTAATCTCTACCCCTACCCTTACCCCTACCCCTTTGCCCTCGCTTTTTCAAACGGAGCCATAACGAAGGGGTAGGGAACGCTAGCCCTTCGAAATGGGATAGCCCTTCAACAATTACATACGTCATCAGTACGAAGCGTCAGCTGTTACGTTACCGGAGAGCGACAGCTGTCACTCACCAGACTTAAACAAACATGGCTGTTGTTATTTACACAATGCACCATTTCATCAAACAAGTTTTAAAATCATGAATTACAAAGAAAATACTTTCATTTGTGTGATGCTTTCCCTGCTGTTTCCGACATTTTTAAATGGACTCGTGCGATGTTTGTTCTTTAATGATCACGGGTTCGCAATGCATTGAGGGAAATCAGTCTACCCCTCCGTTTGAAGTGTGCCCTCGGAAAATCTCCGTTTGGAGGGGTAGAAAGCGCTTCCCCTTCCCCTACCCCTCTGTCTTAACGTGAATTGGGATAGCACTACCCCTACACGTGAACGCGCAAAACGGAGGGGAAGGGGAAAGACGAAGGGGTAGGGGGTGAAATGGGATTCAGCCATTTTCTGTTTGAGAACATTTTCTGCATACAATGAACTTGGAAAGGAATATGCATAATATGCATAATACATAAACAGTGTGTGACAATCAGTGGGTGCAGGAATGGGTCACTGTAACAGACCAGTGCCTGATCACTGTATGTTGTAAGTATGTATTAATATTTTAGGACATTATCTGAACATTGGTAGTATATATTATAATATAAGGACATTACCTGCATGTTGGCAGTATGATTAGATTAGATTAGATTATGTATGATGTAGTATGTATTATTATATGAGGACATTACCTGAAAGGTGCAGTTCACTCTTATGCAAAAAAGTGCATTTCTGTCCCCGTCTTTAGAGATTCAGTATATCATTGAATGAAACATCATTAGCCATTATATTAACATGACCCTTATAATAATGGCACATCAATAATAAGCATGATTATAACTTATTTGATGTGCTTCTCTAGCACAATTATCTGTGTGTGCATTACGCGGTATTGACACTGTTCCCGGTCCACAGACCTGTTTGAAACGGGTGCTCCGGCGTGACAGTCAGTGCAAGTGGTTGCTATGCAAATGTGCAAGATGTGGATTAATTGGTGCAGCTTGGCACATGTGATTTGCATATTCATTCATAGATAGAGTTTGCCACATCATCACTGCAGATGGAATGCGGAACAGGGGTGGGGTTGGGGGGTGGTTGGGGGTACCTGACAGCCGGCTGTGTCGCGCTCCGATAGTTAAAGCCCCTGAGACACGGTGCCTAAGGCACACTATGAACACACACGGTGCAAGCTGTGGCACATATGACAAGTGGCAAAAACACTGTGTGTTGGAACTCAGACATTCAGGAATTGAATGACCTTATATGAGCAGGCAGGGAGGAGATCTGAGTTCGATTTGTTTCATGAGAAATATCCTTTCATCTTGACCGTATAGATGTAGAGAGATAACCTTTCATTTTGGCCATAACTGTGATTTCACAGATTAAGAAGCTAAATACTTATATGGGAACCATGGATGTTTTGTTTTCTCTCCAAGGGATGATGATAAGCTTTCCGAGAATTCTGTGTCTCCAACTGATAAATCTGTTTATATTGTCCCAGCAATGTCTCTACAGTACATCCGGGAAGAGCTGTAGGTGCCTTCCTCAGTTTTGACTTCTGTGTACCTTTTTCAGCTGTAATACCCTTGTGCCATATACATATACATGTATATATATATATATGTATGTATGTATATATTTACTTAAAGGATGTATTTTTAAAACAACACAAAGGAAAAGAGTTTCAGCAAGCAACTACAATGTCTGAGTCACTCTTTAGTGACTTACACTGAAGTCTGGGGGAACACTAAGTGCAGAATGTGGAGCGTTGCCTCACCTGAACAGCAGAACAGCAAACTTCTCTTCCCTTTCTTTGGTTGCAACAGTTTGCAAAAAAACAGCTCACCAAAAATAGTTCATCACATTGGCATCTGGCAATATCAGTCAATCCGGGCTATAGCTCTGTCAGGAAACCAAAGAGATGTGCAGTCCTTGAGTGCCGCACTCTTCCGTCTTTTATAACAGCCTTTTACTTCTTTCTACACAGTCCTTTGAAAGAGAATTTGATAACATTTATGTTGCAGTATGACATTCATGGTTAATTTAGCTGATTTTTGCATACAATAGAGGTTACCTGCCTACCTTTTTTGAGAGATTGATAGATAAGAGTCCATGGAGGACTCCAGTCTGTGAAAAAGGCTAGGTACCCTTTCATGGATATCTGTGTGTATGCTATATGTTTAAGATAAGAGGGAAGAGAGACTTTCCAGGAAGCTCACGGTGACTCAGAATCAGTGGGGATGCTTGCCCCTGTAGGTAAGACTTTAGTGAAGGTGTAGTCAGGATATACACAAACAGTCTGACACGCCAGTTCAAAGATGGAACCTCTGACATATAAAAGGGAAAAGTAAATGTCTTAACTCCTACTGTCTGCACTATTTTGGTATCAGTATCACCTACCCTGTAGCTTACGTGCTCTTTGGAAAGGCTGCTGAAAAAGATAGCAAGCTGATGAAAAGTGTTATTTGCTGTACTGCTCACATGGTGCATTGGGATCACTGACATAAAGATTTTAGACCACTGAGTCATATCCTTGGATATTTTTTTTTCATTTATCCATATTTTTTCAAACTCTATTAATTTAATGCGCGACACTAATGTAGAGCTAGATTTTGTGTCTTACTTCATTCAGCACTGAACACATGAGAATATGCCTGATGTATTTAACCTATGTTGGCACTGTGATCATTTTAATTAGTGGTTCAAAAGTTGGCTTGATTATTCAAAACCTAGCGACAGTGGTTATCATGTTGCATCATTACTTGCAGGAGGAGAACATCTATTTTGACGCAAGGATTCTCCTGTTTAGGCTCTGAATCCCATCGGGGGCCTGAACTCTCAGATTTAAAAAATAAATGATAGTGACAGTATAGCAGTGGAGATCTGATCATGATGATCACAGCCCTCAGCTCTGGTATCACAACAGCTCTTCACGAGCTTGAGAGACCAGAAATATGTTAAACAGAAATAGAAAGGGGTATTCAGGTTCTTCTACTGTCTATCTTTAGACTGGATCCAAACATCAACTCTGGCAAAGATCCGACTTAATATAAGGGTTCAATATCCTGAAACCAATGGACGTCCCTTTGTTCTTTACAGATGATGACTGCGCAGCCCTTTTGGGAAACACACCATGCCTCTTTCCTTGGAATGGCTGTCTCATCTCTGGATGTGACAGCATGTACCACCGCCACAGTGTGCCAAAAGGACTGTTTTTCCTGTGCAGTGGGGTGGAATATAAAAACAGATTAAGACATCAACTCACAGCAGCTCAGGCCCACTCCAGCTCCTGCAGTCCGGCAGTGTTTAGAGATATGCGGTAACGGTCTAGACATTTTCGGAAAAAGTAAATAAACCTCTCCACATGCACTCAGGCTTAGTCATGCCCAGCGTGAGGGGAACGGCTCAAAGCTCAAGCGCTCCGGGAAAAGCTTGCACCCGAGGTGAATGTGACTGATTTGTGTGACTGGTGGTGAAAACTGATTGCGGCGAGGGCCATTTAATTGTAAGGAATCCACCCTGAAGGTGAACAGCTGTGAAAACGGTGTTTTTTGAATGTCTTTTGACAACTGATAGAGAACGGATCATTGAAAAATCGTATTAGGGCTGGAGTTAGGATTAGAGTTTGGGTTATCAAAATAGTGTCAACATGCTATTATATACACAGACAATTATGATGTTATGCTCTACTCACAATGTTACAATGTATCGCCTATGCGATAATGTTTAATGTTGTGGGAATGATTTAGAATGACATTAACAGACATTCCCTGTTTATTTCAGTAACTCTGTGACGAAAGCAGTGTGGTTTGAGTTGCTGTCCCCCTGTTGCATCATTTAGCAGGGATGATCTGCAAAGTAAACAAAGGCAAACAGACACTACAAACAGGCCAATCAGTTACCCAGCTTTTCATATTACAATTACTCCTGTGACAGATGTTAAGAACAGCCGGTGTATATTCGCCTGTATGTGATGGTTCGCCTTTGTAGATGGAGAATTTAATGTTCTACCATGTTTGCATTCAGTGGAGGTTTCTTGAATAATTTTATATTATATTCAGTGACTCTGAGTAGAATTTTCCCCTACTTCTGAACAGCCCAACACAGGGCTGTCTCATGCTGTCTTAAGGCTTCAGGTTGCCTGGGAGATTAAGCGGTCTCCATCCTGAAGTTATTACTGGTGGAGATGGCAGACAGGTTCATCATGCATTCTCAGCACCACTACACTTCAGATAAGAGACACAAGAAGCAGAGAGGGAGCCAGAGGGAGCAGTGACTATCTCACACCATAAGGACACAGTTACACAAGGTTTGTTTCTATTGCATCAATATTTAAAGGATTTTAAAAATTGGATTTACATTTGTCCTCAGCTAATCTTAAAGTCAAAATCAATGCAATATGATCATAATAAAGTATTTTAATTTCATTGATCACTAGTTTGGCAGGTCGAGCCATTTTATCCTTAACACAGTAGTCAAATCACAATTTTGAGTTCCTAAGTTAAAGTGATTAAATTCATTTGGCATAACGCACAAAACCATCCACTAGGGAGAAACTCTGAAACTGAAGTCATCAGTTCAGAGATCCTGACCTTTGAGAGAGCTGCAGCAATTATAACCTCCATCCACTGACATCCTGTTACTCATTTATGAATAGTGCTGAATACACTTGCCTGCCTCTTTTTTCTGCATAAAAAGCATTGGAGTAGAAACAATTAATTATTTACTGCGCAACCAACTGTGAATTCATACAACAAAAAATCTTTTCAAAGTTCGGCTCTGTGTATGGTTTAAAATGTTTCTAATATTGACCGTTCGTGTCTTGTAAGTGTTCTTAGGAATGTCAACTTGTGATTTGGTTCCCGTCTCACGATTCCATTGCCCCCATGGTACCTGAGTGGAATGTGTTTAATGAACGTTTGAATATTCCACTGAGCAGCAAAATGACTCCCTATGGTCCATAGAATGGAATAGACATTTATAGGATGAGACACAACAGCCAGCCAAGGGAAACAACATCCACCTATCGCTTCTATGCAGACAGTACCGTTCTGCATGTCCACCACCTCACCACAGTTCCACACACCATCTGTCAGGCAGCAGGATGTGTTTGCAGCCAAATTGAGACGACTGACGCTTGTGGGTAATCAGTTAAGGTGGTCTGCCGCTCCGGCTCCCAAATTGCAGCCGTCTGCACTGGGG
>NC_137928.1:11922201-11952201 GCF_963457725.1 Sprattus sprattus | reverse complement strand
AATCTTATAATAACGCTTAACCAGATCCTTAATAAAGTTTTTCCAATGGCTTTTCTTGAATGCTCATAACTGACTCACACACACACACACACAATACCAGCTTGTTGTGATCTCATGGTGTTGGCCTTAACTTATAGACTGGACATAAAGGAAGCCAGAGCAACATGAGTGAAGCGAAATGTTTCCAATGTTTCCAGCAGTCAATGGTTTGATATTTGTGAGTCTGGCATTACAATGTGCAAACGGGCCTGATACTTGGACCTAAATTACTGGCGTAGTGATGTCCTCAAGAGCAATATAAAAAAATGCTACTCAAAATGTGAAAGTGTGCAAATGAATACCCTACAAGACACACGTTGATAGGTGAAGATTCACCCAAGTTACTTCAGGACTCCCGAGGTTGTCAATCAGTATATTTATTCAACAAGAACAATTGCAATCGGGCTCACTCACAACACAAGGATGAGAAGTGAATCTATTTCACTTAGGAACCACAAGGTTTATATGCTTAGATTTATCTAATGCTGACGCCGTAAATGTAAGAAATCATAGTCAAAACAAGGTTCTAGTCCGAGCTTCATGTACATTCGCAAGGTTGAGGAAACAATAAGTGGCGCCAGTGAATCAAGTTACACATATACACAGGGACACATGTCCCTGTTAAAAGAAAGGCATATAAGATCATTATTAATACAAGGCACTTGATTCATATATTCTTATGTCATTAACAGCGTTTGTAAATAATCTCCATCACAAGTCATATTTAAAGCTTTTAATGCAAAATAATACAAATAGATATAGTATAGCTTTATAAACTACGTATACATTAAAAGTTTTTTTTTGAAAAAAAGGAAAAAAAGAAAAGACAAAAGTACCTATTATCACAAGGAATAAGAAATAGTTTTCCTCTACCTGATGGCTCAACTCAGCAGTTCAATGAAATGTGATTGTTAGTGTTACAAAACAATTTCTTTAAAGCAATCAGTTGCCCCTCTGGACAGACTGCTTATGTATATAAAAAGAAAAGAAAAGAAGAATAAGACTTTTTGCTTCAGCATTAACCTTGAACGTGTACAGTACTTTGGAATTTGCAATATGTCAACCCAGGGTAAATGTTATCCGACAACCCCATGGCAATGCATTACATGGCGTACTTCTGTGTCCATTCCATTGCTAGTTTGTTGTATCTGGAAGTGAAAAGAAGAAGTGGTTAACCCAATGACGTCAAGACGGAGAGGGGCTCTTATAATCTTTGTAGAATAATCTAGAATCTATGTGCATCTGCTTACATGGCTGAACGGTTGATTGAAAAAGATAACACGAGCTGTCCACCACTCACCTGTCTTTGTCTGATTTGTAGATATCTGCAATGTCGGGTACTAAAGGGTCGTCTGGGTTCGGGTCACATAACAGAGAACATATGGACAATAAAACTGAAAAGAAAAAGAAGGAGACTAAATTCAGGTCATATTTAAACAGCAGAAATTCCTCTTTGGAGGAATACAAAAACTACAACTTATTTATAAGTTTGTTATAATTATATGATTGGTTTGTTAGCTGAAACCCAGAGTGGTAATTTGTAGTGCATGGTGGCTTCCACCCAGGGCTGGACTGGGACAAAAAATCGGCCCGGGCATTTGGAACCAGACCGGCCCACTTAATTCGATAACACACCCTTTGGTCTCTCGAATGTCTACACACCAACCAGGCTTTTAGCTAGCAGGGCGTCTGCCCTATCGTCTACAAAAAAATAAGAAGAAATGGGACGCCCTACTTTTAGGCAGGACGGCCTAAAGACGCCCTATTTTTCTCCCGTTTTACCTGTTAACTTTCGATGAATGTGATCAAAATTCACCGTTTCAGTCGCTTCAGCGAAGTCTAGAATCATATGCCCTGCCAATTAGAAAATAGCATTGCTGTATTCCCGCTACAACAACGTTACATCATGATTCCAACGAAACATTGATTCATGGGCTTGCAGAAGCTACAGAAGACAGCTGTCTCACCGCACGTCACTGAACCTACTAGTTCAACAAGAGTTTGTGTGTTAAGGTGGTGGTCTTAATTAATCTAAATTCAATACAATACAATACAATATACATCATACACTTTAAAGCTTTGTTCAGAATACGGAGGTTTAAGATCGGTCGATATTTTCCGTCCTTTTTTGGAACCAGAAAATAGCGACTGAAGAACCCCCTGTTCTCGTCTACGAGAGGTACAGACTGTATTGCTCCCTTTCCTAGAAGGGAGTCTATTTCCTCCTGTAGGAAACGCGCTTGATGAGGTGGCACTAACGTTTGTACCACGCCCCTGAACTTCGGGGGGCAAACTGGAGCGTATAACGGGCTATCATAATTCGCTATCTGGACAAATTGGCATATTTTCATAGGGTTTGGGAATACTGGGCTTTCGGAACATTGACATGGCACCGCGCACCAATAGGCTAAGGGGCTTGCCCACCACTCAAACACACAACATAGAGTGTAGGCTAACGGCTGGCTGTTTCAGAGTAGAGTAGGCTGAGGGCTAGCAACAGCTACAGACTTGTCTTGTATTTACAATGCAAACGAACTTGGCCATAGAACATAGGTCCTAAGTCAAACATATTTTAGAGACGTTTGAATTCATGATCAGTAAGCTTACCGTAGGTCGTTGTATCGTATCTCCCTGGCTGTCGCCACCAGTAGGCCTATCACTTTCATCCACGGTACCTGATGATAGCCCTGCCGTGGCAAACATTTCCGATATTTTGGCACATTTGGCAGTGTAGGCTTGAAAAGCAAGCCTCTTCTTATCTCGCAGTTTCTCCGCACCCTCTTTTCGCTTTCTCTCCATTTTGGACTGGAGGATTCTAACGAAACGTGCGTTTCTGTGCACCGCCCAAGCCAAAGGTAGAAGGTGTTTGGTGATATGATTGGACGAGCCCCTTGTCACTAAAGAAGACAGCCAATGGGCCGCAGACTAGCATGCGCTTGTCAAGCATGTCAAGGCCATGGGCCACGCTGAGTTTGTTTCCCGTCCTAATGCATTATGTAGGCAGGTCCAAACCGAAAGGGGTTGGTGTTGGGTCAGCCCAGGGGATGTGATTGGGCCAGCCCAGTGTCAATAGGGCCGCTCATGAACTACTTTCGTGGGCCAGCCGGTCAGGCCATTATATGGGGAAAAAAAAAATTCTAAAAAGAAATTTTTTTTTTTTTTTTAAATAATAAATTCGGGACTCTCGGCCCATATTGCACCTCGGCCCACCGGGAAAACGCCCGGTATGCCAGATTGCCAGTCCAGCCCTGCTTCCACCTACCGTTGGATATGGTGAGGCGAGGGGACCACTGGGACCTCAGGATATCCAAACCTATGCTACCATTATTGTTTATGTTGGGGTGGTATATTTTAGTCATGAAGGTTACCTGTTGGCAGAATGGCAAAGGTTCTGACATCTGACATTAGGGTAACCTTGCATGTAATTAATGACAGTTTAATCTTAAAACAAACCCAGACATCCAACATTACAGTAAGACTACCTTTAACAACACAACACTCACCACCACAACAGATTCATTTTAATTGAACCTATTAATTCACACAATACATGCAAATATGAAATCTTCTTAACACCAAAACCCTTTTCTTATGGTGGTTTACCGTTATGTATAGTCCTCAGGAAGACTCACCCTTGGTGGTTTAAAGGGATAGTCCGGAGGAAATTGGATATTGAGGGAGAACACTCCGCCCTTGTATGGACTGTCACCCTGACAGAGAGAAGTAAAAGAGAAGGAAGTCAAGACGGACAGCCCACACGAGGAACACACCTTGATCAACTGAATGTCTCTTAACAATTAACACTGATAAACTAAGTATAAAGGTATATCAAGAACATACAGCCGCGGAAAAAATTAAGAGACCACTTCAAAATTATCAGTTTCTCTGGTTTTACTATTTATTGGTATGTGTTAAAGTAAAATGTACATTTTTGTTTTATTCTATATCCTACTGTCAACATTCCTACCAAATTTCAAATAAAAATATTGTCATTTAGATCATTTATTTGCAGAAAAATGACAATTGGTCAAAATAGCAAAAAAGATGCAGTGTCTTCAGATCTCGAATAATGCAAAGAAAACAAGCTCATATTCATTTTTAAACTACACAATACTAATGCTTTAACTTAGGAAGAGTTCAGAAATCAATATTTGGTGGAATAACCTTGATTTAAAATCACAACTTTCATGTGTCTTGGCATGCTCTCCACCAGTCTTTCACATTGCCGTTGGGTGACTTTATGCTACTCCTGGCGCAAGAATTCAAGCAGCTCGGCTTCTTTTCATGGCTTGTGACCACCCATCTTTCTCTTGATCACATTTCAGAGTTTTTTTTATAGGATTCAGGTCTCGAAATTGGGCTGGCCATGACAGGGTCCTGATCTGGTGATACTCCATCCACACCTTTACTGGCCTGGCTGTGTGGCATGGAGCATTGCCCTGCTGGAAAAAACACTTCTCAGAGTTGAGGAACATTGTCAGAGCAAAAGGAAGCAAGTTTTTCTTCCGGGACAACGTTGTACTTTGCCTGGCTGAGGTTTGTAAAGACCATAAGGATTGAACCAAAGCGGACTGGAGGGTCTCCTAGTTCGTCTTCTCTGATGAGTCCAATTTCACAGTAGGTGCAAGACTCTGTGGCTTGTAGGCCTCTCCAGGTCTCCGTCTAACCATCAGACGACCATGTGTTGGGCAAAGCTGAAAATTGGACTCATCAGAGAAGACGAACTAGGAGACCCTCCTCCCACGGAGGCTGCACTGACAGTCTAATTAGATCCGCCAACCATGGCTGATTGAGCCAATGTGGCGCCACTAATATCAATTTCAAGCTCTCCTCCTCGACTCTGCGGATTATTTGACGTAGCAGAGGAATCGGAGGGAATGCGCTAAGCATGTTGGGCCACGATAACGCGGCTCACCACTGCAGCGAGCGGAGCCGCTTCCGCGAGGAAATGCGGGGATCGGCATACAGCCAAGGCCTGCCAGCATCTGCGATCCACCGTGATCAAGCGAAAACTTGTCTCTGGCGGAGTCGAGTTTCAAAGACAGATACCATGCCTGAAATGGACGCGCCTGAAGCATCCCGAGGGGGCGTGCCACTGCTGCGGCTGCCATCAAACCCAAGAGCTTCTGGCAGCTAAGGGAGGAAACCTTCCTCCCTAGTCTGAACATCTGCACGCAGTCTCTGATAGCCTCTATTCGTGCTGGCGACAGACACAATGTCATTGCCACAGAGTTTACTGTCATGCCCAGGAAAAGCACCGTCTGCTGAGGACGCAGTGAGCTTTTCTCTTTGTTTAGAACAAATCCGAGGCGGTACAGGTGAGCCACCACGAGATGGCACTCTCGCATCGCCTCCGCTTCCGAGAAGCGAGAAGCCAATCGTCCAGGCAGTTGAATAAGCGAATGCCTATTTTTCTCAATGGAGCGATGGCAGCCTCTACGCACTTCGTGAAAACTCTCGGAGCTAGGGAGAGACCGAATGGAAGTGCGTGGAACTGGTATGCCACCCCGCCGAATGCGAATCTCAGATACCTGCGGTGTCTGGGATGGATCGGAACATGGAAGTAAGCATCTTTGAGCTCTAACGTGATCAGCCAATCGTTCGGCTTTATGAACTGAATCAGCCGGAGTGGAGTTAACATTTTGAACTTCAGCGGCATGAGAGACTTGTTCAGTATACGTAGATCTAATACAGGAAGCTGGCCGGGGTGGGTCACTGTAGTACTCTCCGTCCAACAATGCAGAACGCACGTTAGGAGGAGGGGGGAGGGGGAGACCAAGCTGGCTCGCCGCCCTCACCGTTACTTCGTGTAGCTGGTGACCCAGGTTCCGGGAGAGTGCCGCGGGCTTCGTAGCCTCGTCACCATCACCATGTCTGTCTCCTCGTCCGAGTCGACCTCGAATGAATCATCGAGCAGACTCTCTCCACCGGCGTCGACGTCCAACTCGTCGAGCTGGACGTCGAGCTCAGATAGCGCCACGGCAGCCTCCTCAGTCACCGCGACTGGGGCCACTGAGCGTGCTGGCGAAGAGCAGGGGGACCCAGCGGCTACCCGAGGGAAACCACCAGGACCCCTGCTGCTTCCAGGGCGAGAGGAGCCTCGCCCGTCCGGGGACACCACCCCGGACAGCGCAGGCTTCACTCCCGGATGCATACTCTCTCTCTCCCATAGAGAGAGGCGCTTTGTGACTCGTGCCGTCGTCATGGCGGCACAGAGCCCACATGCCGGAGGGATTTCCCCGGACAACGCAGCCTCAGCGTGCGCTCTGCCTAGGCACAGCGTACAGCTGGGATGCCGGTCACTCTGCCTCCCCTGCCTCCTATGACTGCACGTCCCTGATATCATTATATTTTTGGAAGAGCCCTACATAAAAACCCTTTAAACCAAAAATCTAAGATGTATAGAGTGCCTTGTGAAATGTCGTTAGCAACTTATTATTTACACTTTATTCAACATTACATTATCAGGCCTAAAAAGTAAGCTTTTTTTGCATTAAAACCTATATTGTATTGGAGGAGTATAGTGGAAACATGGTTTGACTGTCATGATGCATCAACATGCTTTTCCTCAGCATTCCTGATATCCACACAATTACGTCAGCATTGATAGTGTACTTGTCTCAGTACACATTTGTATCTACTTTTAAAGTCATTGTCCACGATTCTAATCATATTAACTGTTTTCCCCTTACCATCCTATAGTTGTCTGTGGTGTGTGCGTGCTCAAACAAAATCTGTCGTTCGTACATAGTTCTGGCTCTGTAAATGGGGTGGGAAATGGCTCGGACTGAGCCACATACTATTCCAGCCAATCAACATGTTGCCTCAGGAGCACAGGAGGGAGGGGTGTAATTTGATTGGCTGTTGAGCTCAAATATCAACAATCTTTTACCAGAATTGTTTACTGTACTTTTCTAAATGTGTGTCAAATTCACCTGTTCCTTGATATTGTAGACAAAGATTTTCTTCATATAAAAGATGAGAGAAGCAGAATAGACTTAACTTGCACTTACAGCAGTTACATTCCAGCACTTTTTTTCTATTTCTTACGTAAAATAGTATTTATTGTTACACTAGGTCTCTATTGCTCGAAAATTGACTCTCCCTTGTACGTCGCTTTGGACAAAACCGTCTGCTAAATGACTAAATGTAAATTATCTGTCAATAGGCAATCTACACTAAACTAAACTGCTGACTGCCAATGTCCTCTGACGAGATCACATTATTGTCATTTTGTCATTTGAGGTTACAACCAATCTATTCAGACAGATGACAGATCTCAACCCAACAGTGAAAACATACCTATATCAGGAAGAGTCATGTTTGTTTATTTAACCTATTCTCAAATTCCTAGACGACTATTAATCATAAGGGTACTGTTCGGCGTAGCTCGCTAAGCGGTTTAGCGAGCTAGATTCCATGCTAAAAAAAGAAAACGCCCCTTTTTTTGGTTCGGCGAAGCAACTTCTGATAAATTACCATAGTAACATATCATTTAGTGTGTGTGCGTCAGGACTTTGGGCAGCGATTGCCATAAGTTGGCACATTGGCGGCATCTGGTGGCCAAAGGACAAAAGAACGCTTGTTTTTGCACACATTCGCCTCTGTTGTGATTTTGTGTTCTCACCTGTGTCTCGTTATGTGCCCTTACCTGTTTCCCAGTGTGTGCCCTCACCTGTAGCCAATTGTCTTCCCTAACCTGTGTCCCACTGTATGTTTGCCTCCTGACTCCCAATTAGCCAGGCGTTAAATACCTGGCTAGTTTCCATGCCCTTTATCGGGTCATTATAGTGTTTCATGTCTGTCCAGCACCAGTTTCAGGTTTGTTCTCTGTGCAGTTCTCAAACTGCTTTTGTACGCGTTTGCTCTTAAGCTTCGCCTCTCGCTGCTTGGGTAGTTCCCTATGATAGCTAAGCAGTTAATAGCTCTGCCTTTTGCATTGTATTACACTCAGGGTGCGATTTGCCGGGGGGGATGGTGGGGATTTACCCCCCCTCTGGTTTTTTTTTGTTCACTGAATTAGCGAGTTCTGTCCAAAACAGTTGCGTTTCAGTTTCAAAGTTTCAGTTTCGGTTTCAGTATTTTAGCGTGAATGAGAGGGAGCACAAGAACTGAGCGTCTAGCAGCGATTATCATATCATAGACATATATGATGCATGTATATGAAGAGAATTAGGCCTATGTATTGCTTGTTTTTTTTGTTCATGATAAAAAAAAAAAAAACATCCCCCCCTCTGGTTTTTGGACAAATCGCACCCTGATTACACTGTTGGTGTTTTTTGAGTTAAAGTAGTTTTGCAAAGTATCTCCTGTGTTTTGGACTGTAACCTGTTTTGCAACATACTCTGTTTTTGGGAATCTCTTCTGTATTTTGCGAAACTGCTGGTTGGAAGAGACCCTGTTGAAAAGCAATAAAGAAATAACCATAGAGATGATCATCCTGCCATTGGGTCCTCTTACTAGCTCGCTGGTTCCCCACACCCAGCATTTCGGTTTCAATCCCTGAGTAAAGCCTGACAGAACGACCCGATCAACATGGACCCAGCAGGTGTTCAACAGCGAACAGCTCGCCAGCAGGCCTTCGACCTGGACAACTCTGAAGCCTCCAGTCAGTGGATCATCCAGAGCCAGGAGACTTCGGGTCATCGGAGGCTGCAGCAGAAGCACCAGACTCCCGGGAGACTGACGTCTCAGTTCGCCATTGCCTCTGCTCTGGAGAGAGATGCTGCCCGTAACCCTGCTCTCCGGCTGCTGACGTTCCTGAAGCTGCAGTTCCAGAGGCACCCAGCCTGGATGCAGCAACCCTGGATGCCCCCAGTCCCAGTGGACCAAGCAACCCGGATGCCACAGTTCTGGAGACCAATGCCCCAGTTGCCGCCAGCCCTGGTGAAGCCCCGATGCAGGCAGCCCCGACGCCGCCAGCCCTGGTGAAGCAGGCTTCCCCAACGGCGACATCTTGGATGCCGCATGCCCAGAGGCCGACACCCCGGATGCTTAGAGGGGGGTTCTGTCATTGGGTCCTGCCATTGGGTCATCTTACTAGCTAAGCGCTGGTTCCCTACACCCTGCATCTCGGGTTCAATCCCAGAGTAAAGCCTGAGTGTGTGTGTGTGTGTGTTTGCGTGTGATATTCTAGCAGCACAGTGCCTATAGAATTCCACGTGTACTAAGTGGAGAACAAAGAGACTCCAACAGTATTCCTCATCTCTCATGCTCACACAAAGCACACTGGGACATTACTGGACGAGGGAATATGAGG
Source organism: Sprattus sprattus (assembly GCF_963457725.1). NCBI lineage: Eukaryota > Metazoa > Chordata > Actinopteri > Clupeiformes > Clupeidae > Sprattus > Sprattus sprattus. The sequence goes on along the minus strand of NC_137928.1, from coordinate 11,942,903 downwards.
AGGTCACGGAGAGCTTCTCATTCCTCCAGTTAAGTCTAGTGGAAGGAGTTCAGCTGTGCAGGTGGACCAGGAGCTGGGTGGGGAGGGGCTTTATGCCTGCTTGGTTGTCTCTCTGGAAGATTAACGGAGCACTCAATTACAGCCAAGCAGGGACGCAGGAAAATATTTTTGGTGTACCCAAAACAGTGCCCCGCCATGGGGGCTTTGACTTGACTATCCTCTGAAGTGGAGGTGCAGGCCCACGGCCTGAGGAAGTTTGTGTGTGTGTGTGTGTGTGTGTGTGTGTGTGTTTTCAACATCAGTGCATCTGTGTATGGGTACAGCCTTCAACACTGATGAGCACTGGAGCAGAAGGGTCTTACGAAATTGTATTAATCTGTTATTCATTGACTGTCAAATAAAACAGATGGAATGGCAACAGAGGAGTGTGGTTTTGTAATTATTCTTGTTTGGTGTGGCGGTGCTTAGAACATTTGCAAAATCATCACAGGCTGTCTGATCCATTTGAGGCGACTCGTCTGAATAGTTTGCTGGAGAGAGAAATTTGATGAAAATGCAAGCGAAGAAATATTCAACAAGCACCTGTCATGTACCCACCCGTATTCCGTAAAATGTCTTTTCTCGGGAGAGAGCTGTGAAAGAAAAAAAAGTCTTCTGGTGGGAAATGTGCGGCCCGAAAGTGTCAATCTGTGAAAGATCACAGGAGCAGATGACGCTCGTGAAATGTTTATTCATAGTTGGCCCTACTGCAAAGTGTGTATTTTTTTCATTACCTCCCATATTCACACTCAGCACATCTAGCGTAGGCCTACCATAAGCACCTGCAAACTCAACCTTCAGCTTGAACCTGGTCTCTATGGAAACAACCCGACAAGTAAAACAAGAAAAATCTATCTTAATAGAAGCTTAACAACAACCGGAGGAAAGGATTAGCATGATACAGAAATAGAACAAAAAAAAATGAATGTGAAATAACTCGAACTGAAATGGTAACCTTTATTAACAGGTTCAGACAACATGGCTGTAAATGTCAGGAGAGAGAGAGAGAGAGAGAGAGAGAGAGAGTGAGAGAGAGTACTTTTCATCCCCTGCCTCTTCCCTCCCTCTCCTCCATGCGGTTCTCTCCTTCTCTCCGCGGCGCAGTGTTAATTAGTGGCGACCCATGGGGCGGCCGCGCAGGTTAAGTGCTTCGGCTTTAAAACTCATCTGTGCGGGCAGCTCCAGCAGGGCTCACAGTGCTGGCAGGAACAGGATTAGAAGAGGCAACCCTTTGACCGCCTGGGTGACCACAGCGCAGTTTGGTGCCTCCCCTGGGACTTTTACTTTCATTAAAAAAAAATAAAGCCAACAACAGTGCCTTGACTTCCTAGGTGAATATACGGGTTAGATGCTTTACAACAGGGCAGCATTGTAAGTGGAGATACTGTGAATGACTGTTTTTTCTTTAATCACAGCAAAAGGTTGTCGGTGAGGGATTTGTCAAAGGTATTAATTCTCCCCTGTTCTCCCATAAGTGGGTGTTGTGGCTGTTTCAGGGATGTGTTTCAGCCATGCCTGGAAGGGCTTTAGCACGCAGTGGAGAGCAAATAAGGCTGGATAGGATTCACAGTCATGGAAAGATAAACGGTCTCATCCCTGTAAGAATGCAGCCATGACATTTCTTAAAGGGATTAGGACCCTTCTCTGGTGTGCTACATTGACTCTATCCCCTGTGTAACTTGAGAAACACGGTTCATGATTTAAAACTTTTTAATATTGTAATTGGAGTGATATGCCAGAGGTTTTTTTTTTCTCCATCATCTGACAGTGTGATGTTCATCTCCCGTGTGATGTTCAGGGCCCTGTCAACATGATTACAGCTTGAAGGAGCCTATGTGTGTCCTGAATAAATCAAAACCTCTTTCATATGGGGCGAGGGATGTTTGTGCCAATTTTCCTATTTATCAGTGGCTGACAACATGTGCCAGAAGCCTGAATGTCACATTCTGTAAATGTAAACAATCGCAAGGATTACAGCAGATTCCACGCCAGCTGTTTGAAAAGTTTCGGTTGTCAGGTGGCTGATCCGACTGACTTTTAACAGGCAGCAGAACTCAGCAGCAAAGGATGGGATGCTGGGTGTGAGGCTGTTTGTTTGAGTCCAAGTCCTCCGTCAGGGCGATTGTTATGACAACTTCTCAAAAAACTATTCCCCCGTGGAGAGTGCCAGGCACGTGTGCAATCAAAGCGCTGGCCTGACCAGTGAAGTCATTAGCTAAAATAGCCCTAATGGGATCTCAAGAGACTTCGTCTCTCATTGTCACCAGCAAATAACTGCAAAACAGAAATAGAGACGATAAGCTGTGCAATTGTTGCATGGCGAGATACTGTGACAGCAGCTGCAACGGCTCTTGGTCTCCCTTGGCGACGCACCAAAAAAATCCTGTTATACAAAAAAAAAAGTTTGACAGTTTGGCCTGTTTTCTTGATGTCATTTACCCTCAGCTGATAAATACTGAATTGTATGGTTGTGCTGTCGTTCAACATTGGTGAGTTTCCAGGGTGCAGCATATCTTGTTAGCTCTGCTAAAGTGCCACTGGAACAGACATGGGCTTGATCTGGTAGATCTATCTGGCATCTGATCATAAACTAGAATTTAGAAGTAAAGATGTATTATGAGATCCTGATGCAATGGTTCTTGGTGTCTTGTAAGTTTGAGTTGCTGTTCAATCTATAGTCCAGCCACAGTGATTGTTGCTATGCTTGACTAAACACAATAACACATCCTGAATGGTCATTTTTTTTTAAATGCGCTGACACCAGGACCCCTAAGCTAATTAAAACTGTTGACTCAACACCGTGAGAGACTTTGTCTTCCCCACTGAAAGCAGCTCTGAAGGTCGGAGGTCAGCGCGTCCCCCAGGTGAGGGCATTCCAATCTACACACCTACAAACCATCCGTCAGGGCCCAAACAACACTGACTGATGTCATCGCTGGAGATTCATAGCATTCACAGTCTGGTCTTGGCCCCCTCCGAGGAGGAGACAAGGAATTCATTGTCCCCTGGCAGACGCTTCACTTCCTGACTCCAGCAAACTCATTATGGTCTGGCAACTCAAGATTTTTTTCCCCGGATTGTTTTGGGAGAAAAACAACATGTGCCATTCTTGGGGATGTCTGAGTATTAATGCAGAGTCGTTTAGGCCTTGTTTATTCTGAGCTTTGAAAATGATTTATAATAGCCTATTTGTAACCTAGGCATCATACATCCATAAAATTGATGACTGACCTGGAAAATAAATAACCACACATCAGACACACATGGAATGCACCCACCCTTCACACCCACACACAAACACACACACACACACACACACACGGACACACACATACAGACACACACTTTTCATGTCTGGTTATTTGTAATGGATATCTAAATCCACCAAATAACAGAGTAGATGAACGCTAAATGACTATCTTGCCCAAGCAATTGCTTTAGCTTAGCGTTTTCTCTGTTGAAAAACAGACCAGAAACATACTATATTAAATAGTAAAGCTTAAATGAGGGGGCACATAAGTAGAGAGCACCTGGGGGAAATGCTCTGATGAACATGAAGAACCAGATGGAGTTCGGGGCCAGGTAATAATATAGAGCTGGGAAGCAGGCTCCACTCAACCACATAGCAAATGAGGGGGTTTGATGTGATGCCAAGCACAGTCTTCCTCATATAGGGAGCTCAGAGTGTGTGGCTGGTGTGTCCATTTCTACATACCACTGGGCTATGTAGAGGATATGATGTCCACTGGGTATAATCCACTGGGTATAATCTTTAGGTGAAGAGTGATGTTTACGCTCATGTGCAGACAAGTACAACATTAATACAACCGTACTCATACACACAGCATACTTCACTATGGCCTCGTCAACCCCAAAGATACGTTGCCCAGGAATTGCTGCATTTTGTGGACATATTAACACACGTGCAGTAAATCAGTCCTTACAAATCAGAAGTGCCTTTAAAACAAATGTGACTAAATGAATATGATTTATACGTTTATACGATTTAACAGAAGAAGCCCAAGAAACTGTTATAATGCACAGTAACAACACAGGAAATAGCAAGTTTAGTTTGAGTTATAATGTTCTTTCCTCCCCTTGTATTGTCAGAAGGATCCTCAAAGTGACTCTGCTATTGACTACAGTGTCTGTCAGCCATCACACTAAAGCCTTTGTTGAGTACAAATGTGGACCTTTCCGGGAGACAAAATCCAAACTGTGTTTATGACAGATTTCTGTTTCAGGATAACAACGATTGATGTGTTTTCTAGGAATTTGTCACTTCTTTTCACTCACTGTTCTTTTTTTGTTTTGTTGTTGGTCGTTTTTTACACTTGCTCAGAATTATAATAGGTTTTCTTGAATCCATTACGCACATTGAGCAGATGGGGGTGACGAGCGGCCAAAACAGTGGACAGACAGAGGACTGCTGGAGGTGGAGAGTTGGAACAAATGAAAGCCCATTGCTTTAACAGTCTCTCCAAAGCTCTGCTATCTTGGACTCTCAGCACAGCATGGAGCACATCAGTTAAAAAAATACATGCTAAGGAGGAGTAAGGGACATTGGGATGAGGTGAGCATGAATCAGAATGTGTCATAACACCGTCAGCTACATCAATCACACCCGAATCAGATGAACAGCACTGGACCATATGGACATCTGTAATTCATTAAGGCTGGGGTGGGGAGGAGAGAACGAAATGTCAAACTGAGATGATAATTCGCTTGGCATGTTCCACTCTGTTGATGTGTAGCTCACTGGTCTATTTCTAGCCGGCGAGAGCCAAGCATGTCAACCACCCTGCATGCTTTCTCCCGCATTTCCTCAACACGTTAGACCAACACACATGCCACGATGGCGACAGCACAAAGCGCTCAGAACCGCCCCCGAGACTGCGGTAAAACAGGTAACTTGCCAATTATCCTGAATCCAGCTCAGAATGCATTCATTTTTATAAATCCATCTGTATTAATAGCCAGTGTTGAGTGGTGTGTTGGAAGAGCCTCTCCACACGTACTAAGTTAATGAGCTCATTTAAATCCCTTTTTCACCAGAGGTATTTAAGAGAGAAAAGACAAAAAAAATAATAAAGAAGTAATTACATTTTCATTATTCAGAGGGTATTTGAAATAGTTGGGTGTAGCTCTTGGATGTTCTCCCAGTTAATTCCTAATGTTTAACATCCAGAATGTGACCAGGCTGCAAACAATACATAAACTCACTGCCAAATAATGCATATGGCACAATGTGAAAAAAATGCGGTATAGGCAACATGACTAAAGGTTGAAGTTTGAAGGTATTTATCAAATACTTAAAAAAAAAGAGTACATATCAAAGGCTTTGGCTGATATTTAATCTTTAACCTGTAACCTCTTGAATGATGCCGGTATTAATTTACCTACATTAACTATTTCTGACCAACAACATTCATGCAGCACACAAGATATGACTTCAACAAAGCCTCACTGTATGCATAATGTTAGTCTTCAACTAATCTCTTTTGTCTGAAAAATGTAATTTGGCTATTTGCCAGCTGCACAACGCATAGCAAAATGTCATGCCGGAAGCCCTAGGAAATGCACCTTTGGAGTGGTATTGAATGGTAGCGATTTCAAATTCCTCACACATACTGTTTAGCTGTTGCCTGTCTACCTTAAATGAATGCTACACATAGCTTAGTCAATAAAACAAGTACATGAAAAGGCTGAATTTGTTAGACCCTGAAGTTTAGCAGGCCATACGAAATGGATTTGCCATTTTGTGCTTGTTGACATGAAAGAGTGAAATGTCACTGCAGGAGAGGCCTTTACAGAGCTGTCACATAATATCCTATTTTATTGAACCCCCTTCATTGTTTGCATACAAATGGACCCAGAGAATTGCAGTCATTTCTGTAACGCAGTGAGAATTCACATCAATTGAAAGTGTCCTTTTTCCTGTGTGCATCATGGATCCTCCATCATGCCTGAGTGAATGACTGAAATTTGAATTACAAATATTTGAAGGTAAAAGGGGGAAAACATGCATACTCTGCAAGGGAGAAGAGAGAAAGAGCACCACCCTTATACATGACATTTAAAAGGCTTAGAAAATATATCTGACCTTGCTAAACGTATTTTCCAACGCTATCTTACTTTAATTTATTATAAATTATAACCCTACTCCAAAAACGTGGATACACTGTCGGTAGTTAATTTACTGGTTACCAATTAAGTACTTGAAGCTACGTCTTTCAGATTGCTGGAAAAATCGAATTCATCTGCCCACAATTTGTTCTCGCCACTCCTACCGCCAGAGGGAGCTGGGACATGTATCAAACGACTTGCACCTGCCACAACATGCTCCTCAAATCAGCTGTCACTTAGGTTGTGATAAGTGTGCTCTAATATTTCATTATTTGTTCAATGTAGAACCACTACATAATAACATTTAGATAAAAGTGTAGCTTCGTGCGTTCGGATTTTACAATACTTGCGCCTTACCCAAAACTCTTGACAGAGAACCAAAATGCTGGGCTTCGAAATATGACAGAAATAGTGCAAGCTCGCAGCGTAATATTAACAGGAAGATTGTTCTGAGGAGAGCAGAAAGTAATTGTTTGTGTGTGAGTGCGTCCACTCACCTCATCCAACCTGACACAAATGTGTTCAGACTGGACCAAACTGTAGCTGTCGCTCTCTTTTACTTGGAGTGACATGGCTCAGGTCCATTTAAGTCTTAACATACGCATTCCACCGTAAATATCATCCAATCACAGAGCACAGAGGGCGTGATTTCCTCACTCCTGCTGTCCAAATGTATGAAGTTTAACCCAGTGCAACCGCTTGGAGAGAATGGTGTACCTCAGCACGTATACGCGTCTAAGAATTTCCAACACTCAAATTATTCTTTTTTAACTTTGATAACGTTAAGTACTTTGTTTTCGTGTTTTATGTTACAAGTGCAGTGGATCCTCGCGGTGGGTTCTCTGCACAAATGGCTTTGAATATTTCCCTGCAGCGGCACGGGATTCCTACAGTCGGTGTTCTCTTCCACTTACTTGTGAGTGCATTGACTTTGACAGGTTATGCATCGGCACAGGTCTTTGACAGTTTGGGATTATCATATGGTTTGAGAACGGACCTCTCAGAAGATGCTATATTGGTGGCAAACAATGGAATACGCGTGCCTTTTGGAAGATCCAGTTTTGTAGATCCCATCAACGATTTGGTTATCCAAGTTCAGCCCGGAGACAAATGCAGCATAACCGTGTTGGATAATGATCCCTTGTCACAGAGACCGGGGCTGCTTTCCCCGAAAAAGTTTCCGTGTGAATTTGGTCCGAACGATGTGAAGTACTCGCACTTCGGCTCCAGGAGCCCGGCGAAGGACAGGGTGAGGCTTCAACTCCGCTATGACACCCAAACTGATACAGTCATCATACCGTTCATGATGGAGGTTGAGGTAATCTTTACGCAGTTGGAAGTATTGACTAGAAACATGCCTCTCACTGTTGACAAGCTTTTAGGAGCAAGCAACCCTATTGATATCAAAATATTGGAATTTACTTATGACAGAAACGCATATCAATGTAAACTCGCATCTCTCGCCAGTGGAAGTACATTGCCCAGATATGGCAAACTTATTGATGAGGGGAAACTGGGAAAGATGTTGGACTGTGATGAATTTCTCAGACTCAACATTCGTTATCAGCACACGTTTGCCCATCGTTCCCCTAACAGAGATTATATTCCAATGTTTGTAGAGTTACAAGACAAAGAGGGCAACATATTAAATCAAGAGTTTTTCCAATTTATGGTGCGCATAAGAGAGGGGGAGGAGAACACTGCTCCTAAACCAAGTTTTGTGGCTATGATGATGATGGAGGTAGACCAGTTTGTAATGACAGCCATTACTCCTGATATGCTGGCTGCAGAGGACATTGAATCTAATCCAGATGATTTAATATTTAATATCACGTCCCCATTGTCTTTTGAAGAGGGCTACATAGTGAGCACAGACGATAGGAATCTGCCAATCACTTCTTTCTATCAGAGGGATTTGAAGGAGCTGAAAATAGCCTATAAGCCGCCCTCTGTGGATGCAGACGGTGAGCGAATTTTCCAAATCGAGTTTGAGGTTGTGGACACTGAGGCAGCCGTCTCTGACCCCTTTGCGTTCATGATTGTAGTCAAGCCAATGAACACTCTGGCTCCTGTGGTGACCCGTAATACCGGACAGCTGTTGTATGAGGGACAATCCAGGCCACTATCTAGCTCACACAATTTAGAAATCAGTGACGAGGACAATCTGGACAGTGTGAGAGTCAGCGTAATTGATGGGCTTAGGCACGGGCATCTAACTGTTTTGGGGTCCCGGAGGAAGTTTTTCACTCCTGCCGACCTGGATAATGGTGTGGTGATCTACCAGCACGACGGCAGTGACACCTACAGTGATAACATCATTTTTAGGATGACGGACGGCAAACATGAAGTGGAATTCCTGTTCCCCATCACCGTGGTGCCAACAGATGACGAGCCGCCAATCATCAATGCCAACACGGGACTGGTGCTGTTCAAAAACCAGATGATGCCAATCTCCCCTCTGACGCTCAGTGCTGCTGACATAGATTCAGAGGATTCCACTATTAAGTTTGTCATCCAGCCCCCCTTCTCCACAATAGGAGAGGTGCTGCTGCGGCAGTCTGAGGCCCCGGAGGACCCGTCTACATGGAGGTTCAATGCTGAGGACGAGCTGTATGAGAAATCAGTGACAGAGTGGCTACAGCAAGACATCACTGATGGCAAGCTCTTCTACAGGCACATCGGGCCTCACATCACGGAACCGGTCATGGACCAGTTTGTGTTCAGCGTCCAGGATGACAACGACCCTCCCAATCAGTCGGGAGAAAGCTCATTCGTCATCAAGGTTCTTCCCATCGATGACATCCCTCCCGAGCTTTACCCAGGCACCACTCTGCAGATGACCGTCCACGAGTATCAGCTCACATACTTTCGCAAGAAGTTCCTGCGCTACACTGACCTAGACTCAGAGGACCGCGACCTGAAATTCACAATCACACAGCCACCCACTGACACAGACACAAACAACCCTCTTGTATTTGGCTCGATTGTTCTAACTGAAAGTGCGGACGTTCAGGTCACAGAATTCACCCAGGCACAAATCAATCACCACAAGATAGCCTACAAGCCACCCGACGTGGAGCTGGGCATCATAGCCCACGTGGTGCAGTTTACGTTCACCTGTGAAGACACGGCTGGAAATAGCGTCACCGGATCCTTCAACATATATCTTCAGCCTGTCGACAACAAGCCACCCCAGATAACCAACTCTGGTTTCACTGTGCTGGAGGGCAGCACACATGTCATTACACGAGAGGAATTAGACACCCAGGATCAAGACACTGACAGCAGTAAGATTTCATTCACTGTCATTCAGCCTCCACTTCATGGGGTAGTCCAGTATACATTCACTGATCTGACCAAAGGCGATGTGTTTAATTTGAGGGACATTTCAGGGGGCAAAATCTCATATGTGCACAATGGCGATGAGTCGACTAGTGATTATTTCCAAATAGATGTTAGTGATGGAGTCCACGTTGTCACAATTACCATCAGGGTGACTGTGAAGCCAGTTGATGATGAGAAACCCACAATTAGTCTCCCAGCCGGCACCATAGGCTCTCACATTGACGTGTTAGAGAATGGGGCCACAGAAATTACGACCAGCGTCATTCAGGGACGGGACGAGGACACGGATGACCTCCGCCTGACCTTCATAGTGGAGGACCCTCCTGTGTTTGGAGAGATTCTCGTGAATGGGGTTCCTGCTGGGAGGTTCACCCAAGCCGACATCATCAATGGCTTTGTGGTGTACGCCCACACCGGGGGAGAGATTGGTCTCACCACCAAGGAGGACTTCTTTAATCTGACCCTCACGGATATGTCAGATGAGTGGACAGTCGGGGGCAACAAAGTCACAGGGGTCAGAGTTCAAGTCACCATACTGCCCCTGGATAGCCAGGCCCCCGAGGTATTCGTGGGCCCCTTGTTCAGTGTAGTGGAGGGAGAGAAAAATGTAATTGAGATCCTGCACATTAGCGCAGACGATGTCGACACACACAATGATGACCTCCTGTGCACAATCATTGTTCAGCCATCATCAGGTTACGTAGAAAATATATCTCCAGCCCCGGGCTCAGAAAAGTCTAGGTCAGGCACAGCCATCAGCGCATTTACCCTTAAGGACATTAGGCAAAACCACATTTATTATGTGCAAAGTATCCACAAGGGCGTGGAACCTGTGGAGGACAGGTTCACTTTCAGATGCTCCGACGGCATTAATTACTCAGAGAAGCATTTCTTCCCCATCATGATTATCCCCTCCAATGACGAAAAGCCTGAGATGTACATGAGGGAGTTTGTGGTGATGGAGGGCATGAACATTGTCATAGACACGCCGATTTTAAATGCAGCAGATGCGGACGTTCCCTCCGACGAACTGACATTCATAATCATCAGACCCCCGAAGCACGGAGTTATCCTAAACCAGTTGACCTCTGGCACTGTTCCAGTTACCAACTTCACTCTTGACCAGATCCGAGAGGCCTCTAGTATTGTCTATGAGCATGATGATTCAGAGACCACAGAGGATAGTTTCAGCGTCATTCTCACTGATGGTAAATTCACAGTGGAGAAGGACGTCCTGATCATGGTTATTCCTGTTGATGATGAAACACCTAGGATGGCCATTAATGACGGTCTCGAGATAGAGATAGGGGACATCAAAGTCATCAACAACAGAGTTTTAAAAGCCACTGACTTAGACTCAGAGGACAGCTCACTAACATACATCATTCGCTATGGCCCAAACCAGGGGTTTCTACAAAGGCAAACACCATTTGGTTATTTGGAGAACATCACGATAGGGATGAATTTCACACAAAGTGAATTAGACCAAGACCTTATCGTTTATATACACAACGGGCAAGAGGGGATTCGTGATCTGATTAAATTCGATGTCACAGATGGCATTAACCCTTTAATAGACAGATACTTCTACGTCACAGTTGGAAGCATAGACATGGTCTTCCCTGACATTGTTAGTAAGGGGGTCTCTCTGAAAGAAGGGGGAAGGGTGACCCTGACCACAGACCTGCTGAGCACCACTGACCTGAACAGCCCCGACGAGCACCTGGTGTTCACCATCACGCGGGCGCCCATGAGGGGGCATCTGGAGTGCTCTGACACCCCTGGCATGCCCATCAGCTCCTTCACGCAACTGCACCTGGCCGGAAACAAGATCTACTACATACACACCGCCGACGACGAGGTCAAGATGGACAGTTTCGAGTTCGAGGTGACGGATGGCTACAACCCAGTGTTCCGCACCTTCCGGGTGTCCATCTCGGACGTGGATAACAAGAAGCCGGTGGTGACCGTGCACGGCCTGGTGGTCAGCGAGGGGGAGAACAAGCTCATCACTCCGTTCGAACTGACAGTGGAGGATCGGGACACGGCGGACCGGCTATTGAAGTTCACCATCACCCAGGTTCCTGTCCACGGCAGGCTGCTCTTCAACAACAGCCACCCAGTCACCTCCTTCACCAAGCAGGACCTGAATGAAAACATGATCAGCTACAAGCACGATGGCACCGAGTCGGCCGAAGACTCCTTCTCCTTCACTGTGACCGATGGGACTCACACAGATTTCTACATCTTCCCCGACACGGTGTTCGAGACGCGCAAACCCCAGACTATGAAAATCTCCATTCTCTCCGTGGACAATGGCATTCCGCAGATCGTGGTCAACAAAGGAGGCGCAACTTTAAGGATTCTGTCCACGGGTCATCTGGGGTTCCTCATCACAGGCAAGGCCCTGAAAGCGGAAGACAGAGACAGTCCCCAAGTGGCCGTCACCTTTCGGATCACAGTGGGTCCGGAGCATGGCTACCTCATCAGCCTGGGCAAAGGCAACGTCACAGTCACTACATTCACACAAGGTAAGAAATACATTTTATCATAAGCACCATTCATTATAGAAAGAATAACTGTCAAGTGTGTAACTTCACATTGCCTCAACTCATTTACCAGGCATGGTGGAGCTTGCCTGTTGGCGGGACATATATTTCACTTGGCTACAAACTCTCTATTATGCCTGAAAGAACTGTCTGTTTTTTCCCCCCCTCACCATATGGGATGCAATTCACACCACGCTTGTCTTTATTACAAAAGGGTTGTACTTTCGCATTTTAACAAGGTGTGTCATGACAGCATACTTAGTGTATCAGACAGCGCAGGTATTGACTTACATGCGGCTCCCCAGGTAGAGACTCTAAAGGGGTTTTAACACGTACCTCAGTGGTATAGAGTTTCAGTGAAGCTCAGTGATTCTAACAAATCCTTTTTGTTTACTGACTCTTTGCACATATACGTATAGGAGTAATTTGTGTTTAGTAAATAGCATTGACTTGCTGCAGGTCAAATATCAAAAGGTCTATTGAACTAGCTGTAGTTGTATGCTTTGCTTTGACCTGTTGCTGTTGATATTAACCTCAACCATAACATCTAACCTTAGACATAACATTAACCTGTCACCTCAGAAAACCCCCCTGAAAAAACACAAATTAAGGGTCGGAGTTGAAGACCAGAGCTGATATAAATGTTTAACACCTTGTAACAGTGCTGCACCGCTACGGTTGCAAAGGTAACAAGTATTGTTTGACAGAGTTCCTAGGTATTTCAGGCCAAAACACACATTTACATGTTGTTATCTGACCAACATCTGGTCAGATAGGCACTTTAGCAAACAAAACCAAACCTCACTTCACCCTTCCAGAAGTATTATTGCACTAGAAGAATGCATTTTATACATTTTTGTTCCACATTATCTATACCTGTCCTACATGTGGTATGCCTAGGATAAAAAAACTAGGATAGCAAATTTCTGTGCAAATTAGATTTAGCGTAGCAGGAGTTTGGCTATGCGATCAGAAACTGGTATATAAACACCCTGGGAAACACTACCAAGTCACACTTAACTCGCGAGAGGAGACTTTGCAGAGAAGAACAAATTCTGTGGCTGTGTACTTCTTTATGAGACAGTGATGCATGCCTCTCTTGTCCAGAGGGACACGCATTCATGGGCAACAGAAGCACCTGCATAGTGAGAGACTGAGCAGAAAGCACCATTGATTTACCCTAACCTACCCTACCCTACCCTGCCCTGCCCCCCACCCCCCTCCCTCACCTCTGATGCCTGTTCAATATTTCAGAGGCAGCTTGCAGAAGAAGTGTAAGGGCAAAGCATGCAGTAAATAAAGTGTCTCCCTCATGGGCATTTGTAAGATTGTGGGGTTACATTTTTATGAGCTGGCTATCTTTGAAGGGAGGAGTGTTTTGACATCAAATATTGAAGATGCAAGGCAGAGGCGGTGGTGGCGGAGGCTATAAACTTCACACTCGCCCAGAGAACCGGCCTTTAAGAAGCACGCAAATGCCTCAGCCTCATCCAATGAGAAAGCGGCTCGACAGATGTGTCAAGATGAGCAGATGTTCAGGCGTTAGTTAAAAAAAAAATATATATGTGTGTGTTTTTTTGTACCCTGTCACGAGCACAGCAATTAATGTTGGGTGAGACTCGTATATCTTTTTACACGTCTCTGGCTTGTAGTGTTAAATTAGCCAGTGCTGAACTGATGACAGTAAACCATCCTGTAGGGGTTTCTGAGCCTGCATTCTCTGAACTGTTGAGGCATGTGTAAATTGGCCAAGCTGGAAGTGGGTCAGCTGAGTTGACATGTTGATATCTGAAATGGTTGAAAGCATCACCAGGCTTTCTGTTGGTGTCTGTTTATTTATTTACCGTAATTTATCTTAAAAAAAATAAGCAAATAAAATGATAAAGTGACTCAAAACTCACACGGCTTGATACATTCTCATAAGCATGTCTCAGAGTGACAGTCTCTGTTATAAGAAATCTCTGTTATGAGTTTCTGTTATAAGAAATCACTATAATGATTTATGTGTCCATACTGATTTTTGTCAATGCCATTATACGTCCTTTGATTCCGAGTGGAATAGGGGCATGAAAGTGGAGTAGAATACTGATATTTCTCTCTTCTCCGCCTCCAGCTGACATCGACGACATGCATATATGCTACGTCCTACGGGACGGAGATAACGCCACGAGTGATGTCTTCTACTTCTCCATCGAGGATATCGGTAGGTCTCTCCAAGTCTGCTGATACCTTGAGGTTCTAATGCATGCCTTATGTGTTGCATTTGTTATTCAAAAAAACATAGGCTTCTCTGCCCACCTTTCATTCACAAATTCCCCAGTGGAGAAATGTTTTTATGTTTGGCTCCTGAAGACTGATTGAATTAAAAATGCATAGGGTGAAAGCGAAGAGAATTCAGAGTAATACAAACCAGAGAGAGGCCCCTGACTCTGGAGATGGATCCGGGAGACCCCACGCCACATCTGGGCTGGACTGGAGTTGATATCTGGCAAAGATCTAACAGATCCGCCCGCAGCCCTGGAGCTGACTCTGCCTGCCTCATGCCCAGAAGTATATATTTAGCATTCTGAATCGGAGGTTTTTTCTATCCAATGGAAAGGTTGCTGGAGGCAATTCGGTAATATTCAGTTGTGCCAGCTCAGGGAGAATGAGCTTTTCGCAAGTGAAACTCAATTCAGGTGCTGTGCGAGTAGCGCTTGTTATGTTGAGGAACTCTATGCGTGTGCTGAATTTAGGTTGTTACTTGGCTTTGTGTTTGTGTGTGTGTGTGTACACATGTGTACATATGTACATGTAAAAAGAAGATGTATACGTGTCTGGGTGTGTGTGTGTGTGTGTGTTTTGTATTTGTGTGTGTGTGCAGCCAACATGTATATTTATGTGTGTAAATGCTCTCCTAAAGACCTGTTCCGGGAGTCTCATTAGCAAATGAAACGTACCCACCCCCCTGGTAAAACTCTGGAGATAAAGACTGGGATATTATTAATAGACTCATAAACAGACAGTTTGTTTATTCTCCTTGGGGCATGTCTTGTTTTGCTGAGCTCTCATGATTGGCGTGTTTGTAGGAGTGGAGTGAAGAAGAGTGCACGGGTCCAAACAGCTGGCTGTAATCATTTTCTCAGTCTTTGTGCCATTACGGATTCACTGGCACACTGGTGGAATAGAAAATGAGTGCTACAACAGAGAATTAGTGGAGAGTTGTTTTGTGTGTTAAATATGAATTACCTATGCAGGACCTGGCTTCCTTTGAAACTTTTTGTTGTTGTTGCTGTTTTCGTCGTTGCTGTGGTGCTTTTCTCAGAAACAAAAAGACAAAATTGCAGTGTGGGTGGCTTTTCTATGCATCCTGTTTTTCTACCAGACTGTTTATCTGTGAGTGTTAGTGCATGTGAATGTCTGAAAGTGTTTGTGTGTGTGTTTGTGTGTGTGTGTGCATGCATTGGTGGTTGAGTTGTGTTGGGTGTAAGGAAGGAAGGAACAGTGTATCTCCATCCAAATTTGTGTGTGTGTGTGTGTGTGTGTGTGTGTGTGTGTGTGTGTGTGTGTGTGTGTGAGTGTGTGTGTGTGTGTGTGTGTGTGTGTGTGTGTGTGTGTGTTTGTGTCTGTGTGTGTGAGTGTGTGTGAGAGAGTCCATCATGAGGGTGTGTGTGCCCGTCCCAAAAAAAACCCAACAAGCACACATCACCGTTACACAAACGACCACTGTGTTCTCTCCCTCCTCCTGGGGGGGATTTTCCATGGCCGTCTGTTCCGTCTCCCTCAGTTCACACACGGGCCACTTCAGAAACTCTAAAGGCGCTCACTCCTTAGGTATGCAAGTGAGCGGTGACGGGCCTGCTGAATGGCGTCGCGGCGATGATGCCGCTGACGGTGGTGAGAGCAAGCTGGGGAGTGAGGGCGCCTGATGGTGTGGCTTTTCTTCGCCTATTCCACGGCCATGGAGAAACACAAAGCACCTCTCTGAGGGGAGCTGTCTCACGGTGACGGCTCTGTGTCACACACACACACATGCCCACACACACACACACACACACACACAGACGCACAGACACAGGCGCCTAAGCTGATGGGGTCAGAGAGGTAACCTGTGAGGCTGAAGCCAAGCCTCGGTCAGAAGGTGCTGGGAAGAGGGGCAAGAAGTTGAGGTGGACGACAGGGAAACAAGGGAGGTGTTCCCTTTTTTTCTGTAGAGCTCAGACAGCTCCCTTTTTTATCTCCGCCGATCCGCGAAAGCGCGGCTGTTGAATGGCCAGCGGGATTCCGTCAGTCGGGGCTCCTGAAAGCGTTTGAGAACAGGGCCAAGGAAGCGACGGGTTGCGAAGAGTACATGGGAAGAGTTTCCCCTCTCAGCCCTTCCGCGCCGCTGCCAAAAGACGGATGAATAGGCGGCGTGACAGCGGCAGCATAGCGAGCCAGTGTGGGGATTAGAATGGATACAATGTTACAGTCTCTCTCGCTCCGTGTCATTAGGCCAATCTGCACACAGGAGAATCTGGGGAAGAGATCGGAAGACAAAGCTCACTGTTAAGGGGTCTTTACCCATGGTTCTTTATCCTTGTTTTGTTAAGAGAGACCCCTCGTTCCACAATGCAATTCCTTGGTGGTAAACCGGTAGGACCGTGTTTGATACTCGCGGATTCGTGTTGAATCTGTCTTTGTGTCGCCGCGAGAGGTATGCTGCATGTGTTAGTTCTCGCTCGATAAAATGTAGGTGCTCTGTGAAGCCTGATCCAAATACGTTATTCCCTCAGTGACATTCGTGATTGGATTATATTAATCTTCCTCGAGTCAACTGCTTGGCACTTAGAGAGTGAAAATTTGGCAACAAATTAATTTGCCGTGCCGCAGTCATTCAAGCGTTTTGCCGAGGCCTGCAGCAGGTTGTTACAGAGGAATTACGTTCCGTTTCCTAGAGGCTAGTCTTGAACAAATGGATTGTTGAATTGCAAATGTGGTAATATGGGAGAGCAAGAAGGAAAACTGCATGGGCTGAGGAAAGACAGTGAGAGGGAAGGAAAGAGAGAGGGAGGGAGAGAATACAAGAGGAGAAGAGGGAGAGGAAGAGCAAGTGGGGTCTGCTTACATGGAGAGCTTGAGGATTCAAGGAGTTGCCATGATACGATCAAGAGGATTATTGAAGCACTTACTTTGTGCTTCTCTAGAACGCAAGCCCTAGTCAGGGTTGTTGGAACGCACACAGCGACGCACACACACACACACACACACACACACACACACAAGCGTGCCTTCACATGCTCACACACTCACACACTCACATACACACACACTTACACACACACACACAGACCCACTCACCTCATGTGGAGTTATTGATAAGAACTCAAGAGATGTACCAATTTGCACCCTTGGATGAGTTCACTTATCTCAGAACACTGTACAGATAAACATCATCATACACGACACAAATAAACACACATGCACACACACACACACACACACACACACACACACACACACACACACACACACACACACACACACAAACACACACATACACGGGTATACACACAGAGCACAGTTTACCTTGAAGGTATAGATAAGAATTCAAGTAGTTTTTCAGTCAACCAGAATAGATATGTTCTATCTATTCTCTGAAAGAATACACAGACATAAACATGTGACATGTAACTAACACACCCAACCCCCTCCCGACACACACACACACACACCCAACCCCCTCCCAACACACACACACACACACACGCACACACACACGCACACACACACGCACACACACACACACACACACACACACACACACACACACAGAGTGAACAGGCTTTACAGTGTCATTATTGATAACTACATAGATAAACTCGTCCTCTCATCTGTGGTATCTGCCTTCTCCCTTGTGGGGACGGAAGGGTCAGCATATTCCCCATTGTAGTGTTCACTGCTCCAGAGACACAACACATATGTATGCACACTACAAAGTGCACACACATTTGCATTGCACACTACAAAGCAATCTGCATCACATACATACATGCACACATACATACATACATCACACATCACACATGCTAATATTGGTTCAAATTCGCTCACAACCACATATGCAAATTGAATCCCCCCCCCCCGCCCCCCTCTGCCTTTTTTTTGCTTTGGTAAGATGTGAGTGTTGTTGGCGGCTGCTCCACATCCGCCGGTAGAGCTGGGGGCCCGGGGCCTCATCGGAGGCTGAGACGGGCTCTGGGGGGGCGGTTGGATGATGGGATGGCAGGTGTGCTGAGTTGAGTAGAGTTGGTGGAGGGCAGAGACACACACACACACACACACACACACACACACACAGTTGTATCCTGTCCCCGTCCTGTACCGCTGAAGTGGCTGGCAGCCGGCCCAGGTGGCATGTTTGTTTGTGCACTCTGGTTCCTTGTGAGTGGAGCAGTGTGTACATGGCTGCAGAAGAGGGAACACTGAATGCTGTGTTTCGTTCTTAAGTGCTTAATTGTGACAGCTTGTGAAATGGATGGTGGATAGATGGATTTTGTGTGTGTGTGTGTGTGTGTGTGTGTGTGTGTGTGTGTGTGTGTGTGTGTGTGTGTGTGTGTGTGTGTGTGTGTGTCACCCCATGCAGCTTGAAGTGTTGAATTGTTTTTGTCTTTTGTGAGGAGTTTGTTAACCCTGAGGAAAGTCTATTTTGAAATAGCTTGTGTCTGTATGTGGTTGTGTGTCTCTGTGTGGGAATGTGTTTAAGGTGTGTGTGTGTGTGTGTGTGTGTGTGTGTGTGTGTGGTCCCAGAGGAATGAGGGGAGGCAGATGTTTCTATGAACTTCTATGAACTTAAATCGGAACCCAGAGCTTTATTTCCTCCAAGCTACTGTTCCTCTACCTGGAGGTGAGGGCACTGTTCTCTCTCTCTCTCTATTCCTTTCTCTCCTTCTCATCTTCTTTTGCTTTCTTACTCTCAGCTTTGATTCTCTCTCCATCCCTGTCTCCCTCTCCCTATCCTACTCTCTCCTCATCTCTCTGTTTGTCCTTTTTCTGTCCTCCTCTCTCTCTTCTCTCTCTCTTCTTCCACACCCTCTCTGTCTCACTTGTTCTTTCTTTCAGTGTTCTCTCCCCAAAAGGCAACTCCACAGACAGACAGCCCTCAAATCCTGTACTCAATACAAGGCAATAAGGCACTAATTAGCTTAGTGTGTGCCTGTCTGACACAGCCCTGAGTTTCTCACACACAAACACACACACACTCACACACACACACACACATATACTCTCTTTCTCTCTCACACACACTGCAACACTCATTTTCACCCCACTCTTCAACTAGATTATCTGCTTTGGCATACAGCCACAGCGCTTGTTCACTTTTGTCTTGCTAGCGGTCATCTCCTCTCTGTCTCTCTGTCTCTCTCTCTGTCTCTCTCTCTCTCTCTTTCTCTCTGCATTAACGGATAGGATGAATAAATTAGCTTCTATTCAGTCGTCTTTTTTTCCACCCGTCAAAGATGCACCTGCCTGGAAGGTGTTGTGTGATTTTAATGTGCAGGGAGTAGTCAGGTTGATGGAATGAGGGGGGGGGGGGGGATATACTGGCATACTTCACTTCACTGTGGCCTTCGATTACTTCTTTGGCTTTTCTCTCCTGCTTTTTTTTTTTACATCCATTTCATGTTGTGTTTGAGAAGGTTTTTTTAGAACTTTCCCTTGAGCTGTACACATACCCTGCTCTTCAGATTTGTCACTCGGGATGAAACTGGGCTTTAATGTTTCTCTGACAATTTTTTTTTGCATTTCATCGCATTAGTGTGTTTATTTGCCTTTTAGGTAAATGCAGAAGATAGGACATTGCAGCTTATAATATTTAGCTCTATTGAGTTGGCAAATACTAATCTTCTGAGAGTCTTTGAAATAAACATTGGGATGTTGAGAAGTAATCCTACTTGCACTAGCCAGGCTAAATGAAAGCTCACTCTGCAATTCTGTGGAAAAAAAAATATCTCAGAAAATGCATTTAAAAACCTCCTGACCCTCCCAGGTCGTGCTGGATGCCAGATATGTCTTTTTGGGGTAATCCATCACTGCCAGTCGGAGAAAGGAGTTCATATTGCTTCCCCGAAATGAAAGGGATCCAGTCAGCAGGGGCTGGTGGGTGGGATTGAGGGTGGGATGGGGGGATGTGGGGGGGGGGGGGGGTGGTGGAGTCTACAGAGGAATCAGGGGTGATGGGTTGTCTAAAAGCCAGATAAATGGCAACCCATAGAAAATCGCTTAATGGAGATTCTTTAATAAAAATCACCCTGAGCATGGATTACTGCTGACGAGAGGACATTGTAAGGTTTAACAGAGACATCACAAGGGGCTTTCAGGACACTTGCCTGACTGAGGAGACTTCCGGAAGGATTTTTCAGGTAAAGAGATCAAGAGTGTATGCAAATAGTGGTGGACTATAGGACAGATACAGCCCTGATCTGGCCCACATCCACTTCACAATCAAATGCCATCTTGCTAGTCGACTGGATAAGATGTCGCATCTCTTAACCTCCGTGGGAGACATTCTCTTTTTCCAAAATCTAAAAAGATGCCCTTCGGGCTTTCACTGCCGTCTTTCGGAAAGGGCGACGTGAAAGGTGTGCGAGACGTTTTCCATTTTGGGCCTCTCTCCCCTCCGAG